>NW_027422621.1:484646-632146 GCF_048934315.1 Petromyzon marinus
CAGGCCACGGACTTCACTCACTCACCCACTCACACTCACTCACTCACTCACCACTCACTCACCACCCCCTCACCCACCCACCCACCCACTCACTCACCCACCTCACTCACCCACCCTCCCACACCACTCACCACTCACTCACCACTCACTCCCACTCCACCCACCTCACCACTCACTCACCACTCACTCACACACACTCACTCACCCCTCACTCACCACCTCACCACTCCCACTCACTCACCCACTCACCCACCTCACCACACACTCACTCCTCTCACTCACCACCACTCACTCACCACTCACTCACCACTCACCCACACCCTCACTCACTCACCACTCACTCCACTCACACTCACTCACCCACCCACTCACTCACCCACTCACTCACCACTCACTCCACTCACACACCACTCACTCACCACTCACTTACCACTCACCACTTACTCACCACTCACTCACCACTCACCACTCACTCACCACTCACTCACTCACTCACACACTCACTCACTCACCACTCACTCACCACTCACTCACCACTCACTCACTCACTCACTCACCACTCACTCACCACTCACTCACTCACCACTCACTCACTCACCACTCACTCACCACTCACTCACCACTCACTCACTCACTCACACACTCACTCACTCACCACTCACTCACACACTCACCACTCACTCACTCACACACTCACTCACTCACCACTCACCCACTCACTCACCCACTCACTCACCACTCATTCACCACTCACTCACCACTCACTCACTCACCACTCACTCACCACTCACTCACCACTCACTCACCCACTCACCACTCACTCACCACTCACTCACTCACCCACTCACTCACTCACCACTCACTCACCACTCACTCACTCACCATTCACTCACCACTCACCCACTCACCACTCACTCACCCACCCACTCACTCACCACTCACTCATTCACTCACCCACTCACCCACCCACTCACTCACTCACTCACCACTCACTCATTCACTCACTCACTCACTCACCACTCACTCACCACTCACTCACTCACTCACCACTCACTCACTCACCACTCACTCACTCACCACTCACTCACCACTCACTCACCACTCACCACTCACTCACCACTCACTCACCACTCACTCACCACTCACTCACTCACTCACCTAACCACTCACCTACCCACTCACCTACGCATGTGTGTATGTATGCCTGGTGTGTGTGTGTACTATGTGTGTGTGTACTGTGTGTGTGTGTATACTGTGTGTGTGTACTATGTTTTTGTGTGTGTGTACTATGTTTGTGTGTGTGCACTGTGTGTGTAATATGCGTGTGTGTGTACTGTGTGTGTGTGTACTATGTGTGTGTGTGTACTATATGTGTGTGTGTACTATGTGTGTGTGTGTACTATGTGTACATCTATTTTGACCACGTAATTCGTGAAACCTTCAATAGCTGTACCGGGGGAATCTCCATATGGTACAGATATAATGGGAGGCTGATCGATGCCCGGGTGCGGTCAAGGGATGGCTCCCTATTGCTCAACCACGTTATGTATGCCGATGATTTGGTAATAGCTGCTCACTCAGAGGAGGAGTTGGAGACGCTGCTGCTGAGACTGGAGCGTGCCACTAAGAGGTGGGGCCTTACCATCAGCCCCACCAAAACTAAGCACCTGCCTGGGTATTTTGTACCATCGGACACTCCACCCCCACAACTCCCAATCGGTGATGGGGCAGTTGTGGAGAGAGTGGAGAGTTACCCATACCTGGGCAGTGTGCTTATGACTGGCTCCAGTTTAACAGCAGAGGTCTCACTCCGAATCAGTCGAGCGGCAATATCTTTTCATCGGTTGCGTAACGCTGTGTGGAAGCTACCTGGTCTGTCGCTCCGCACTAAGCTTCAGGTCTTCTCGGCCACAGTCATTCCCTCCCTTCTCTACGCTTGCGAAACGTGGACCCCCTTAATGGAGCATCTTCGCCGGTTAGAAACATTTAGGCTGGCCTGCCTACGATCCATCCTGGGTTTAACCAGACTGGATTGTGTGAGGAGCTCACAAATCTTTGAAATATCTGGGCAAGGTCCCATCGGTGAGCTCCTCCGGCAGGCAAGGCTGCGTTGGCTGGGTCATGTAGCCCGCATGCCCAGCCACCGCATGCCGAAACAGCTTTTGTTCGGCCGGATCGAGGGGGCTAAACGGGCGCGGCACGGGCTAGAGAAGAGATGGAGTGATGTGGTACAGGAGGACGTGGAGCTGAGTGGACTTGCCGATGACCGGTACCAGCGGTGTCAAGATCGGCCTCTGTGGAGGAGGCTCGTGAAGGACGCTACTGGGCAGTTGGAGGCAGTCGCCCTCTAACAACAACGGAGGGCGGAGGAGCGACGCTCACAACAACGAGCGGAGCGCCGGGTGGCTAAAGCACAGCAGTTTGGCACAGTAGGGGGCACAGGTGGTGCATCAGCCAGTCATCTCAGTCAGTCGACCCGTGGCACCTGGGTCTGCCCCGTGACCTCCTGCCAGCGGGTGTTCGACACTTCACGTGGCCTCAGGGTGCACATAGCCTGGTACAAGCGTCGTGGTGACGTCACCGCCACTTAGTGGCGAATTGCGGTTGTTGTTATGCGTGTGTGTATTATGTGTGTACTGTGTGTGTGTATTATGTGTGTACTTTGTGTGTGTGTACTATGTGTGCACTATGTGTGTGTGTGTGTGTACTATGTATGTGTGTGTGTACTATGTGTGTGTACTATGTGTGTACTATGTGTGTGTACTATGTGTGTGTACTATGTGTGTACTATGTGTGTGTACTATGTGTGTGTACTATGTGTGTACTATGTGTGTGTACTATGTGTGTGTACTATGTGTGTGTGTGCTATGTGTGTGTGTGTACTGTGTGTGTGTACTATGTGTGTACTATGTATGTGTGTACTATGTGTGTGTGTACTATGTGTGTGTACTATGTGTGTACTATGTGTGTGTGTACTATGTGTGTGTGTACTATGTGTGTGTGTACTATGTGTGTGTGTACTATGTGTGTACTATGTGTACTATGTGTGTACTACGTGTGTGTGTACTATGTGTGTACTGTGTGTGTACTATGTGTGTGTACTATGTGTGTACTATGTGTGTGTACTATGTGTGTGTACTATGTGTACTATGTGTATACTTTGTGTGTGTGTACTATGTGTGTACTATGTGTGTACTATGTGTGTGTACTATGTGTACTATGTGTGTACTATGTGTGTACTATGTGTGTGTGTACTATGTGTGTACTATGTGTGTGTGTACTATGTGTGTACTATGTGTGTATGTGTGTGCTATGCGTGTACTATGCGTGTACTATGTGTGTGTACTATGTGTGTACTATGTGTGTACTATGTGTGTACTCTGTGTGTGTGTACTATGTGTGTGTGTGTACTATGTGTGGGTGTACTATGTGTGTACTGTGTGTGTGTGTGTGTACTATGTGTGTGTACTATGTGTGTGTGTACTATGTGTGTGTACTATATGTGTACTATGTGTGTACTATGTGTGTACTATGTGTGTGTGTGTGTACTATGTGTGTACTATGTGTGTGTGTGTACTATGTGTGTGTACTATGTGTGTACTATGTGTGTGTACTATGTGTGTACTATGTGTGTGTACTATGTGTGTGTACTATGTGTGTGTACTATGTGTGTACTATGTGTGTACTATGTGTGTGTGTACTATGTGTGTACTATGTGTGTACTATGTGTGTGTACTATATGTGTGTACTATGTGTGTGTACTATGTGTGTGTACTATGTGTGTGTACTATGTGTGTGTGTACTATGCGTGTACTATGTGTGTGTACTATGTGTGTGTGTGTACTATGTGTGTACTATGTGTGTGTGTGTGTACTATGTGTGTGTACTATGTGTGTGTACTATGTGTGTGTGTGTGTACTATGTGTGTGTACTATGTGTGTGTACTATGTGTGTGTGTGTACTATGTGTGTGTACTATGTGTGTGTGTGTGTACTATGTGTGTGTACTATGTGTGTGTACTATGTGTGTGTGTACTATGCGTGTACTATGTGTGTGTGTGTGTGTACTATGTGTGTGTGTGTACTATGTGTGTACTATGTGTGTGTGTGTACTATGTGTGTGTACTATGTGTGTGTACTATGTGTGTGTACTATGTGTGTGTACTATGTGTGTGTGTGTGTACTATGTGTGTGTGTACTATGTGTGTGTACTATGTGTTACTTTGTTGTGTGTGTGTGTGTACTATGTGTGTGTGTGTACTATGCGTGTGTGTGTACTATGTGTGTGTGTGTACTATGTGTGTACTATGTGTGTACTATGTGTGTGTGTACTATGTGTGTGTGTACTATGTGTTTGTACTATGTGTGTACTATGTGTGTGTGTGTACTATGTGTGTGTGTGTACTATGCGTGTGTGTGTACTATGTGTGTGTACTATGTGTGTGTGTGTACTATGTGTGTACTATGTGTGTGTGTACTATGTGTGTGTGTACTATGTGTGTGTACTATGTGTGTGTGTACTATGTGTGTACTATGTGTGTGTACTATGTGTGTGTGTGTACTGTGTGTGTGTACTATGTGTGTGTGTGTACTATGTGTGTGTGTGTACTATGTGTGTGTGTACTATGTGTGTGTGTGTACTATGTGTGTGTACTATGTGTGTGTGTACTATGTGTGTGTACTATGTGTGTGTACTATGTGTGTACTATGTGTGTGTGTGTACTATGTGTGTGTGTGTACTATGTGTGTGTACTAGTGTGTGTACTATGTGTGTGTACTATGTGTGTGTACTATGCGTGGTGTGTACTATGCGTTGTGTGTACTATTGTGTGTACTATGTGTGTGTACTGTGTGTGTACTATGTGTGTGTACTATGCGTGTGTACTATGTGTGTGTGTACTATGTGTGTGTGTACTATTGTGTGTGTACTATGTGTGTGTACTATGTGTGTACTATGTGTGGTGTGTTACTATGTGTGTGTGTACTATGTGTGTGTACTATGTGTGTACTATGTGTGTGTACTATGTGTGTGTACTGTGTGTGTGTGTGTGTACTATGTGTGTACTATGTGTGTGTACTATGTGTGTGTACTATGTGTGTATATGTGCGTGTGTGTGTCTATGTGTGTACTATGTGTGTACTATGTGTGTGTGTGTGTTACTATGTGTGTGTACTATGCGTGTGTGTACTATGTGTGTGTGTACTATGTGTGTGTACTATGTGTGTACTATGTGTGTGTGTGTACATGTGTGTGTACTATGTGTGTGTGTACTATGTGTGTGTGTGTGTACTATGTGTGTGTACTATGCGTGTGTGTACTATGTGTGTGTGTGTACTATGTGTGTGTACTGTGTGTGTGTGTACTATGCGTGTGTGTACTATGTGTGTGTGTGTGTACTATGTGTGTGTACTATGTGTGTGTACTATGTGTGTACTATGTGTGTGTACTATGTGTGTACTGTGTGTGTGTGTACTATGTGTGTGTACTATGTGTGTGTGTGTGTACTATGTGTGTGTACTATGTGTGTGTACTATGTGTGTGTGTGTGTACTATGTGTGTACTATGTGTGTGTGTACTATGTGTGTGTGTACTATGTGTGGTGTGTGTACTATGTGTGTGTACTATGTGTGTGTGTGTGTACTATGTGTGTGTACTATGTGTGTGTGTGTACTATGTGTGTGTACTGTGTGTGTGTGTACTATGTGTGTACTATGTGTGTACTATGTGTGTGTACTATGTGTGTGTACTATGTGTGTGTACTATGTGTGTGTACTATGTGTGTACTGTGTGTGTACTGTGTGTGTGTACTATGTGTGTACTATGTGTGTGTACTATGTGTGTGTGTACTATGTGTGTGTGTACTATGTGTGTGTACTATGTATGTGTGTGTGTACTGTGTGTGTGTACTATGTGTTACTATGTGGTGTGTGTGTACTATGTGTGTGTACTATGTGTGTGTGTGTACTATGTGTGTACTATGTGTGTGTACTATGTGTGGTGTACTATGTGTGTGTGTGTACTATGTGTGTGTACTATGTGTGTGTGTACTATGTGTGTGTGTACTATGTGTGTACTATGTGTGTGTACTATGTGTGTGTGTACTATGTGTGTGTGTACTATGTGTGTGTGTACTATGTGTGTGTACTATGTGTGTGTACTGTGTGTGTACTATGTGTGTGTGTACTATGTGTACTATGTGTGTGTACTTATGTGTGTGTACTATGTGTGTACTATGTGTGTGTGTACTATGTGTGTGTGTACTATGTGTGTACTATGTGTGTGTGTACTATGTGTGTGGTGTACTATGTGTGTGTGTACTATGTGTGTGTGTACTATGTGTGTGTACTATGTGTGTGTACTGTGGTGTACTATGTGTGTGTACTATGTGTACTAGTGTGTGTACTATGTGTGTGTACTATGTGTGTGTGTACTATGTGTGTGTACTATGTGTGTGTACTATGTGTACATGTGTACTATGTGTGTACTATGTGTGTACTATGTGTGTGTGTACTATGTGTGTGTACTATGTGTACTATGTGTGTGTACTATGTGTGTGTACTATGTGTATGTGTACTATGTATGTGTGTACTATGTGTGTGTACTATGTGTGTACTATGTGTGTGTACTATGTGTGTGTACTATGTGTGTACTATGTGTGTGTACTATGTGTGTACTATGTGTGTGTACTATGTGTGTGTACTATGTGTGTGTACTATGTGTGTGTACTATGTGTACTATGTGTACTATGTGTGTACTATGTGTGTGTGTACTATGTGTGTGTACTATGTGTGTGTGTACTATGTGTACTATGTGTGTACTATGTGTGTGTACTATGTGTGTGTACTATGTGTGTGTGTACTATGTGTGTGTGTACTATGTGTGTACTATGTGTGTGTGTACTATGTGTGTGTGTGTACTATGTGTGTGTACTATGTGTGTGTACTATGTGTGTGTGTGTGTACTATGTGTGTACTATGTGTACTATGCGTGTGTGTGTACTATGTGTGTACTATGTGTGTACTATGTGGTAATGTGTGTGTACTATGTGTGTGTGTGTGTACTATGTGTGTACTATGTGTGTGTGTACTATGTGTGTACTATGTGTGTGTGTGTGTACTATGTGTGTGTACTATGTGTGTACTATGTGTGTGTACTATGTGTACTATGCGCGTGTGTGCTCCCTGCCTGTGCACTCTGCAGCAGACACAGATCCCCGACTACGCCGAGCTCATGGTCAAGTTCCTGGAGGCGCTGATGGACACCTACCTGCCGGGCATCGAGGAGGAGGAGGTTGCCGGGGACGACTCCCAGGGCCTCACGCCCACCTCACCGCACCTCCCTCGGGGCAGCCGGCCGGCCACGCCGGCCACGCCGGCCACGCCGGCCACGGCGTCGGTGCCGGGGCCGGGGCCGATCCGGACGCTTCCGCGGCGTCGCTGGCGGCCGCTCAGGCTCACCGCAGATTGGTGAGGACCCGCTCAGTCGCTCGCTCAGTCGCTCGGTCGCTCGCTCGCTCACTCATTCACTCGCTCGCTCACTCGCTCGCTCACTCACTCGCTCACTCACTCGCTCACTCAGTCACTCGCTCGCTCACTCACTCGCTCACTCAGTCACTCGCTCGCTCACTCGCTCACTCACTCACTTGCTCACTCAGTCACTCGCTCGCGCGCTCACTCCTCGCCTCGCTAGCTCGCTCCACTCACTCGCTCACTCAGTCGCTCGCTCACTCGCTCGCTCACTCACTCACTTGCTCACTCAGTCACTCGCTCGCTCACTCGCTCGCTCGCGCGCTCACTCCTCGCTCGCTAGCTCACTCCTCGCTCACTCACTCGCTCACTCGCTCACTCAGTCACTCACTCGCTCACTCAGTTGCTCACTCGCTCGCTCACTCAGTCAGTCACTCGCTCACTTGCTCGCTCACTCACTCGCTCCACTCACTCGCTCACTCAGTCGCTCGCTCACTCGCTCGCTCACTCACTCACTTGCTCACTCAGTCACTCGCTCGCTCACTCGCTCGCTCGCGCGCTCACTCCTCGCTCGCTAGCTCACTCCTCGCTCACTCACTCGCTCACTCGCTCACTCAGTCACTCACTCGCTCACTCACTTGCTCACTCGCTCGCTCACTCAGTCAGTCACTCGCTCGCTCACTCAGTCGCTCAGTCGCTCAGTCACTCACTCACTCAGTCACTCGCCACTCACTCAGTCGCTCAGTAACAGAGGCAACTCACTCCCCCCTCCCCCAGTCTCCCGACAAGCCTCCCCCCTCCCCCAGTCTCCGACAAGCCTCCCACCGCCTCCGCTGAGCCAACTGCACCGGCGTTGCCACCGTCGGCCGCTTGTGCCGGGAGCACCGCCGCCGCTGGCGACAGCGCCGTCACCGTCACCGGCGCCGTCACCGTCACCGGCGCCGGCGACGGTGACGGTGACGGCGTCCCCCGGACACGCCACGCCACACCCGGCCAGGTGCAGAAGCAGCGGAGTTCCGGCAGCTTCCAGCGGCACAACCCCAACAAGGTCACGTGAAGCCACGTGGGGGAGGAGTCACGGGGGGGGGGGGGGGGGGGAGGAGTCACGTGAAGCCACGTGGGGGAGGAGTCACGTGGGGGGGGGGGGAGGAGTCACGTGAAGCCACGTGGGGGGGGGAGGAGTCACGTGGGGGGAGGAGTCACGTGAAGCCACGGGGGGGGGGAGGAGTCACGGGGGGGGGGAGGAGTCACGTGAAGCCACGGGGGGGGGGAGGAGTCACGTGGGGGGGGGAGGAGTCACGTGTAGCCACGGGGGGGGAGGAGTCACGTGTAGCCACGGGGGGGGGGGAGGAGTCACGTGTAGCCACGGGGGGGGGGGGAGGAGTCACGTGTAGCCATGGGGGGGGGAGGAGTCACGTGAAGCCACGGGGGGGAGGAGTCACGTGAAGCCACGGGGGGGAGGAGTCACGTGAAGCCACGGGGGGAGGTGTCACGTGGAGCCACGTGGGGGAGGAGTCACGTGAAGCCATGGGGGGGAGGAGTCACGGGGGGGGGAGGGGTCACGTGAATCACGGGGGGGGAGGAGTCACGTGTAGCCACGGGGGGGGAGGAGTCACGTGGAGCCACGGGGGGGAGGAGTCACGTGAAGCCACGGGGGGGAGGAGTCACGTGAAGCCACGGGGGGGAGGAGTCACGTGAAGCCACGGGGGGAGGAGTCACGTGAAGCCACGGGGGGGAGGAGTCACGTGTAGCCACGGGAGGGAGGAGTCACGTGAATCACGGGGGGAGGAGTCACGTGAATCACGGGGGGAGGAGTCACGTGAAGCCACGGGGGAAGGAGTCACGTGTAGCCACGGGGGGGGGGGAGGAGTCACGTGTAGCCACGGGGGGGGGGAGGAGTCACGTGAAGCCACGGGGGGGGGAGGAGTCACGTGAAGCCACGGGGGGGGGAGGAGTCACGTGTAGCCACGGGGGTGGGGGAGGAGTCACGTGTAGCCATGGGGGGAGGAGTCACATGAAGCCACGTGGGGAGGAGTCACGTGAGTCACGGGGGGAGGAGTCACGTGAATCACGGGGGGAGGAGTCACGTGTAGCCATGGGGGGAGGAGTCACGTGAATCACGGGGGGAGGAGTCACGTGAATCACGGGGGGAGGAGTCACGTGAATCACGGGGGGAGGAGTCACGTGAATCACGGGGGGAGGAGTCACGTGAATCACGGGGGGAGGAGTCACGTGAATCACGGGGGGAGGAGTCACGTGTAGCCATGGGGGGAGGAGTCACGTGAATCACGGGGGGAGGAGTCACGTGAATCACGGGGGGAGGAGTCACGTGAATCACGGGGGGAGGAGTCACGTGAATCACGGGGGGAGGAGTCACGTGAATCACGGGGGGAGGAGTCACGTGAATCACGGGGGGAGGAGTCACGTGTAGCCATGGGGGGGGAGGGGTCACGTGAAGCCACCACCATCACCTCCACCACCACCTCCACCACCACAGCCGCCATCTTTCCTCGTCGCCCCTCCTGTCTCTCGTCGTTCCGGCCCGTGCCCAGGTCACGCGGGGGTCACGCGGGGGTCACGCGGGGGTCATTATGCTTCATTATAACCCCCCAGCCCCTCCCCCCCCCCGCTTTACCCCTCCCCTCACCCCCCTTGACCCCACAAGTACCCCCTTGACCCCACAAGTACCCCCTTGACCCCACAAGTACCCCCCTTGACCCCACAAGTATCCCCCTCGACCCCACAAGTACCCCCCTTGACCCCCCTCGACCCCACAAGTACCCCCTTGACCCCACAAGTACCCCCTTGACCCCACAAGTACCCCCTTGACCCCACAAGTACCCCCCTGGACCCCACAAGTACCCCCCTGGACCCCCCACGACCCCACAAGTACCCCCCTTGACCCCACAAGTACCCCCCTTGACCCCACAAGTACCCCCCTGGACCCCCCACAAGTACCCCCCTTGACCCCACAAGTACCCCCCTTGACCCCACAAGTACCCCCCTGGACCCCCCACGACCCCACAAGTACCCCCCTTGACCCCACAAGTACCCCCCTTGACCCCACATGTACCCCCCTTGACCCCCCTCGACCCCACAAGTACCCCCCTTGACCCCACAAGTACCCCCCTTGACCCCACAAGTACCCCCCTTGACCCCCTCGACCCCACAAGTACCCCCTTGACCCCCCTCGACCCCACAAGTACCCCCCTTGACCCCCCTTGACCCCCCTCGACCCCACAAGTACCCCCCTTGACCCCCCTCGACCCCACAAGTACCCCCCTTGACCCCACAAGTACCCCCCAAGTACCCCACAAGTACCCCCCTTGACCCCACAAGTACCCCCCTTCACCCCACAAGTACCCCCCTTGACCCTACAAGTACCCCCCTTGACCCCCCTCGACCCCACAAGTACCCCCTTGACCCCCCTTGACCCCACAAGTACCCCCCTCGACTCCCCTCGACCCCACAAGAACCCCCCTTGACCCCCCTCGACCCCACAAGTACCCCCCTTGACCCCACAAGTACCCCCCTTGACCCCACAAGTACCCCCCTTGACCCCCCTTGACCCCACAAGTACCCCCCTTGACCCCACAAGTACCCCCCTTGACTCCACAAGTACCCCCCTTGACCCCACAAGTACCCCCTCGACCCCCCTTGACCCCACAAGTACCCCCCTCGACCCCCCTTGACCCCACAAGTACCCCCCTTGACCCCACAAGTACCCCCCTTGACCCCCCTTGACCCCCCTTGTACCCCCCTTGACCCCACAAGTACCCCCCTTGACCCCACAAGTACCCCCCTCGACCCCACAAGTACCCCCCTTGACCCCCCTTGACCCCACAAGTACCCCCTCGACACTACAAGTATCCCCTTGACCCCACACGTACCCCACAAGTACCCCACAAGTACCCCCCTCGACCCCACAAGTACCCCCCTCGACCCCACAAGTACCCTCCTCGACCCCACAAGTACCCCCCTTGACCCCCCTCGACCCCACAAGTACCCCCCTTGACCCCCCTCGACCCTACAAGTACCCCCTTGACCCCACAAGTATCCCCTTGACCCCACAAGTACCCCCTTGACCCCACAAGTACCCCCCTTGACCCCACAAGTACCCCCCTTGACCCCACAAGTACCCCCTCGACCCCACAAGTACCCCCCTTGACCCCCACAAGTACCCCCCTTGACCCCACAAGTACCCCCCTTGACCCCCCTCGACCCCACAAGTACCCCCTCGGCTCCCAGTATTTTTGTTAAGTACCCCCCCTTGCCCCTCCCCTCCCCCCAGCACCCCGTGATGTATTTTTAAGGTTATTAAAGACGTGTACTGTACACCAAGAGTGTCACGTGTCCTTGGTTTGACATACTTCCCCACACTGGTGCCGGGGTATTAGGATATGTTGACTACCTCGCCTGATACGCGGGAGGTCGTGAGTTCTATCCCAGGCCCTGTGAGATGTTGACTGGTGGGTGGGTGAGTGGGTGGGTTGGTCTGTGGGTGAGTGAGTGGGTGGGTGAGTGGATGAGTGGGTGGGTAAGTGGGTGGGTGGGTAAGTGGGTGAGTGAGTGGGTGAGTGGGTGGGTGAGTGAGTGGGTGGGTGAGTGAGTAAGTAAGTGGGTGAGTGAGTGGGTGGGTGGGTGAGTGAGTGGGTGAGTGAGTGGGTGGGTGAGTAAGTGGGTGAGTGAGTGGGTGGGTGAGTGAGTGGGTGGGTGAATGAGTGGGTGAGTGAGTGGGTCAGTGGGTTGGTGAGTGGGTGGGTGGGTGAGTGGGTGGGTGAGTGAGTGAGTGGGTGAGTGGGTGGGTGAGTGAGTGGGTGGGTGAGTGAGTGGGGGGTGAGTGGGTTGGTGAGTGGGTGGGTGGGTGAGTGAGTGAGTGGGTGAGTGAGTGGGTGGGTGGTGGTGAGTGGGGGGTGAGTGAGTGAGTGGGTGAGTGAGTGAGTGGGTGAGTGAGTGAGTGGGTGAGTGGGGTGGTGAGTGAGTGGGTGGGTGAGTGGGTGGGTGAGTGAGTGAGTGGGGTGAGTGAGTGGGTGGGTGAGTGAGTGGGTGGGTGAGTGAGTGGGTTGGTGAGTGAGTGAGTGAGTGGTGAGTGGGGTGAGTGAGTGGGTGGGTGAGTGAGTGGGTTGGTGAGTGAGTGAGTGGTGAGTGGGGTGAGTGAGTGGGTGGGTGAGTGAGTGGGTTGGTGAGTGAGTGAGTGAGTGGTGAGTGGGGTGGTGAGTGAGTGAGTGGGGTGGTGTAGAGAACGTCGCCACTGGGGGAAAAAACAAAGGCGGCCGGGCGTGGGGCCATGGCAGGAAGGGGAGGAGTCAATGTTAATGGGAGGGGCTATGGGTGGAAGGGGAGGAGTCCATGGAGTGGGAGGGACCATGGAAGGAAGGGGAGGAGTCCACGTTAGTGGGAGGGGGGTGGGGTTTTGGAGGATGGGGAGGAGTCCATGGAGTGGGAGGGGCTATGAAAGGAAAGGGAGGAGTCTATGCTATTGGGAGGGGCCATAGGAATAAGGAGAGGAGTCCATCGAGTGGGAGAGGCAATGGGAGGAAGGGGAGGAGTCCATGTTAGTGGGCGTGACCATGGGAGGAAGGGGAGGAGTCAATGTTAGGAGGGGCGTGGGGCCATGGCAGGACGGGGATGAGTCCATGCTAGTGGGCGTGGTCTAGACAGGAAAAGGAGGAGTCAATGTTAGTGAGGGAGAGGGGGCGTGGGCCATGGCAGCAAGACCCCACGTTAGTGGGCGTGGCCATGACAGGAAGGGGAGGAGTCAATGTTAGTGAGGGAAAGGGGGCGCGGGCCATGGCAGCAAAGAGGCCTCACGTTTAGTGGGCGTGGCCATGACAGGAAGGGGAGGAGTCAATATTAGTGAGGGAGAGGGGGCGCGGGCCATGGCAGCAAAGAGGCCCACGATTAGTGGGCGTGGCCATGACGGGCAGGGGAGGAGTCAATGTTAGTGAGGGAGAGGGGGCGTGGGCCATGGCAGCCAAAGACGCCCACGTTTAGTGGGCGTGACTATGACAGGAAGGGGAGGAGTCATTGTTAGTGAGGGAGAGGGGGCGCGGGCCCTGGCAGCAAAGAGGCCTCACGTTTAGTGGGCGTGGCCATGACAGGAAGGGGAGGAGTCAGTGTTAGTGGGCGTGGCGTGGGGGGGGTAGTAGTAAAGCAATGGCGGCTATCCGCGCGTTCCCTCTACCCCTGAGGGAGCTTCCCTCACTTCGATTTTCCCGCCTCTGAGACTTTCACCTCGGGCGAGCTGCAGATTCGTCCCCCTGAGGCGAAGTCGATGTCAGCCGACGCCACGGACCCCGAATCGGCGGCAGCTTCTGCCGCGAACTCTGCTGCCCGGAGTTCTGCCGCTACGGCCGTCCACGGCTCCCGTCTCGCCTTCGTCACGGTAACACGGAGGGTGTCAACGTCGTACACCTCATCATCATCGTCATCATACACTACCTCATCATCATCGTCATCATACACTACCTCATCATCATACACTACCACCACCTCATCGTCATCATACACCACCTCATCATCATCATACACTACCACCACCTCATCATCATACACTACCACCACCTCATCATCATACACTACCACCACCTCATCATCATACAATACCACCACCTCATCATCATCATCATACACTACTACCACCACATCATCATCATACACTACCGCCACCTCATCATCATCATACACCACCACATCATCATCATACACTACCTCATCATCATACACTACCACCACCTCATCATCATCATACACTACCTCATCATCATCATACACTACCACCACCTCATCATCATACACCACCTCATCATCATACACTACCACCACTTCATCGTCATCATACACCACCTCATCATCATACACTACCACCACTTCATCGTCATCATACACCACCTCATCATCATACACTACCTCATCATCATACACTACCACCACTTCATCGTCATCATACACCACCTCATCATCATACACTACCACCACTTCATCGTCATCATACACCACCTCATCATCATACACTACCTCATCATCATCATACACCACCTCATCATCGTCATCATACACTACCTCATCATCATCATTATACACTACCACCACCTCATCATCATCATACACTACCACCACCTCATCATCATCATACACTACCTCATCACCATACACTACCACCACCTCATCGTCATCATACACCACCTCATCATCATACACCACCTCATCATCATACACTACCTCATCATCATCATACACTACCTCATCACCATACACTACCACCACCTCATCATCATACACCACCTCATCATCGTCATCATACACTACCTCATCATCATCATACACTACCACCACCTCATCATACACCACCTCATCATCATTGTCATACACTACCTCATCATCATACACCACCTCATCATCGTCATCATACACTACCTCATCATCATCATACACTACCACCACCTCATCATACACCACCTCATCATCATTGTCATACACTACCTCATCATCATACACTACCTCATCGTCATCATACACTACATAATCATCATACACCACCTCATCATCATACACTACCACCTCATCATCATCATCATACACTACCACCACATCACCATCATACACTACCGCCCACCTCATCATCGTCATCATACACTACCTCATCATCGTCATACACTACATCATCATCGTCGTCATACATACCTCATCATCATACACTACCACCACTTCATCGTCATCATACACTACCACCTCATCATCATCATACACCACATCATCATCATACACTACCACCACTTCATCGTCATCATACACTACCACCTCATCATCGTCATCATACACTACCTCATCATCATCATCATACACTACCACCTCATCATCGTCATCATACACTACCACCACCACATCATCATACACCACATCATCATCATACACCACATCATACACCACCTCATCATCATCATACACTACCTCATCGTCATACACCACATCATCATCATACACCACCTCATCATCATCATACACCACCTCATCATCATCATACACCACCTCATCGTCATACATCACATCATCATCATACACCTCATTATCATCATCCACCGCCTCATCCATCACCTCATCCACCACCTCATCCACCACCTCATCATCCACCACTTCATCATCATCCACCACCTCATCCACCACATCATCCACCACCTCATCCACCACCTCATCCACCACCTTATCATCCACCACCTCATCATCCACCACCTCATCCACCACCTCATCATCCACCTCATCCACCTCATCATCCACCACCCCATCATCCACCACCTCATAATCCACCTCATAATCCACCTCATAATCCACCACCTCATCCACCTCATCATCCACCACCTCATCATCCACCACCTCATCCACCACCTCATCATCCACCACCTCATCATCCACCTCATCCACCTCATCATCCACCACCCCATCATCCACCACCTCATAATCCACCTCATAATCCACCACCTCATCCACCTCATCATCCACCTCATCCACCACCTCCTCCACCTCATCATCCACCACCTCATCATCCACTTCATCATCCACCACCTCATCATCCACCTCCTCCACCTCATCATCCACCTCATCATCCACCACCACCTCATCATCCACCACCTCATCCACCTCATCCACCTCATCATCCACCTCATCCACCACCTCCTCCACCTCATCATCCACCTCATCCACCTCATCATCCACCTCATCCACCACCTCCACCACCTCATCATCCACCACCTCATCATCCACCTCGTCGCCTGCTCCTTGTGTCTCCCGTGGCGTCAGTGCGCGAGTCCGCTGAGTTTGCCCGCTGCCGACGACTACGTGAAGATCAACGTGGGCGGCTGCCTCTTCCACGCCGCCTTGCGTACGGTGACACGGAGAGACGGCCTGCTGAGGGCCATGTTCAGCGGGCACTTGGAGGTGTTTACAGACAGCGAAGGTGGTGACTGGGAGGGTCTAGTCACTCACTCACTCAGTCAGTCATTGAGTCACTCAGTCAATCACTCACTCAGTCACTCACTCAGTCACTCAGTCACTCACTCAGTCACTCAGTCACTCAGTCAGTCATTGAGTCACTCAGTCAGTCATTGAGTCACTCAGTCAGTCACTCACTCAGTCACTCAGTCACTCACTCAGTCACTCACTCAGTCACTCACTCAGTCACTCAGTCACTCAGTCACTCACTCAGCCACTCACTCAGTGACTCACTCACTCAGTCACTCACTCACTCAGTCAGTCACTCAGTCACTCACTCAGTCACTGAGTCAGTCACTGACTTACTGACTGACTCCACGCCGCCTTGCGTACGGTGACACGGAGAGACGGCCTGCTGAGGGCCATGTTCAGCGGGCACTTGGAGGTGTTTACAGACAGCGAAGGTGGTGACTGGGAGGGTCTAGTCACTCACTCGCTCACTCAGTCATTGAGTCACTCAGTCAGTCACTCACTCGCTCAGTCAGTCACTCACTCACTCAGTCACTCACTCAGTCATTGAGTCACTCAGTCACTCACTCAGTCACTCAGTCACTCACTCAGTCAGTCACTCAGTCACTCAGTCACTGAGTCAGTCACTGACTTACTGACTGACTCCACGCCGCCTTGCGTACGGTGACACGGAGAGACGGCCTGCTGAGGGCCATGTTCAGCGGGCACTTGGAGGTGTTTACAGACAGCGAAGGTGGTGACTGGGAGGGTCTAGTCACTCACTCACTCACTCAGTCATTCACTCAGTCACTCAATCACTCACTCACTCAGTCACTCAGTCACTCACTCAGTCACTCACTCGCTCAGTCACTCACTCACTCACTCAGTCACTGAGTCACTCACTCGCTCAGTCAGTCACTCACTCAGTCACTCAGTCACTCACTCAGTCACTCACTCGCTCAGTCACTCACTCACTCACTCAGTCAATCAGTCACTCAATCACTCAGTCAGTCACTCACTCAGTCACTCAGTCACTCACTCAGTCACTCACTCGCTCAGTCACTCACTCACTCAGTCAATCAGTCACTCAGTCACTCACTCAGTCAGTCACTCACTCAGTCACTCAGTCACTCACTCAGTCACTCACTCGCTCAGTCACTCACTCAGTCAATCAGTCACTCAATCACTCACTCAGCCACTCACTCAGTCAGTCACTCAGTCACTCGCTAAGTCAGTCAGTCACTCAGTCATTGAGTCAGTCACTGAGTCAGTCACTGACTTACTGACTGACTCCACGCCGCCTTGCGTACGGTGACACGGAGAGACGGCCTGCTGAGGGCCATGTTCAGCGGGCACTTGGAGGTGTTTACAGACAGCGAAGGTGGTGACTGGGAGGGTCTAGTCACTCACTCAGTCAATCAGTCACTCAGTCAATCAGTCACTCAGTCACTCAGTCAGTCAGTCACTCAGTCAGTCACTCACTCAGTCAGTCAGTCAGTCACTGAGTCAGTCACTGACTTACTGACTGACTCCATGCCGCCTTGCGTACGGTGACACGGAGAGACGGCCTGCTGAGGGCCATGTTCAGCGGGCACTTGGAGGTGTTTACAGACAGCGAAGGTGGTGACTGGGAGGGTCTAGTCACTCACTCGCTCAGTCACTCACTCAGTCACTCACTCAGCCACTCACTCAGTCACTCACTCAGTCAGTCAGTCAATCAGTCACTCACTCAGTCACTCACTCACTCAGTCACTCAGTCAGTCACTCAGTCACTCACTCAGTCACTCAGTCAGTCAGTCACTCAGTCACTCACTCAGTCACTCACTCAGTCACTCATACAGTCACTCACTCAGTCACTCACTCAGTCACTCATTCACTCAATCACTCGCTCAGTCACTCACTCAGTCACTCACTGAGTCAGTCACTCAGTCACTGAGTCACTCACTCACTCAGTCACTCACTCAGTCACTCAGTCACTCACTCAGTCACTCAGTCACTCGCTCAGTCACTCAGTCACTCAGTCACTCAGTCAGTCATTGAGTCACTCAGTCACTCACTCAGCCACTCACTCAGTGACTCACTCACTCAGTCACTCAGTCAGTCACTGAGTCAGTCACTGACTTACTGACTGACTCCACGCCGCCTTGCGTACGGTGACACGGAGAGACGGCCTGCTGAGGGCCATGTTCAGCGGGCACTTGGAGGTGTTTACAGACAGCGAAGGTGGTGACTGGGAGGGTCTAGTCACTCACTCAGTCACTCACTCAGTCAGTCACTCACTCACCCAGTCACTCACTCACTCAGTCACTCACTCAGTCACTCACTCGCTCAGTCACTCAGTCACTCACTCAGTCAGTCACTCACTCAGTCAGTCACTCAGTCAGTCAGTCATTGAGTCACTCAGTCACTCAATCACTCAGTCACTCAATCACTCAGTCACTCAGTCACTCTGTCACTCACTCACTCAGTCACTCACTGAGTCACTCAGTCAGTCAGTCACTCAGTCACTCAGTCACTCAGTCACTTGCTCACTCACTCAGTCAGTCACTCACTCACTCATTCACTCAGTCAGTCACTCATTCACTCAGTCAGTCACTCAGTCACTCGCTCAGTCAGTCACTCAGTCACTCACTCAGTCACTCGCTCAGTCACTCACTCAGTCAGTCACTCACTCAGTCACTCAGTCACTCGCTCACTCAGTCACTCAGTCACTCACTCAGTCACTCACTCAGTCACTCAGTCACTCAGTCACTCACTCAGTCACTCACTCAGTCACTCAGTCAGTCACTCAGTCACTCACTCAGTCATTCAGTCACTCATTCACTCAATCAGTCACTCAGTCACTCGCTAAGTCACTCACTAAGTCACTCAGTCACTCACTCAGTCACTCACTCGCTAAGTCACTCAGTCAGTCACTCAGTCAGTCACTCAGTCACTCAGTCACTCACTCAGTCACTCACTCACTAACTCAGTCAGTCACTCAGTCACTCAGTCAGTCACTCAGTCAGTCACTCACTCAGTCACTCGCTCACTGCCTCACCAACTCACTCACTAAGTCACTCACTAACTCAATACTTCAACGCACTCACCAACTCGCTCACTAAGTCACTCACTACACCAACTCACTCATCAACTCACTAAGTCACTCACTACTTCACCAACTCACTCACCAACTCACTCACTAAGTCACTCACTGCCTCACCAACTCACTAAGTCACTCGCTAAGTCACTCACTAAGTAACTCACTACTTCACCAACTCACTCACTATGTCACTCCCTCACTGCCTCACCAACTCACTCACTAAGTCACTCACTAAGTCACTCGCTACTTCACCAACTCACTCACCAACTCACTCACTAAGTCACTCACTAAGTCACTCACTAAGTCACGAACTCGCTGACTCACTATCCACTCTCACACACTCACCAACCCCCTACCCACCCACCCATTCACCTACCCACTCACCTACCCACTCACCCACTCCTTCACCCACCCACTCCTTCACTCACCCACTCACCGACCCACTCCTTCACCCACCCACTCACTCATCCACTCACCTACCCACCCACTCACCTACCCACTCACTCACCTACCCACCCACTCACCTACCCACTCACTCACCTACCTACCCACCCACTCCTTCACCCACCAACTCCCTCACTCACCCACTCACCGACCCACTCCTTCACCTACCCACTCACTCTTCCACTCACCCATCCACTCACCTACCCACCCACTCACCTACCCACCCACTCACCTACCCACCCACTTACCTACCCACCCACTCACCTACTCATCCACTCACCTATCCACCCACTCACCTACCCACCCACTCACCCATTTACCCACCTACCCACCCACGCACTCCTTCACCCACCCACTCACCCATCCACTCACCTACCCACCCACTCACCCATTCACCCACTCACCTACCCACCCACTCACCTACCCACCCACTCACCTACCCACCCACTTACCCATTCACCCACTCACCTACCCACCCACTCACCTACCCACCTACCCACCCACTCACCTACCCACCCACTCACCTACCCACCCACTCACCCATTCACCCACTCACCTACCCACCCACTCACCTACCCACCCACTTACCTACCCACCCACTCACCTACCCACCCACTCACCCATTCACCCACTCACCTACCCACTCCCTCACCCACTCACCGACCCACTCCTTCACTCACCCACTCACTCAGCCACCCACCCACCCACTAACCTACCCACCCATTCACCCACCCACTCACCTACCCACCCACTCACCTACCCACCCACTCACCCATCCACCCACCCACTAACCTACCCATTCACCCACCCACTCACCTACCCACCCATTCACCCACCCACTCACCTACCCACCCACTCACCCATTCACCCACTAACCTACCCACCCACTCACCCACCCACCCACCTACCCAGGCTGGATCCTCATAGACCGCTGTGGCAAGCACTTTGGCACGCTGCTGAGCTACCTGAGGGATGGGTCGGTGGCGCTCCCACACAGCCGCAGGGCCCTGCAGGAGATCCTCACGGAGGCCCGCCACTACCTGCTGCAGGGCCTGGTGGAGGAGAGCCAGTTGGCACTGCAGGTACACAACCACCTCCACCGTTACCACCTCCACCACCACCAGCACCCCCACCACAACCACCACCACCAGCACAGCCACCACCACAACCACCAGCACCACCAGCACAACCAGCACCAGCAGCACCAGCACCACCACCAGCATTACCACCACCACCAGCACAGCCACCACCAGCACAACCACCACCACCACCAGCACCACCACCCCCACCACAACCACCACCACCAGCAGCACCACCACCAGCACCACCACCAGCACCACCACCCCCACCACAACCACCACCACCAGCACAGCCACCACCACCAGCACCACCATTACCACCACCAGCACCACCCCCACCGCTACCACCACCCCCACCACAACCACCACAACCACCACCACCACCACCAGCACAACCAGCACCACCACCAGCACCACCAGCATTACCACCCCCACCGCTACCACCACCCCCACCATTACCACCACCAGCACAACCACCACCACCAGCACCACCACCACCAGCATTACCACCACCACCAGCACCACAACCCCCCCCACAACCACCAGCACAACCACCAGCACCACCACCAGCATTACCACCCCCACCGCTACCACCACCCCCACCGCTACCACCACCCCCACCGCAACCACCAGCACCACCAGCACAACCACCACCACCACCACCACCACCTCCACCACCACCACCTCCACCAGCACCACAACCACCACAACCACCAGCATTACCACCACCTCCACCACCCCCACCGCTACCACCACCCCCACCATTACCACCACCAGCACCACCACAACCAGCACCACCACCCCCACCACAACCACCACAACCACCAGCACCACCACCACTACCACCAGCACCACCATTACCACCACCAGCACCACCATTACCACCACCAGCACCACCACCATCAGCACCACCACCAGCACAACCATTACCACCACCAGCACCACCATTACCACCACCAGCACCACCAGCACCACCACCAGCACCACCACCAGCACCACCACCAGCACCATCAGCACCACCACCAGCACCACCAACAGTTGTGGTGGTGGTTGATGTTTATAGTTGTGGTGGTGGTTGTTGTGGTGGTTGTGATTGATGTTTGAAGTTGTGGTGGTTGTGGTGGTGGTTGATGTGTATAGTTGTGGTGGTTGTGGTGGTGGTTGATGTTTATAGTTGTGGTGGTGGTTGATGTTTATAGTTGTGGTTGTGGTTGATGTTTAAAGTTGTGGTGGTGGTTGATGTTTATAGTTGTGGTGGTGGTTGATGTTTATAGTTGTGGTGGTGGTTGATGTTTATAGTTGTGGTTGTGGTTGATGTTTAAAGTTGTGGTGGTGGTTGATGTTTATAGTTGTGGTGGTGGTTGATGTTTATAGTTGTGGTGGTGGTTGATGTTTATAGTTGTGGTGGTTGATGTTTATAGTTGTGGTGGTTGATGCTTATAGTGTGGTGGTGGTTGTGGTGGTAGTGGTGGTGGTTGTGGTGGTTGATGGTTATAGTTGTGGTTGTGATTGATGTTTAAAGTTGTGGTGGTGGTGGTTGTGGTGGTGGTGGCTGTGGTTGATGTTTATAGTTGTGGTGGTTGATGTTTATAGTTGTGGTGGTTGTGGTTTATGTTTATAGTTGTGGTGGTTGTGGTTTATGTTTATAGTTGTGGTGGTGGTTGTGGTTGATGTTTATAGTTGTGGTGGTGGTTGTGGTGGTGGTGGCTGTGGTTGATGTTTATAGTTGTGGTGGTTGATGTTTATAGTTGTGGTTTATGTTTATAGTTGTGGTGGTGGTTGTGGTTGATGTTTATAGTTGTGGTTTATGTTTATAGTTGTGGTGGTGGTTGTGGTTGATGTTTATAGTTGTGGTGGTTGATGTTTATAGTTGTGGTGGTTGTGGTTTATGTTTATAGTTGTGGTGGTTGTGGTTGATGTTTATAGTTGTGGTGGTTGTGATTGATGTTTATAGTTGTGGTGGTTGCTGTTTATAGTCGTGGTGGTCGTGGTGGTGGTTGTGGTGGTGGTGGTTGTGGTGGTAGTGGTGGTGGTTGTGGTGGTAGTGGTGGTGGTGGTGGTTGTGGTGGTGGTTGTGGTGGTTGATGTTTATAGTTGTGGTGGTTGTGGTTGTGATTGATGTTTAAAGTTGTGGTGGTTGTGGTGGTGGTTGATGTGTATAGTTGTGGTGGTTGTGGTGGTGGTTGATGTTTATAGTTGTGGTGGTGGTTGATGTTTATAGTTGTGGTGGTGGTTGATGTTTATAGTTGTGGTGGTGGTTGATGTTTATAGTTGTGGTGGTTGATGTTTATAGTTGTGGTGGTTGATGCTTATAGTTGTGGTGGTGGTTGTGGTGGTAGTGGTGGTGGTTGTGGTGGTTGATGGTTATAGTTGTGGTTGTGATTGATGTTTAAAGTTGTGGTGGTGGTGGTTGTGGTGGTGGTGGCTGTGGTTGATGTTTATAGTTGTGGTGGTTGATGTTTATAGTTGTGGTGGTTGTGGTTTATGTTTATAGTTGTGGTGGTTGTGGTTTATGTTTATGGTTGTGGTGGTGGTTGTGGTTGATGTTTATAGTTGTGGTGGTGGTTGTGGTGGTGGTGGCTGTGGTTGATGTTTATAGTTGTGGTGGTTGATGTTTATAGTTGTGGTTTATGTTTATAGTTGTGGTGGTGGTTGTGGTTGATGTTTATAGTTGTGGTTTATGTTTATAGTTGTGGTGGTGGTTGTGGTTGATGTTTATAGTTGTGGTGGTTGATGTTTATAGTTGTGGTGGTTGTGGTTTATGTTTATAGTTGTGGTGGTTGTGGTTGATGTTTATAGTTGTGGTGGTTGTGATTGATGTTTATAGTTGTGGTGGTTGCTGTTTATAGTCGTGGTGGTCGTGGTGGTGGTTGTGGTGGTGGTGGTTGTGGTGGTAGTGGTGGTGGTTGTGGTGGTAGTGGTGGTGGTGGTGGTTGTGGTGGTGGTTGTGGTGGTTGATGTTTATAGTTGTGGTGGTTGTGGTTGTGATTGATGTTTAAAGTTGTGGTGGTTGTGGTGGTGGTTGATGTGTATAGTTGTGGTGGTTGTGGTGGTGGTTGATGTTTATAGTTGTGGTGGTGGTTGATGTTTATAGTTGTGGTGGTGGTTGATGTTTATAGTTGTGGTGGTGGTTGATGTTTATAGTTGTGGTGGTTGATGTTTATAGTTGTGGTGGTTGATGCTTATAGTTGTGGTGGTGGTTGTGGTGGTAGTGGTGGTGGTTGTGGTGGTTGATGGTTATAGTTGTGGTTGTGATTGATGTTTAAAGTTGTGGTGGTGGTGGTTGTGGTGGTGGTGGCTGTGGTTGATGTTTATAGTTGTGGTGGTTGATGTTTATAGTTGTGGTGGTTGTGGTTTATGTTTATAGTTGTGGTGGTTGTGGTTTATGTTTATGGTTGTGGTGGTGGTTGTGGTTGATGTTTATAGTTGTGGTGGTGGTGGCTGTGGTTGATGTTTATAGTTGTGGTGGTTGATGTTTATAGTTGTGGTTTATGTTTATAGTTGTGGTGGTGGTTGTGGTTGATGTTTATAGTTGTGGTTTATGTTTATAGTTGTGGTGGTGGTTGTGGTTGATGTTTATAGTTGTGGTGGTTGATGTTTATAGTTGTGGTGGTTGTGGTTTATGTTTATAGTTGTGGTGGTTGTGGTTGATGTTTATAGTTGTGGTGGTTGTGATTGATGTTTATAGTTGTGGTGGTTGCTGTTTATAGTCGTGGTGGTCGTGGTGGTGGTTGTGGTGGTGGTGGTTGTGGTGGTAGTGGTGGTGGTTGTGGTGGTAGTGGTGGTGGTGGTGGTTGTGGTGGTGGTTGTGGTGGTTGATGTTTATAGTTGTGGTGGTTGTGGTTGTGATTGATGTTTAAAGTTGTGGTGGTTGTGGTGGTGGTTGATGTGTATAGTTGTGGTGGTTGTGGTGGTGGTTGATGTTTATAGTTGTGGTGGTGGTTGATGTTTATAGTTGTGGTGGTGGTTGATGTTTATAGTTGTGGTGGTGGTTGATGTTTATAGTTGTGGTGGTGGTTGATGTTTATAGTTGTGGTGGTTGATGTTTATAGTTGTGGTGGTTGATGCTTATAGTTGTGGTGGTGGTTGTGGTGGTAGTGGTGGTGGTTGTGGTGGTTGATGGTTATAGTTGTGGTTGTGATTGATGTTTAAAGTTGTGGTGGTGGTGGTTGTGGTGGTGGTGGCTGTGGTTGATGTTTATAGTTGTGGTGGTTGATGTTTATAGTTGTGGTGGTTGTGGTTTATGTTTATAGTTGTGGTGGTGGTTGTGGTTGATGTTTATAGTTGTGGTGGTTGTGGTTTATGTTTATAGTTGTGGTGGTGGTTGTGGTGGTGGCTGTGGTTGATGTTTATAGTTGTGGTGGTTGATGTTTATAGTTGTGGTTGTGGTTTATGTTTATAGTTGTGGTTGTGGTTGATGTTTATAGTTGTGGTTGTGGTTGATGTTTATAGTTGTGGTGGTGGTTGTGGTTGATGTTTATAGTTGTGGTGGTTGATGTTTATAGTTGTGGTTGTGGTTTATGTTTATAGTTGTGGTGGTGGTTGTGGTTGATGTTTATAGTTGTGGTGGTTGATGTTTATAGTTGTGGTGGTTGTGGTTTATGTTTATAGTTGTGGTGGTGGTTGTGGTTGATGTTTATAGTTGTGGTGGTTGTGATTGATGTTTATAGTTGTGGTGGTTGCTGTTTATAGTCGTGGTGGTAGTGGTGGTGGTGGTTGTGGTGGTGGTTGTGGTGGTGGTGGTGGTAGTGGTGGTGGTTGTGGTGGTAGTGGTGGTGGTGGTTGTGGTGGTGGTGGTTGTGGTGGTTGATGTTTATAGTTGTGGTTGTGGTTGTGATTGATGTTTAAAGTTGTGGTGGTTGTGGTGGTTGATGTGTATAGTTGTGGTTGCGGTGGTGGTTGATGTTTATAGTTGTGGTGGCTGTGGTTGATGTTTATAGTTGTGGTGGTGGTTGATGTTTATAGTTGTGGTGGTTGTGGTTGTGGTGGTGGTGGCTGTGGTTGATGTTTATAGTTGTGGTGGTGGTTGTGGTTTATGTTTATAGTTGTGGTGGTGGTGGTTGCTGTTTATAGTTGTGGTGGTAGTGGTGGTTGTGGTGGTGGTTGCTGTTTATAGTTGTGGTGGTAGTGGTGGTTAATGTTTATAGTTATGGTGGTTGTGATTGATGTTTATAGTTGTGGTGGTTGTGGTGGTTGTGATTGATGTTTATAGTTGTGGTGGTGGTGGTGGTTGTGGTGGTTGTGATTGATGTTCGTGGTGGTGGTGGTGGTTGTGGTGGTTGTGATTGATGTTTATAGTTGTGGTGGTTGTGATTGATGTTCATGGTTGTGGTGGTGGTGGTTGTGGTGGTTGTGATTGATGTTTATAGTTGTGGTGGTTGTGGTGGTTCTGATTGATGTTCATGGTTGTGGTGGTTGTGGTGGTTGTGATTGATGTTTATAGTTATGGTGGTTGTGATTGATGTTCAAAGTTGTGGTGGTGGTGGTGGTGGTTGTGGTGGTTGTGGTGGTGGTTGTCTGACAGCAGACCAAGCATCATTATGAGCCAATCTGCAAGATTCCGGTCATCACCTCCTCTAAAGAGGAGCAGCAGCTCATCACAGCCTCGCAGAAGGTGCCAACACCACCATCATCATCACCATCATCAACATCACCACCAACATCACCACCATCATCAACATCACCACCATCACCACCATCATCACCACCATCATCATCACCACCATCATCAACATCACCACCAACATCACCACCATCATCAACATCACCACCAACATCACCACCATCATCAACATCATCACCATCACTACCATCAACATCACTACCATCACCCATCATCATCACCATCATCAACATCACTACCATCAACATCACTACCATCACCACCATCATCAACATCATCACCACCATCATCAACATCACCACCATCATCATCACCATCATCAACATCACCACCAACATCACCACCATCATCAACATCACCATCACTACCATCAACATCACCATCATCAACATCACCACCAACATCACCACCATCATCAACATCACCATCACCACCATCACTACCATCAACATCACTACCATCACCATCATCATCACCATCATCAACATCATCAACATCACCACCATAATCACAACCATCATCAACATCACCACCAACATCATCATCAACATCACCATCACCACCATCACTACCATCATCACCATCACTACCATCACCACCATCACTACCATCACCACCATCAACATCACTACCATCATCACCATCACCACCATCATCAACATCGTCACCACCATCACCACCATCACTACCACCACCACCATCATCACCACCATCATCACCATCACTACCATCATCACCATCACCACCATCATCAACATCGTCACCACCATCACCACCATCACTACCACCACCACCATCATCACCATCATCAACATCACCACCATCATCACCATCATCACCACCATCACTACCATCACCACCATCAACATCACTACCATCAACACCATTAACACCACCATCACCACCATCACGACCATCATCATCACCACCATCACCTCCACCACCATCACCACCATCATCAACATCATCACCATCACCATCACTACCATCAACATCACTACCATCACCCATCATCATCACCATCATCAACATCACTACCATCAACATCACTACCATCACCACCATCATCAACATCATCAACATCACCACCATCATCACAACCATCATCAACATCACCACCAACATCACCACCATCATCAACATCACCATCACCACCATCACTACCATCATCACCATCACTACCATCACCACCATCAACATCACTACCATCATCACCATCACCACCATCATCAACATCGTCACCACCATCACCACCATCACCACCATCACTACCACCACCACCATCATCACCACCATCATCACCATTACTACCATCATCACCATCACCACCATCATCAACATCATCACCACCATCACCACCATCACTACCACCACCATCATCACCATCATCAACGTCACCACCATCATCACCATCATCACCACCATCACTACCATCACCACCATCAACATCACTACCATCAACACCATTAACACCACCATCACCACCATCACGACCATCATCATCACCACCATTACCTCCACCACCATCACCACCATCATCACCACCATAATCACCACCATCATCACCACCATCATCACCATCATCACCACCACCACCATCACTACCATCATCACCACCATCATCACCACCACCATCACCACCATCACCACCATTAACATCACCATCACCACCATCATCACCACCATCACCACCATCACTACTATCAACACTACCATCACCACCATCAACATCACCACCATCATCACCACTACCACCATCACCACCACCACCATCACCACCATCAACATCACTAACATCAACACCATCACCACCACCACCATCACCATCACCACCATCACTACCATCATCACCATCACCATCACCGCCATCATCACTGTCCATCTGTACACGTCTATATGTATGTCTCCATGTGTCTCTGTGTGTGTCTGTGTGTGTGTGTCTGTGTGTGTGTGTCTCTGTGTGTGTGTGTGTGTCTCTGTGTGTGTGTCTGTGTGTGTGTCTGTGTGTGTCTGTGTGTGTCTGTGTGTGTGTCTGTGTGTGTGTCGTTGTGTGTCTGTGTCTGTCTGTGTGTGTGTGTCTGTGTGTGTGTGTCTGTGTGTGTCTGTGTGTGTCTGTGTGTATGTGGCTGTGTGTGTATCTGTGTGTGTGTGTGTCTGTGTGTTTGTCTGTGTGTGTGTGTATCTGTGTGTGTGTCTGTGTGTATCTGTGTGTGTATCTGTGTGTGTGTCTGTGTGTGTATCTATGTGTGTGTCTGTGTGTGTGTCTGTGTGTGTTTGTGTGCGTGTGTGTGTGCGTGTGTCACCGTATGTGAGTGTGTGTGAGCGATAGTGTAGTGGTTAGCGCTACGCTGCGCTATGAACCTGGCGACCCGGGTTCGATTCCCGCTCACGGCCAACACCAGTGACGATTATCTGAACCGGTCCCGGGCCTCCCCTAGGTCGACTCAGCCTCAAATGAGTACCTGGTGCAGTGTGTAGACATCGCCACTGGGGAGACAAAGGCGGTCGGGCGTGGTGCTGGCCACATACCCCCTCGTGTACCGATCCGGCCTTCATAGGTGCTCGCTAACAGCACTTGCCCCTACAGTCTGTTAAGGCTACACGGGGGATCTTTGTTTTGTCTGTGTGTGTATCTGTGTGTGTGTATCTGTGTGTGTCTGTGTGTGTGTATGTGTGTATCTGTGTGTGTCTAGCCGGTGGTGAAGCTGCTGTATAATCGCAGTAACAACAAATACTCCTACACCAGGTGAGTACACTCACCAGCTACACTCACCAGCTACACTCACCAGGAGGGACAGACCCAGCAGGTGCCACGGGTTGACTGCTGCTGCTGTGCCAGGCTAGGTGCATGAGGAGGTCACGGGACAGACCCAGCAGGTGCCACGGGTTGACTGCTGCTGCTGTGCCAGGCTAGGTGGACCAGCTGTGCCCCCTACTGTGCCAACCTGCTATGCTTTAGCCACCCTGCGCTCCGCTCGTTGTTGTGAGCGTCGCTCCTCTGCCCTCCGCAGAGGAGCGACTGCCTCCAGCTGCCCAGTAGCCTCACGGTGCACCTAGCCTGGCACCAGCCCCAGTGTAGCCTCACGGTGAACCTAGCCTGGCACTAGCCCCAGTAGCCTCACGGTGCACCTAGCCTGGCACCAGCCCCAGTAGCAGCAGCAGCGTCCTTCACGAACCACACCGCCACTCAGCTCCACATCCTCCCATATCACTCCATGTCGTTTTTAGCCTGTGCCACTCACTCACCCACTCACTCACCCACCCACCCACTCACCCACTCACTCACCCACCCACCCACCCACTCACCCACCCACCCACTCACCCACTCACTCACCCACTCACTCACATACTCATTCACTCACCCACCCACCCACTCACCCACTCACTCACCCACTCACCCACTCACTCACATACTCATTCACTCACCCACCCACTCACTCACCCACTTATCCACCCACTCACTCACCCACTCACCCACCCACCCACTCACCCACCCACTCACTCACCCACTCACCCACTCACTCACATACTCATTCACTCACCCACCCACCCACTCACCCACCCACCCACCCACTCACTCACCCACTCACCCACCCACCCACCCACCCACTCACCCACCCACTCACCCACCCACTCACCCACTCACCCACTCACCCACCCACTCACCCACTCACTCACCCACTCACCCACCCACCCACTCACCCACCCACCCACTCACCCACCCACCCACTCACCCACCCACTCACCCACCCACTCACCCACTCACCCACCCACTCACTCACCCACTCACCCACCCACTCACCCACTCACCCACCCACCCACTCACTCACCCACTCACTCACCCACCCACTCAGCACTTGCTCCAACAGTCTGTCCGGGCTATACGGGCGATCTTTGTCTTTGTGTCCCTATGCGAGTGTCTCTGTGTGAGTCTAAGGCGGTGTGTGTCTGTCTCTCGCTGTAGGTGTCTCTCTCTGTCTCTCTGTGTGTGTGTCTCTCGTCTGTGTCTGTCTCTCTCTGTAGGTGTCTCTCTGTGTCTCTCTGTGTGTGTCTGTGTGTGTCTGTGTGTCAGTGGCCTGGCACAAGCGTCGTGGTGACGTCACCGCCACTTAGTGGCGAATGGCGGTTGTTGTGTCAGTGTACATGTCAGTGTCTGTGTGCGTGCGTTTGTCTGTGTGTGTGTCTGTGTGTGTGTCTGTGTGTGTGTCTGTGTGTGTGTCTGTGTGTGTGTCTGCTTTATTGACCTGGTCAAGGCCTATGATACCATCAGTAGGCCTGGGCTCTGGGTTGTTCTTCGTGCTTTTGGAGTCCCTGACCCTCTGCTCACGATCATTAAGGACCTTCATGATGGTGAGCGGGCCCGGGTAAAACTACGTGGCCGGGAGTCAGAGCCCTTCCCTGTACACCTTGGGGTGCGACAGGGATGTCCTCTGGCTCCCACATTATTTAACATCTATTTTGACCATGTAGTTCGTGAAGCCTTCAATAGCTGTACCGGGGGAATCTCCATTTGGTACAGATATAATGGGAGGCTGATCGATGCCCATCTGTGTGTGTATCTGTGTGTCTGTGTGTGTCTGTGTGTGTGTCTGTGAAAAAAACAACCCCCTACCTCCTCGCGGTGCCGGACGGGCAACTCTGTCGTGGACAGCGCTGTGGGGGGAGATCCAATTTTGATTGGCTCCTCCCCTCATGGCATATGTGTCCACCACAGGGGCTAAACGGGGGCTCTGGACGGGTGCGAGGGGCTGGTAACCCCTTCACCTTCAATTAGTTACCACGAAACCACGAATTAAACTGAAATATGTAACAAATAAGCTTGTGCCGGAGGCCCCGGGGGGCCAGGCGTCTATGACGTCTCCTGGCCAAACCCCAATTGGCGGAGCCAGGAGATTGAATACCTACCCTCGGGGCTACTCCAGAAACAATGAAAAGCCACTACGGGTGGCCACGTGGAATGTTCGAACGCTCACTGCAGAGGAGAGGCTGCCACTCCTCTGTCGGGAGCTGGACCGGTACCGCCTGGATCTATGCGGCATTCAGGAGGTCCGGTGGACCGGCTCTGGCTCCTGCCACCATGAGGGGTGGACAGTCCTCTACTCGGGGCAGCAGACTGCCAAACAACAGGGTGTGGGTCTTCTTTTGAACAAAAGAATGAAGGGGGCGTGGGAGCGTGGCGGTGAGGTGTGGGAAGCTGTAAGCCCCAGGCTACTTTGGGCTCACCTTCCCATCAACCGGAGGCGAGGAATGGTGGTCGTGGTTACTTATGCCCCCACCGAAGATGAACATCCGTGGAGGGATGCAGGCAAAGCCGATGAGTCAGATGCTTTCTATGACCTCCTGTCACAGGTGCTGGCTAAAGTGGCCCCTCGGGATAGAGTCATCATGTTGGGTGACTTCAATGCCCGAGTTGGTCATGATACTGGCACCTGATCTGGAGTGATTGGAGGGCATGGGCCAGATCAGCTCAATAACAACGGTAGGAGGCTGCTAGATTTTTGTGCAGCCCATGGGCTTGTAATTACCAACACGCTGTTCCGGCATCGGCGCATCCACACAACATCATGGATGCATGCCGGGTCGAAGCAAGAACATCTGCTGGACTACATAGTGACGGACCAGCGAATGCGAGCCCATGTCCTTGACACCAGGACCTACCGTGGAGCTGATCTGCCCTCTGACCATCGACTAGTCATCTGTAAGATGCGCCTGCCATTCTTCCACTCCGGTGGTGGGTGTACACCCAGGACCCCATTCCAACCTAAAGTGGCCTGGTCTCAGTTATCTGATGAAAGTTGCAAGCGAGAATTTCATCATCGCTTGCGGCTGGGATTGGCATCGTCCCCGACTCCTCCTGATGTCGATGGTAAATGGGCGAGGTTTAGGACTGTGACTCATGCAGCTGCAATGGCTGCTTTGGGTACGCGGTCCAGACCTCCCCAGACACCCTGGCTGACAGAGGAGTTGTTCAGGATGGTTGAGAAAAAGCGACAGGCCCACTGTCATCGGCTACAGAATCCCACGTCAGAGAATGAGGAGGCTTACCGCAGCCTTCGCTCGGAGGTTCGGAGAGCCGTGAGGCGCTGCAAGGATGGGTGGTGGTCGCGGGTTGCTGAGGAGATGGAGTCTGCCTCAGTGGCCCGTGATCACAAATCTCTATTTAACTCCATCAAAAAAGTAACCTGCAGCGCCACACCTATTACCATCATTAGGGGAAAAAACGGTGATCCAATTTCCGACCCCCAGGAACAGGTTCACAGATTTGCTGAGCATTTCTGTGAGGTCCTGGGGGAGGGAAAATCCCTCAGCCAGGAAAACATCGTGGCACAAAGTGAGGATGACCCTGCTGAGGCTGCGGTGCCTCAAATATTGGATGAAGTCACCCCCTGTGAGTGGCTGGCTAAGGTGCCATCTGCTGAGGAAGTATTGAAGGCGATCTGGAGTCTGAGACCAGGAAAGGCAGCGGGCAGAGATGATCTCAGTTTAACACGTAGGCTTTCGCGACCAATATTATTCATAATAAAGGTTTTTGGGTTAGATCGCGTTTATTTATAAATGTGTCGTAACCCTCCACCACCCGACACGGCCAATCAGCAAAGAAAAGTGTCACGTTGACAAAAGACAAATAATTCACTACTTCAGCCCACCGGTGTGTTAAAGAGTTAATCCACATTTACAGTTTGAGTACGACGTTTCGCTGGTAAATACTTCCAGCATCATCGGGCAATTCGCCAGAATGGTAAAGCCCTCGCTTGCTCCCGGTTTTATATAGAGCAGAAGAGTGACGTCATCACTTAACTCATCAGGTGCAGTGATTAGAGGCGGAGGGGGGGGTAATGTAATTATATAATCGATTAGTAATCAGTCATTGGTTATGATTAGTAATGAGTTGTAGATTAGTAATTCTTTAAATCAAAATGTAATGTGTATTATTTAATAATACGCTTCCAGGCCGCACTGAGCCGGTAGCTGTCAGAGCGATTAAAGTTATTCTTGTTCCTCTCAATTTCAATGGATTCTCTAATTAGTCTTTGCCAGTAATAATTAGTTTTACACACCACTGCAACATTGTCAAAATCAATTGAGTGTCCTTGTTGACAAGCATGTTCTGCCACTGCCGACAGTTGTGTTTGAGATAATTTAATATTTCTCTGATGTTCTTTTAGTCTTACGCTGATGTTACGTCCCGTCTGCCCAATGTAGCAGCTGCCACATGAACAATTAATCCGATATACACCTTCTGTTGATAGTTTAGGTAATGCGTCTTTAGTGCAAGATACTAGTTTTTGAATTTTGTGTACTGTACCAAATCTTACTGTAATGTTTTGCTTTTGCAAAACGCGGGCTAATTTGTCAGTTACTCCTGAGATATATGGAATTTTTATTGTTTTAACAATCTGGTCGCTTTCAGTAGTATTGCTTTGCGATCGTGATTTGGCATTCAGTGCTCTGTTAATTTGAGCATTATTGTAGCCATTCTGTCGTAGTGCGTCTTTAACGTGTTTAATCTCTCTCACTAGACTCTCACCATCTGACACTGTTTTCGCCCGATGCACGAGCGTCTTAATAAGAGAGGATTTTTGAGCTGGATGATGATGTGATTCTGCATTCAGATAGGCATCAGTGTGCGTTTGCTTTCTGTAAACGCTGTGTGTTATTTTACCGTTTAGGCCATGTCCAAGCAAAATATCTAGGAATCACATCATCATCCAGCTCAAAAATCCTCTCTTATTAAGACGCTCGTGCATCGGGCGAAAACAGTGTCAGATGGTGAGAGTCTAGTGAGAGAGATTAAACACGTTAAAGACGCACTACGACAGAATGGCTACAATAATGCTCAAATTAACAGAGCACTGAATGCCAAATCACGATCGCAAAGCAATACTACTGAAAGCGACCAGATTGTTAAAACAATAAAAATTCCATATATCTCAGGAGTAACTGACAAATTAGCCCGCGTTTTGCAAAAGCAAAACATTACAGTAAGATTTGGTACAGTACACAAAATTCAAAAACTAGTATCTTGCACTAAAGACGCATTACCTAAACTATCAACAGAAGGTGTATATCGGATTAATTGTTCATGTGGCAGCTGCTACATTGGGCAGACGGGACGTAACATCAGCGTAAGACTAAAAGAACATCAGAGAAATATTAAATTATCTCAAACACAACTGTCGGCAGTGGCAGAACATGCTTGTCAACAAGGACACTCAATTGATTTTGACAATGTTGCAGTGGTGTGTAAAACTAATTATTACTGGCAAAGACTAATTAGAGAATCCATTGAAATTGAGAGGAACAAGAATAACTTTAATCGCTCTGACAGCTACCGGCTCAGTGCGGCCTGGAAGCGTATTATTAAATAATACACATTACATTTTGATTTAAAGAATTACTAATCTACAACTCATTACTAATCATAACCAATGACTGATTACTAATCGATTATATAATTACATTACCCCCCCCTCCGCCTCTAATCACTGCACCTGATGAGTTAAGTGATGACGTCACTCTTCTGCTCTATATAAAACCGGGAGCAAGCGAGGGCTTTACCATTCTGGCGAATTGCCCGATGATGCTGGAAGTATTTACCAGCGAAACGTCGTACTCAAACTGTAAATGTGGATTAACTCTTTAACACACCGGTGGGCTGAAGTAGTGAATTATTTGTCTTTTGTCAACGTGACACTTTTCTTTGCTGATTGGCCGTGTCGGGTGGTGGAGGGTTACGACACATTTATAAATAAACGCGATCTAACCCAAAAACCTTTATTATAGAGATGATCTCCCAAGCGAAATGCTGAGGGAGGGTGGCGTTTGTACACAGACTGCCCTATATGACATCATAACAACAGTCTGGACCACTGGACGGGTTCCGCAGGATTGGAAGGATGCCCTGGTGGTCCCCCTTTTTAAGAAGGGGGACCGCACAGACTGTAACAACTACAGGGGCATCTCACTCCTCAGTGTGCCGGGAAAGGTCCTGGCAAGGATTATTCAGCATCGCCTTGCCAGGCACGCTGAGGAGAGGCTTGCGGAGCCCCAATGCGGTTTCAGGAAAGGGCGGTCCTGCACAGATGCCATATTTTCTGTCCGTCTGCTACAGCAGAGGTGTAGGGAATTCCAACAAGACCTACATCTCTGCTTTATTGACCTGGTCAAGGCCTATGATACCATCAGTAGGCCTGGGCTCTGGGTCGTTCTTCGTGCTTTTGGAGTGCCTGACCCTCTGCTCACGATCATTAAGGACCTTCATGATGGTGAGCGGGCCCGGGTAAAACTACGTGGCCGGGAGTCAGAGCCATTCCCTGTACACCTTGGGGTGCGACAGGGATGTCCTCTGGCTCCCACATTATTTAACATCTATTTTGACCACGTAGTTCGTGAAGCCTTCAATAGCTGTACCGGGGGAATCTCCATATGGTACAGATATAATGGGAGGCTAATCGATGCCCGGGTGCGGTCAAGGGATGGCTCCCTATTGCTCAACCACGTTATGTATGCTGATGATTTGGTAATAGCTGCTCAGTCAGAGGAGGAGTTGGAGACGCTGCTGCTGAGACTGGAGCGTGCCACTAAGAGGTGGGGCCTTACCATCAGCCCCACCAAAACTAAGCACCTGCCTGGGTATTTTGTACCATCGGACACTCCACCCCCACAACTCCCAATCGGTGATGAGGCAGTTGTGGAGAGAGTGGAGAGTTTCCCATACCTGGGCAATGTGCTTATGACTGGCTCCAGTTTAACAGCAGAGGTCTCACTCCGAATCAGTCGAGCGGCAATATCTTTTCATCGGTTGCGTAACGCTGTGTGGAAGCTACCTGGTCTGTCGCTCCACACTAAGCTTCAGGTCTTCTCGGCCACGGTCATTCCCTCCCTTCTCTACGCTTGCGAAACGTGGACCCCCCTAATGGAACATCTTCGCCGGTTAGAAACATTTAGGCTGGCCTGCCTACGATCCATCCTGGGTTTAACCAGACTGGATTGTGTGAGGAGCTCACAAATCCTTGAAAGATCTGGGCAGGGTCCCATCGGTGAGCTCCTCCGGCAGGCAAGGCTGCGATGGCTGGGTCATGTAGCCCGCATGCCCAGCCACCGCATGCCGAAACAGCTTTTGTTTGGCCGGATTGAGGGGGCTAAGCGGGCGCGGCACGGGCTAGAGAAGAGATGGAGTGATGTGGTACAGGAGGACGTGGAGCTGAGTGGACTTGCCGATGACTGGTACCAGCGGTGTCAAGATCGGCCTCTGTGGAGGAGGCTCGTGAAGGATGCTACTGGGCAGTTGGAGGCAGTCGCCCTCCAACAACAACGGAGGGCGGAGGAGCGACGCTCACAACAGCGAGCGGAGCGCCGGGTGGCTAAAGCACAGCAGGTTGGCACAGTAGGGGGCACAGGTGGTGCATCAGCCAGTCATCTCAGTCAGTCGACCCGTGGCACCTGGGTCTGCCCCGTGACCTCCTGCCAGCGGGCGTTCGACACTTCACGTGGCCTCAGGGTGCACATAGCCTGGCACAAGCGTCGTGGTGACGTCACCGCCACTTAGTGGCGAATGGCGGTTGTTGTTGTTGTGTCTGTGTGTGTTGTGGGGAGCGATAGTGTAGCTGTTAGCGCGCTGCGCTATGAACCTGGCGACCCGGGTTCGATTCCCGCTCACGGCCAACATCAGTGACGATTATCTGAACCGGTCCTGGGCCTCCCCTAGGTCGACTCAGCCTCAAATGAGTACCTGGTGCGCTGTGTAAACATTGCCACTAGGGAGACAAAGGCGGTCGGGCGTGGTGCTGGCCACCCACCCCCTCGTGTACCGTTCCGGCCTTCATAGGTGCTCGCTAACAGCACTTGCCCCTACAGTCTGTTAAGGCTATACGGGGGATCTTTGTCTTTGTCTTTTGTGTCTGTGTGTGTATGTATGTATGTGTCTGTCTGTGTGTCTATCTACTCAGCATGTCGGACGACAACACCCTCAAGAACATCGAGCTCTTTGACAAGCTGTCTCTGCGATTCAACGGGCGCGTGTCTGTCTGTGTGTGTGTGTCTGTGTGTGTGTGTGTGTCTGTGTGTGTGTGTCTGTGTGTGTGTCTGTCTGTGTGTGTGTGTCTGTGTGTCTATCTACTCAGCATGTCGGATGACAACACCCTCAAGAACATCGAGCTCTTTGACAAGCTGTCTCTGTGATTCAACGGGCGCGTGTCTGTGTGTGTGTGTCTGTGTGTGTGTGTCTGTGTGTCTGTGTGTGTGTGTGTCTGTGTGTCTGTGTGTGTGTGTGTCTGTGTGTGTGTGTCTGTGTGTGTGTGTGTCTGTGTGTGTCTGTGTCTGTGTGTGTGTGTCTGTGTGTGTGTCTGTGTCTATCTACTCAGCATGTCGGACGACAACACCCTCAAGAACATCGAGCTCTTTGACAAGCTGTCTCTGCGATTCAACGGGCGCGTGTCTGTGTGTGTGTGTCTGTGTGTGTGTGTCTGTGTGTCTGTGTGTGTGTGTGTCTGTGTGTCTGTGTGTGTGTGTGTCTGTGTGTGTGTGTGTCTGTGTGTGTGTGTGTCTGTGTGTGTGTGTGTCTATGTGTGTGTGTGTCTGTGTGTGTATGTATGTATGTGTGTGTCTGTGTGTGTGTCTGTGTCTATCTACTCAGCATGTCGGACGACAACACCCTCAAGAACATCGAGCTCTTTGACAAGCTGTCTCTGCGATTCAACGGGCGCGTGTCTGTCTGTGTGTGTGTGTCTGTGTGTGTGTGTGTGTGTCTGTGTGTGTGTCTGTGTGTGTGTGTGTCTGTGTGTGTGTCTGTGTGTGTATCTACTCAGCATGTCGGACGACAACACCCTCAAGAACATCGAGCTCTTTGACAAGCTGTCTCTGCGATTCAACGGGCGCGTGTCTGTCTGTGTGTGTGTCTGTGTGTGTCTGTGTGTGTGTGTGTCTGTGTGTGTCTGTGTGTGTCTGTCTGTGTGTGTGTCTGTGTGTGTCTGTGTGTGTGTGTCTGTGTGTGTCTGTCTGTGTGTCTGTCTGTGTGTGTGTGTCTGTGTTTATCTACTCAGCATGTCGGACGACAACACCCTCAAGAACATCGAGCTCTTTGACAAGCTGTCTCTGCGATTCAACGGCCGTGTGCTCTTCATCAAGGACGTGATCGGCGACGAGATCTGCTGCTGGTCCTTCTACGGCCTGGGGCGCAAGATAGCGGAGGTCTGCTGCACCTCCATCGTCTACACCACCGAGAAGAAGCAGACCAAGGTGCCGCACGGTCACGTGACCACTGCCGCCCCCCCACTCTCGCGCACGGTCACGTGACTACTGCCGTTCCCCTCTCACGCACGGTCACGTGACCACTGCCGTCCCCCCCACTCTCGCGCACGGTCACGTGACTACTGCCGCCCCCCTCTCGCGCACGGTCACGTGACTACTGCCGCCCCCTCTCAAGCATGGTCACGAGACCACTGCTGCCCCCTCTCTCACGGTCACGTGACTACTGCCGCCCCCCTTCTCTCGCGCACGGTCACGTGACTACTGCCGCCCCCCTCTCACGCACGGTCACGTGACTACTGCCGCCCCCCCCTCTCGCGCACGGTCACGGGACTACTGCCGCCCCCCTCTCGCGCACGGTCACGTGACCACTGCCGCCCTCCTCTCGCGCACGGTCACGTGACTACTGCCGCCCCCTCTCAAGCATGGTCACGTGACCACTGCTGCCCCCTCTCACGGTCACGTGACTACTGCCGTTCCCGTCTCACCTGTCTCTCGCACAGTCACGTGACTGCTGCCGCCCCCTCTCACACACGGTCACGTGACCACTGCCGCCCCCCGCCTCGTCTCAGGTGGAGTTTCCAGAGGCCCGCATCTACGAGGAGACCCTCAACTGCTGTACCAGGTCACGTGACCACTGCCGCCCCCCCGCCCCCCGCCTCGTCTCAGGTGGAGTTCCCGGAGGCCCGCATCTACGAGGAGACCCTCAACATCCTGCTGTACCAGGTCACGTGACCACTGCCGCCCCCCCCTGCCCCCCGCCTCGTCTCAGGTGGAGTTCCCGGAGGCCCGCATCTACGAGGAGACCCTCAACATCCTGCTGTACCAGGTCACGTGACCACTGCCACCCCCCCCTGCCCCCCGCCTCGTCTCAGGTGGAGTTCCCGGAGGCCCGCATCTACGAGGAGACCCTCAACATCCTGCTGTACCAGGTCACGTGACCACTGCCGCCCCCCCCTGCCCCCCGCCTCGTCTCAGGTGGAGTTCCCGGAGGCCCGCATCTACGAGGAGACCCTCAACATCCTGCTGTACCAGGTCACGTGACCACTGCCGCCCCCCCCTGCCCCCCGCCTCGTCTCAGGTGGAGTTCCCGGAGGCCCGCATCTACGAGGAGACCCTCAACATCCTGCTGTACCAGGTCACGTGACCACTGCCGCCCCCTCCGCCCCTGCCCCCCGCCTCGTCTCAGGTGGAGTTCCCGGAGGCCCGCATCTACGAGGAGACCCTCAACATCCTGCTGTACCAGGTCACGTGACCACTGCCGCCCCCTCCGCCCCCCGCCTCGTCTCAGGTGGAGTTCCCGGAGGCCCGCATCTACGAGGAGACCCTCAACATCCTGCTGTACCAGGTCACGTGACCACTGCCGCCCCCCCGCCTCGTCTCAGGTGGAGTTCCCGGAGGCCCGCATCTACGAGGAGACCCTCAACATCCTGCTGTACCAGGTCACGTGACCACTGCCGCCCCCCCGCCTCGTCTCAGGTGGAGTTCCCGGAGGCCCGCATCTACGAGGAGACCCTCAACATCCTGCTGTACCAGGTCACGTGACCACTGCCGCCCCCTCCGCCCCCCGCCTCGTCTCAGGTGGAGTTCCCGGAGGCCCGCATCTACGAGGAGACCCTCAACATCCTGCTGTACCAGGTCACGTGACCACTGCCGCCCCCTCCGCCCCCCGCCTCGTCTCAGGTGGAGTTCCCGGAGGCCCGCATCTACGAGGAGACCCTCAACATCCTGCTGTACCAGGTCACGTGACCACTGCCGCCCCCTCCGCCCCCCGCCTCGTCTCAGGTGGAGTTCCCGGAGGCCCGCATCTACGAGGAGACCCTCAACATCCTGCTGTACGAGGCCCGCGATGGCCGACACGGCCCAGACAACGCCCTGCTGGAGGCCACGGGCGGTGCGGCCGGGCGGCCCAACGCCGACGCCGCCGCCGACGTCGCCGACGACGAAGAGCAGCAGCAGCAGCAGCAGCAGCTGGAGCTGGAGCAGCAGCAGCAGCAGCAGCTGGAGCAGCAGCAGCTGGAGGTGGAGCAGCAGCAGCTGGAGCAGCAGCAGCAGCAGCAGCGGCGAGTGGGCAGAGTTCGCAGGATCCACGTCAAGAGGCTGGACGAGCGTTCGCATCATCAGCAGCAGTAGTAGTGGTGGTGTGGTGTGAGTGGTGTGGGTGGTGTGGGGAGAGTGGTATGGTGTGGGTGGTGTGGGTGGTGTGAGTGATGTGGTATGGGTGGTGTGAGTGGTGTGGTGTGGGTGGTGTGGGTGGTGTGGGTGGTGTGAGTGGGGTGAGTGGAGTGAGTGGTGTGGGTGGTGTGAGTGGTGTGGGTGGTGTGAGTGGTGTGGGTGGGGTGAGTGGAGTGAGTGGTGTGGGTGGTGTGAGTGGTATGGTGTGGTGTGAGTGGTATGGTGTGAGTGGTATGGTGTGGGTGGTGTGAGTGGTATGGTGTGGTGTGAGTGGTGTGGGTGGTATGGTGTGGGTGGTGTGGGTGGTGTGGGTGGTGTAGGTGGTGTGAGTGGTGTGAGTGGAGTGGTGTGGGTGGTGTGGGTGGAGTGAGTGGTGTGGGTGGTGTGGGTGGAGTGGGTGGTGTGGGGAGAGTGGTGTGGGTGGTGTGGGTGGAGTGGGTGGTTTGGGTGGAGTGGGGAGAGTGGTGTGGTGTGGGTGGAGTGGGTGGTGTGGGTGGTGTGGGGAGAGTGGTATGGGTGGTGTGGGTGGTGTGGATGGTGGTGGCGTGGTTAAGAGACGTTGCAAGTCCCGTCGGCCATGTTGCGTCGGGGGTGTAATGTCACGTCGGCCATGTTGTGTGGGGGGTTTGATGCCACGTCGGCCATGTTGTGTAGGGGTGTCACATCGGTCATGTTGCGTAGGGGTGTCACGTCGGCCATGTTGCGTCGGGGGTGTAATGTCACGTCGGCCATGTTGTGTGGGGGTTTGATGCCACGTCGGCCATGTTGTGTAGGTGTGTCACATGGGTCATGTTGCGTAGGGGTGTCACGTCGGCCGTGTTGCGTGGGGGGGTATCACGTCGGCCATGTTTGTAAAGTTGTTTCTTAGTGTGGGGAGCGGTGGCGCAGCGGTTAGCGCGCTGCGCTACCAACCTGGGCAGAGACCCAAGTTCGATTCTCACTCAGGACCACCACCACAACCACCACTACCACCACAACTACCACTACAACCACCACCACCACACCTACCACTACCACCACCACACACACCACTACCACCACAACTACCACCACCACCACAACCACCACTACCACCACAACTACCACAACTACCACCACCACTACTCGCTACTAACAGCACTTGCCCCTACAGCCCTGCTAGAGGCTACCTGGGGGAACTTTGTCTGTGTGTGTATCATAGGTGGTGCTGCTAGCAGCACTTGCCCCTACAGCCCTGCTAGAGGTTACCTGGGGGAACTTTGTCTGTGTGTGTATCATAGGTGGTGCTGCTGCTACTAACAGCACTTGCCCCTACAGCCCTGCTAGAGGTTACCTGGGGGAGCTTTGTCTGTGTGTGTGTGCATCATAGGTGGTGCTACTCGCTACTAGCAGCACTTGCCCCTACAGCCCTGCCACAGGCTACCTGGGGGAGCTTTGTGTGTACAAGTGAGTAGGTGAATGAGTGAGTAGGTGAGTATGAGAGGGTGTGTGTGTGTGTGAGACTGGGGGAGAGACAAAGGCGGCCGGGCGTGGTGGTGGTGGTGGCCACCCACCCCCTCTGTGTGTAGCCAAGGTGCCGGTAGCCTTCATAGACGCTGCTGCTGCTACTCGCAGCACTTGCCCCTACAGCCCTGCTAGAGGCTACCTGGGGGAGCTTTGTCTGTGTGTGTATCATAGGTGGTGCTGCTAGCAGCACTTGCCCCTACAGCCCTGCTAGAGGCTACCTGGGGGAGCTTTGTCTGTGTGTGTATCATAGGTGGTGCTGCTAGCAGCACTTGTCCCTACAGCCCTGCTAGAGGTTACCTGGGGGAGCTTTGTGTGTGTGTATCATAGGTGCTGCTACTCGCTACTAGCAGCACTTGCCCCTACAGCCCTGCTAGCGGCTACCTGGGGAGCTTTGTCTTTGTGTGTGTGTATCATAGGTGCTGCTACTCGCTACTAGCAGCACTTGCCCCTACAGCCCTGCTAGAGGCTACCTGGGGGAGCTTTGTAGTTGTTGTGAGTTGCGTCTGTGAGCACAGGAGGGGAGTGATCACGATGTTGTCTGAGATCGGCGAGGATTGAGGGGGGCGAGCGGGATTCAGGCGATGTGTGCCTGCTGCATCAGCGTTTGTATTGTTATTAAATATCGCACACTTATGTCTGTCTGCCCATCCCTCCTGTCACGCTCGCTCACCCGCTCACTCGTACACTCACCCGCTCACTCGTACACTCACCCGCTCACTCGTACACTCACCCACTCGCTCACCCGCTCGCTCGCTCACCCGCTCGCTCACCCGCTCACCCGCTCACTCACCCGCTCACTCACCCACTCAATCGTACATTCACTTGTACACTCACTCACCCACTCACACATCACCCACTCACTCGTACACTCACTCGCTCACTCACCCGCTCACTCACCCACTCAATCGTACATTAACTTGTACACTCACCCACACATCACCCACTCACTCGTACACTCACTCGCTCACTCACTCGTAAACTCACCCGCTCACTCGCTCGTAAACTCACCCGCGCTCACCCACCCACTCACCCACTCAATCGTACACTCACTCCCCACTCATTCACACATCACCCACCCACTCACTCGTACACTCACCCGCTCACCCACTCAATCGTACACTCACTTGTACACTCACTCACCCGCTCACTCGTACACTCACCCGCTCACTCATGCACTCAATCGTACACTCACCCGCTCACTCAATCGTACACTCACTTGTACACTCACTCACCCACTCAATCGTACACTCACTCACCCACTCAATCGTACACTCACCCGCTCACTCAATCGTACACTCACTTGTACACTCACTCACCCACTCAGTCGTACACTTACTCATCCCCTTACTCGCTCACTCACCCGCTCACTCGTACACTCACCCATTCACTCGCACACTCGCTCACCCGCTCACTCGCTCACTCACCCGTACACTCGTTAGCTTGTACACTCACCCGCTCACTCGTCCACTCACTCGTACACTCGTACACTCACCCGCTCACTCGTACACTCACTCGTACACTCGTTAGCTTGTACACTCACCCGCTCACTCGTACACTCACCCGCTCACTCACCCACTCGCTCACCCGCTCACTCGCTCACTCACCCGTACACTCACCCGCTCACTCGTACACTCACCCGCTCACTCGTACACTCACTTGTACACTCACTAGCTTGTACACTCACCCGCTCACTCGTACACTCGTACACTCGCTCACCCGCTCACTCGTACGTCGCGAGCTTGTACACTCACCCGCTCACTCGTACACTCACCCGCTCACTCGTACACTCGCTCACCCGCTCACTCGTACGTCGCGAGCTTGTACACTCACTTAGCCCCTCATCCGCTCACTCGCTCGTACACTCACCCGCTCACTCATAGAACTTGCTCACCCTCTCACTCACCCACTCACTCGTACACTCGCTCATCCACTCACTCGTACACTCACTCACCCACTCATACACTCGCTCACCTGCTCACTCACTCACTCTCACACCCACTCGTACATTCACTCATCCGCTCACTCACCCACTCACTCACCCACTCACTCACCCACTCACTCACCCACTCACTCACCTACTCATACACTCACTCACCCACTCACTCTCACACCCACTCACTCGTACACTCACTCGCCCACTCGCTCACCCGCCAGGCTAGACGCTGGAGGAGGTCACGGGACAGACTCAGCAGGTGCCATGGGTTGACTGACTGAGATGAGCCCGGCGCTCCGCTCGTTGTTGTGAACGTCGCTCCTCTGCCCTCCGTTGTTGCTGGAGGACGAGTAGCCGCATGGTGCACCTAGCCTGGCACTGCACAGTAGCAGCAGCAGCAGCAGCGTCCTTCACGAGCCTCCTCCACAGAGGCCGATCTTGACACCGCTGGTACCGGTCATCGGCAAGTCCACTCAGCTCCACGTCCTCCTGTACCACATCACTCCATCTCTTCTCTAGCCCGTGTCAGTCACACACTCACCCACTCACTCACCCACACACCCACGCACTCACCCACACACTCGTGCACTCAGCCACCCACTCACATATGCGCACACCCACACACTGACCCACTCACACACCGACTCAACCACTCATGCATCCACCCACTCACGCACTCGCCTACTCACCCAGCCACACACCCACTCAAAACACCCGCCCACTCACCCAACCAGTCACCCAACCACCCATTCAACCACCCACTCACCCAACCAGTCACCCAACCACCCATTCAACCACCCACTCACCCAACCAGTCACCCAACCATTCACCCACCCACTCACCCACCCACTCACCCACCCACTCACCCACCCACTCATTCACCCACTCAACCACTCACTCACCCACTCACCCACCCACTCACCCACCCACTCACTCACCCACCCACTCACTCACCCACTCACCCACCACTCACCCACCCACCCACTCACTCACCCACTCACCCACTCACTCACCCACCCACTCACCCACCCACTAACTCACCCACCCACTCACTCACCCACTCACCCACCCACTCACTCATCCACCCACCCACTCACCCACTCACTCACCCACTCACCCACTCACCCACCCACTCACTCACCCACTCACCCACCACTCACCCACCCACTCACCCACTCACTCACCCACTCACCCACCCACTCACCCACCCACTAACTCACCCACTCACTCACCCACTCACCCACCCACTCACTCATCCACCCACTCACTCACCCACCCACTCACCCACTCACTCACCCACTCACCCACTCACCCACCACTCACCCACCCACCCACTCACTCACCCACCCACCCACTCACTCACTCACCCACTCACCCACCCACTCACTCACCCACCCACCCACCCACTCACCCACCCACTCACCCACCCACTCATTCACCCACTCAACCACTCACTCACCCACTCACCCACCCACTCACCCACCCACTCACTCACCCACCCACTCACTCACCACTCACCCACCCACCCACTCACTCACCCACTCACCCACTCACTCACCCACCCACTCACCCACCCACTAACTCACCCACCCACTCACTCACCCACTCACCCACCCACTCACTCATCCACCCACCCACTCACCCACCCACTCACCCACTCACCCACCCACTCACTCACCCACTCACCCACCACTCACCCACCCACCCACCCACTCACTCACCCACCCACCCACCCACTCACTCACTCACCCACTCACCCACCCACTCACTCACCCACCCACCCACCCACTCACCCACCCACTCACCCACCCACTCATTCACCCACTCAACCACTCATTCACCCACTCACTCATCCACTCACCCACCCACTCACCCACCCACTCACTCACCCACCCACTCACTCACCCACCACTCACCCACCCACCCACTCACTCACCCACTCACCCACCCACTCACCCACCCACTAACTCACCCACCCACTCACTCACCCACTCACCCACCCACTCACTCATCCACCCACCCACTCACCCACTCACTCACCCACTCACCCACTCACCCACCCACTCACTCACCCACTCACTCACCCACCCACCCACTCACCCACTCACCCACCCACTCACCCACCCACTCACTCACCCACCCACTCACCCACCCACTCAACCACCCGCACAACATCGACCGCTCTAACAGCGCAAATCTTATTTCTTTTAATTTAACAACAACAACAACAACAATTTTTAAATACAAATTACGCGATCGTGTTTTTTTCCCCCCTCTCTCTCTCTCGTAATTGTAAACTCTGTAGAAATGTTTTTTTTTACACAACGCGAAAAAAAAACCGCAGGCCACGTCAACTCGAGTCTCTCGTTAACACAACACCAACAACAACAACACCAACAACAACAGGCCAACCAAACCACGTGCTTCACGCTGGACCTACCGGCCTAGCGGCGAGGTCGCTACGAGGTCGCTACGAGGAGGGAGGAGGTTTATTTTGATTCCATTCACGACACAGGACGTGGCCAGTAGTGTATAGTGGTGTAGTGTATAGTGGTGTAGTGTAGTGTATAGTGGTGTAGTGTAGTGTATAGTGGTGTAGTGTGTAGTGTATAGTGGTGTAGTGTGTAGTGTATAGTGTAGTGTATAGTGGTGTAGTGTAGTGGTGTAGTGTGTAGTGGTGTATAGTAGTGTGGTGTATAGTAGTGTATAGTGTAGTGTATAGTAGTGGTGTAGCGTGTATTGTATAGTAGTGTAGTGTATAGTGTAGTGTATAGTGGTGTAGTGTAGTGGTGTATAGTAGTGTGGTGTATAGTAGTGTATAGTGTAGTGTATAGTAGTGTAGTGTGTATTGTATAGTATAGTAGTGTAGTCTATAGCGGTATAGTGTAGTGTAGAGTGTATAGTGTAGTGTATAGTAGTGTAGTGGAGTGTATAGTGTAGTGTGTAGAAGTGTAGTGGAGTGTGTAGTAGTGTAGTGGAGTGTATAGAAGTATAGTAGTGTATAGTGTAGTAATGGATAGTAGTGTATACCAGTGTAGTGTATAATAGTGGTGTATAGTAGTGTAGTGTATAGTAGTGTATAGTGTAGTAATGGATAGTGTAGTGTATACCAGTGTAGTGTTGTAGTGTATAGTGTAGTGTTGTAGTGTATAGTGGTATAGTGTAGTAGTGGATATAGTGTATAGTGTGGTAGTGTATAGTTTAGTGTAGTGTTGTAGTGTGTAGTGTATAGCAGTGTAGTGTATAGTAGTGGTGTATAGTAGTGTATTGTATAGTGTAGTGTGTAGTGGAGTGTGCAGTGTAGTGTATAGAAGTATAGTAGTGTAGTAGTGTATAGTGTAGTAATGGATAGTGTAGTGTATATTAGTGTAGTGCTGTAGTGTATAGTGTAGTGTATAGTGTTATAGTGTAGTAGTGGATATAGTGTATAGTGTGGTAGTGTATAGTTTAGTGTAGTGTTGTAGTGTATAGTGTAGTGTATAGCAGTGTAGTGTACAGTGTAGTGTATAGTGTAGTGTACGAGCACAGTAATACCGCTTGTCTGTTGCAGAGCCAAGCCACGACATTTACAATTAGTGTAATGTAGTGTATAGTGTAGTGTGATGATAATATCGTCATCACCATCATCAGCACCATCATCACAACCATCATCACCACCATTATCACCACCACCATCATCACCACCATCATCATCGTCATCACCACCATCATCACCATCATCTTTTTTCTAGCCCGTGCCGCGCCCGTTTAGCTCCCCCGATCCAGCCTAACAAAAGCTGTTTGGGCATGCGGTGATTGGGCATGCGGGCTACATGACCCAGCCATCGCAGCCTTGTCTGCCGGAGGAGCTCACCGATGGGACTTTACCCAGATCTTTCTAGGATTTGTGAGCTCCTCACACAATCCAGTCTGCTGGTTAAACCCAGGTTGGATCATAGGCAGGGCCAGTCTAAATGTTTCTAACCGGCGAAGATGTTCCATTAGGGGGGTCCACGTTTCGCAAGCGTAGAGAAGGGAGGGAATGTCTGGCTGAGAAGACCTGAAGCTTAGTGCGGAGCGACAGACCAGGTAGCTTCCACACAGCGTTACGCAACCGATGAAAAGATTGCCGCTCGACTGATTCGGAGTGAGACCTCTGCTGTTAAACTGGAGCCGGTCATAAGCACACTGCCCAGGTATGGGAAACTCTCCACTCCCTCCACAACTGCCCCATCACCGATTGGGAGTTGTGGGGGTGGAGTGTCCGATGGTACAAAATACCCAGGCAGGTGCTTAGTTTTGGTGTGGGCTGATGGTAAGGCCCCATCTCTTAGTGGCACGCTCCAGTCTCAGCAGCAGCGTCTCCAACTCCTCCTCTGAGCAGCTATTACCAAATCATCATCATACATAACGTGGTTGAGCAATAGGGAGCCATCCCTTGACCGCACCCGGGCATCGATCAGCCTCCCATTGTATCTGTACCATATGGAGATTCCCCTGGTACAGCTATTGAAGGCTTTACGAACTACGTGGTCAAAATAAATGTTAAATAATGTGGGAGCCAGAGGACATCCCTGTCGCACCCCAAGGTGTACAGGGAATGGCTCTGACTCCCAGCCACGTAGTTTTACCCGGGCCCGCTCACCATCATGAAGGTCCTTAATGATCGTGAGCAGAGGGTCAGGGACTCCGAAAGCACGAAGAACAACCCAGAGCCCAGGCCTACTGATGGTATCATAGGCCTTGACCAGGTCAATAAAGCAGAGATGTAGGTCTTGTTGGAATTCCCTACACCTCTGCTGTAGCAGACGGACAAAAAATATGGCATCTGTGCAGGACCGCCCTTTACTGAAACCGCATTGGGGCTCCGCAAGCCTCTCCTCAGCGTGCCTGGCAAGGCGATGTTTAATAATCCTTGCCAGGACCTTTTCTCGGCACACTGAGGAGTGAGATGCCCCTGTAGTTGTTACAGTCTGTGCGATCCCCCTTCTTAAAAAGGGGGACCACCAGGGCAGCCTTCCAATCCTGCGGAACCCGTCCAATGGTCCAGACTGTTATGATGTCATATAGGGCAGTCTGTGCACAAACGCCACTTTCCCTCAGCATTTCGCTTGGGAGATCATCTCTGCCCGGTGCCTTTCCTGGTCTCAGACTCTGGATCGCCTTCAGTACTTCCTCAACAGATGGCACCTCAGCCAGCCACTCACAGGGGGTGACTTCCTCCAATATTTGAGGCACCGCAGCCTCAGCAGGGTCATCCTCACTTTGTGCCACGATGTTTTCCTGGCTGAGGGATTTCCCCTCCCCCAGGACCTCACAGAAATGCTCAGCAAATCTGCAAACCTGTTCCTGGGGGTCGGAGATTGGATCACCGTTCTTTCCCCTAATGATGGTAATAGGTTTGGCGCTGCAGGTTACTTTTTTGATGGAATTAAAGAGCGATTTGTGATCGTGGGCCACTGAGGCAGACACACTCACAGACACACACACACAAACATAGATACACACATAGACAGACACAGACACACAGACACGTAGATACACACACACAGACACACATGTACACACAAACATAAGACACACACAGAGACACACGTAGACACTCCCAGACAGACACACACATAGACACAGACAGACACAGACACACACATAGACACTCACAGACACACAAAGACACAGACACACACATGTACACACACAAACATAGACACACACAAAGATCCCCCGTATAGCCTTAACAGACTGTAGGGGCAAGTGCTGTTAGCGAGCACCTATGAAGGCCAGACACACACACATGTACACACACAAACATAGACACACACAGACACACACACATAGACATTCCCAGACAGACACACACATAGACACTCACAGACACACACATAGACACTCACAGACAAACATAGACACACGTAGATACACACACATAGACACAGACACACGGAAATTGCATTGGGTTGCAGCCGCACGTATGGTGACACTCCGATTAGGGCGGTCGGCTACGTACACTACACTATACACTACTACACTATACACTACTACACTATACACTACACTATACACTACACTATACACTACTACACTATACACTACACTATAAACTACTACACTATACACTACACTATACACTAAACTATACACTACTACACTAGACACTACACTATACACTACTACACTATACACTACACTATACACTACACTACTACACTATACACTACTACACTATACACTACTACACTATACACTACACTATCCACTACTACATTATACACTACTACATTATACACTACACTATACACTACACTATACACTACACTACACACTATACTATACACTACACTATTCACTACTACATTATACACTACACTATAAACTACACTATACTACACTATACTACTACACTAGACACTACACTACTACACTATACACTACACTATACACTACACTACTACACTATACTATACACTATACTATACACTATTCACTACTACATTATACACTACACTATACTACACTAGACACTACACTATACACTACTACACTATACACTACACTATACCCTACAATCTACACTACACACTACACTACTATGCACTACACTACACTGTACACTACACACTACACTATACCCTACAATCTACACTACACACTACACTACACTACTATGCACTACACTACACTGTACACTACACACTACACTACACACTACCGTCACACGTAGGCCAACGCCTGGGTGCCCCTCAGCCATTCCAGATAGCGGCCCGTCGACTCTGCACCATCATCATCAGCACCACCATCATCATCATCAGCACCATCATCAGCATCATCATCAGCACTATCATCATCAGCGGAGGCGGCGGCGGTGGTGGCGTGCGATGCAGAGACGTCGTCGATGGGCAGCGGCTGACGATGGGAGACCGGCTCAGAGGTGTGGACTCCCACAGACACCGCCTGACACACACTCCCTGGGTGAGGGGGGTGGAGGGTGAGTGGGTGGGTGAGTGGGTGAGTGAGTGAGTGGGTGAGCGAGTGGGTGAGTGGGTGAGTGGGTGAGCGAGTGGGTGAGTCAGCCAGAGGTGTGGACCCCCACAGACACCGCCTGACACACACTCCCTGGGTGAGGGGGGTGGAGGGTGAGTGAGTGGGTGAGTGGGTGAGTGGGTGGGTGAGCGAGTGGGTGAGTCAGCCAGAGGTGTGGACTCCCACAGACACCGCCTGACACACACTCCCTGGGTGAGGGGGGGTGGAGGGTGAGTGAGTGGGTGAGCGGGTGAGCGAGTGGGTGAGTGAGTGGGTGAGCGAGTGAGTGAGTGAGTGGGTGAGCGAGCGAGTGAGTGGGTGAGTGGGTGAGCGAGTGGGTGAGTCAGCCAGAGGTGTGGACTCCCACAGACACCGCCTGACACACACTCCCTGGGTGAGGGGGGGTGGAGGGTGAGTGAGTGGGTGAGTGAGTGGGTGAGCGAGTGGGTGAGCGAGTGGGTGAGTGGGTCAGCCAGAGGTGTGGACTCCCACAACAACAACACCAACAACCGCCATTCGCCACTAAGTGGCGGTGACGTCACCACGACGCTTGTGCCAGGCCACGTGCACCTTGAGGCCAAGCGAAGTGTCGAACGCGGGCCACTGAGGCAGACTCCATCTCGACCACCACCCATCCTTGCAGCGCCTCACGGCTCTCCGAAACCTCCGAGCGAAGGCTGCGGTAAGCCTCCTCATTCTCTGACGTGGGATTCTGTAGCCGATGACAGTGGGCCTGTCGCTTTTTCTCAACCATCCTGAACACCTCCTCTGTCAGCCAGGGTGTCTGGGGAGGTCTGGACCGCGTACCCAAAGCAGCCATTGCAGAAGCATGAGTCACAGTCCTAAACCTCGCCCATTTACCCTCGACATCAGGAGGAGTCGGGGACGATGCCAACCCCAGCCGCAGGCGATGATGAAATTCTCGCTTGCAACTTTCATCAGATAATTGAGACCAGGCCACTTTATGTTGGAATGGGGTCCTGGGTGTACACCCACCACCGGAGTGGAAGAATGGCAGGCGCATCTTACAGATGACAAGTCGATGGTCAGAGGGCAGATCAGCTCCACGGTAGGTCCTGGTGTCAAGGACATGGGCCCACATCCGCTGTTCTGTCACTATGTAGTCCAGCAGATGTTCTTACTTGGACCCGGCATGCATCCATGATGTGTGGATGCGCCGATGCCGGAACAGCGTGTTGGTAATTACAAACCCATGGGCTGCACAAAAATCAAGCAGCCTCCTACCATTGTTATTGAGCTGATGTGGCCCATGCCTTCCAATCACTCCAGACCAGGTGCAAGCATCATGACCAACTCGGGCATTGAAGTCACCCAACAAGATGACTATCCCGAGGGGCCACTTTAGCCAGCACCTGTGACAGGAGGTCATAGAAGGCATCTGACTCATCGGCTTTGCCTGCATCCCTCCACGGATGTTCGTCTTCGGTGGGGGCATAAGTAATCGCGACCACCACTCCTCGCCTCCAGTTGATGGGAAGGCGAGCCCAAAGTAGCCTGGGGCTTACAGCTTCCCACACCTCACCGCCACGCTCCCACGCCCCCTTCATTCTTTTGTTCAAAAGAAGACCCACACCCTGTTGTTTGGCAGTCTGCTGCCCCGAGTAGAGGACTGTCCACCCCTCATGGTGGCAGGAGCCAGAACCGGTCCACCGGACCTCCCGAATGCCGCAGAGATCTAGGCGGTACCGGTCCAGCTCCCGACAGAGGGGTGGCAGCCTCTCCTCCGCAGTGAGCGTTCGAACATTCCACGTGGCCACACGTAGTGGCTTTTCGTTGTTTCTGGAGGAGCCCCGAGGGCAAAGATTCAATCTCCTGGCTCCGCCAAATGGGGTTTGGCCAGGAGACGTCAAAGACGCCTGTCCCCCCCGGGGCCTCCGGCACAAGCTTATTAATTAGATATTTTAGACGTGGTTTAGTGGTAATTAATTGAAGGTGGAGGGGTGACCAGCCCCTCGCACCCATCCAGAGCCTCCATTTAGCCGCTGTAGTGGCTACACACGCCCTGAGGGGAAAGGCCAATCGGAATTGGCTGTCCCCCCATGGCACCGCCCACGACAGAGTTGCCCGTCCGCTACCACGAGGAGGTCGGGGGTTGTTTTTTTGCCAGACCCCCACAGACACTGCCTGACGCACACTCCCTGGGTGAGGGGGGTGGGGGTGAGTGGGTGAGTGAGTGGGTGGGTGAGTTTAGGAGTGGGTGGGTAAAAGAGTGAGTGGGTGAGTGAGTGGGTGAGTGGGTGGGTGAGTGAGTGTACACCACCTCTACACCGTTCATCATGCTAAGTTGGCCAATTAAATGCTAATTGTTATGCTAATTCCTTTGTCAAGGCACCTTAATTACTCTCACACAGCTTAAAGGTCGCGGTCTGAGCTTGGCTGTGTTTCACTCCAGCGCTGTCCTCGAGACAGCCTGGTCCCTTCACCTGATGAAGGCCGCTTGTGTTGTGGCCGAAACGTCGTGACTTTTGTTGTTTTATTTTTTACCTACTACGTGACTTTACCCAATAGAACCAAAGAGTAGTGGGTGAGTGGTTGAGTGAGTGGGTGAGGGAGTGGGTGGGTGAGTGACTGAGTGAGTGACTGAGCGAGCGACTGACTGAGTGACTGAGCGAGTGACTGAGTGACTGAGCGAGTGAGTGACTGAGCGAGCGAGCGAGTGACTGACTGAGCGACTGAGTGAGTGACTGAGCGACTGACTGAGTGACTGAGCGAGTGACTGACTGAGTGACTGAGCGAGTGACTGACTGAGTGACTGAGCGAGCGACTGACTGAGTGACTGACTGACTGAGTGACTGAGCGAGTGACTGAGTGACTGAGTGACTGAGCGACTGACTGAGTGACTGAGCGAGCGAGTGACTGAGCGACTGACTGAGCTACTGACTGAGTGACTGAGTGACTGAGCGACTGACTGACTGAGCTACTGACTGAGCTACTGAGTGACTGAGCGACTGACTGAGTGACTGAGCGAGTGACTGAGCGACTGACTGAGTGACTGAGCTACTGACTGAGTGAGTGAGCGACTGACTGAGCTACTGACTGAGTGACTGAGCTACTGACTGAGTGACTGAGCTACTGACTGAGCGAGTGACTGAGTGACTGAGCGAGTGACTGAGTGACTGAGCGACTGACTGAGTGACTGAGCGAGCGAGTGGCTGAGCGACTGACTGAGCTACTGACTGAGTGACTGAGCGACTGACTGGGTGACTGAGCTACTGACTGAGCTACTGACTGAGCTACTGACTGAGTGACTGAGCGAGTGACTGAGTGACTGAGCGACTGAGCGAGCGAGTGACTGAGCGACTGACTGAGTGACTGAGTGACTGAGCTACTGACTGAGTGACTGAGCGAGTGACTGACTGAGCGACTGACTGAGTGACTGAGCGAGTGAGTGAGTGACTGTGCGAGTGACTGACTGAGTGACTGAGTGACTGAGCGACTGACTGAGTGACTGAGCTACTGACTGAGCTACTGAGTGACTGAGTGACTGAGCGAGTGACTGAGTGACTGAGCGACTGACTGAGTGACTGAGCTACTGACTGAGTGACTGAGCGACTGACTGAGCTACTGACTGAGTGACTGAGCTACTGACTGAGCGAGTGACTGAGTGACTGAGCGAGTGACTGAGTGACTGAGAGACTGACTGAGTGACTGAGCTACTGACTGAGCTACTGACTGAGTGACTGAGCGAGTGACTGAGTGACTGAGCGACTGAGCGAGCGAGTGACTGAGCGACTGACTGAGTGACTGAGCGACTGACTGAGTGACTGAGCGAGTGACTGAGTGACTGAGCGACTGAGCGAGCGAGTGACTGAGCGACTGACTGAGTGACTGAGCTACTGACTGAGTGACTGAGCGAGTGACTGACTGAGCGACTGAGCTACTGACTGACTGAGCGACTGACTGAGTGACTGAGCGAGTGAGTGAGTGACTGAGCGAGTGACTGACTGAGTGACTGAGCGAGTGACTGACTCACCTCCGCTGGAGCTCACCATGCAGTCCAAATTCGATGAAGCCGTCCAGTCTGTACTCCGTGGTGAGCCCGTACCCCTCCGTGAGTAGCCCACACTCCTCCGCGGTGAGCCCGTACCCCTCCGTGACCAACCCGTACCTCTCCGTGGTGAGCCCACACTCCTCCGTGGTGAGCCCACACCCCTCCGTGGTGAGCCCGTACCCCTCCGTGGTGAGCCTGTCCTCCTCCGTGGTGAGCCTGTCCTCCTCCGTGAGCAGCCCACACTCCTCCGTGACCAACCCGTACTCCTCCGTGACCAACCCGTACCCCTCCGTGGTGAGCCCGTACTCCTCCGTGACCAACCCGTACCCCTCCGTGGTGAGCCCGTACCCCTCCGTGAGCAGCCCACACTCCTCCGTGACCAACCCGTACTCCTCCGTGGTGAGCCCACACTCCTCCGTGGTGAGCCCGTACTCCTCCGTGGTGAGCCCGTACCCCTCCGTGGTGAGCCCGTACTCCTCCGTGACCAACCCGTACCCCTCCGTGACCAACCCGAACTCCCCCGTGAGCAGCCCACACTCCTCCACGAGGAGCCCACACTCCTCCGCGGTGAGCCCACACTCCTCCGCGGTGAGCCCACACTCCTCCGCGGTGAGCCCACACTCCTCCGCGAGGAGCCCACACTCCTCCGCGAGGAGCCCACACTCCTCCGCGGTGAGCCCACACTCCTCCGCGGTGAGCCCACACTCCTCCGCGGTGAGCCCACACTCCTCCGCGAGGAGCCCACACTCCTCGAGTTCCGAGTGGCTGAGTGGCAGCGCGGCCGACGACAGCAGAAGATCCGGAGAGGCGACATCACCACCACCTCCACCACCACCTCCACCACCTCCACCACCTCCACCACCACCACCTCCACCACCACCACCACCACCTCCACCATCTCCACCACCACCACCTCCACCTCCACCACCACCTCCACCACCTCCACCACCTCCACCACCACCACCTCCACCACCACCACCACCACCACCACCTCCACCATCTCCACCACCACCACCACCACCTCCACCACCACCACCTCCACCACCACCACCACGATCACCACCACCACCTCCACCATCTCTACCGCCACCACCGGCACCTCCACCACCACCACCACCACCATCACCACCACCACCTCGTTGTCGTCCTCCACAATCCACCACCTCCGCCACCATCTCCATCTCCTCCACCACCACCACCTCCACCACCTCTACCTCCACCTCCTCCACCTCCTCCATCTCCTCCATCTCCTCCATCTCCTCCACCTCCACCACTTCTACCTCCTCCACCTCGAACCGTGGGTCTCTGCCGACGGCGGCCATGACGGTGCCGGGGGCGGCCATGACGGTGCCGGGGGCGGCCATGACGGTGCAGTCGATTGACGGTGAGGTGGTGGAGGTGCTGCTGGTGGTGGTGGTGGAGGAGGTGGTGGAGGAGGTGGTGGATAGATAGGGGACAGGATGAGGTGTCGATTGCAGACTGGCTGGGAGCTGTAGCGGGAAGCGAACCTCGCCGTGCTGAACTTGGGGGCGGTTGCCGATTAGCCGGTCCAGCTGATCTGCGTGGGGTGAGGGGAAGGGGTGAGTGGGTTGGTGAGTGGGTGAGTGGGTTGGTGAGTGGGTTGGTGAGTGGGTGGGTGAGTGGGTGGGTGGGTGGGTGAGTGGTTTGGTGATTGAGTGGTGAGTGCACCCACTGACCCACCCTCTAACCCACTCACCCACCCACCATCTAATCATCTAACCCATTCATCCGCTCACTCACCCACCTACTCACCCACCCACTCATCCACTCACTCACCCACTCACCCACTCACCCCCTCACCCATTCATTCACTGAGTCACCCACTCACCCATTCACTCACCCACCCACTCACCCACCCACTCACTCACCCACCCACTCACCCACCCACTCACTCACCCACTCACTCATCCACTCATCCACTCACCCACTCACCCACCCACTCACTCACCCACTCACCCACCCACTCACTCACCCACCCACTCACTCACTCACCCGCCTACCCACCCACTCACCCACTCACTCACCCACTCACTCACTCACTCACCCACCCACTCACCCACCCACCCACTCACCCACCCACCCACCCACCTGGGTAAGCCATGGAACTGCGAATCTCCAAGGGGTGCTTGACCCTCCACTTGTGCACTTCTGCCTCCATCCTCTGCGACCGCTCCGGATTCAGAGCCCAGAGGCAGCCCTTCCGGAGACCCCCAGCGGTGGTGGCGGTGGTGGCGGTTGTTGTTGTTGTTGTTGTTGCGGTGGTTGCAACACCGCCACCACCGCCACCACCGCCACCACCGCCCTCCACCTTTTCGAAGCACTTGTTGAGGGAGAGATTGTGGCGGACGGAATTCTTCCAGCCATCGGGCGCCGTCTGTGGGCCAGAGCGGTGACCAAAACCACCTTAGCCCCAACAACAACAACAACAACCGCCATTCGCCACTAAGTGGCGGTGACGTCACCACGACGCTCGTGCCAGGCCATGTGCACCCTGAGGCTACCACGTGAAGTGTCGAACCGCCCGCTGGCAGGAGGTCACGGGGCAGACCCAGGTGCCACGGGTCGACTGACTGAGATGACTGGCTGATGCACCACCTGTGCGCCCTACTGTGCCAACCTGCTGTGCTTTAGCCACCCGGCGCTCCGCTCGTTGTTGTGAGCGTCGCTCCTCTGCCCTCCGTTGTTGTTGGAGGGCGACTGCCTCCAACTGCCCAGTAGCATCCTTCACGAGCCTCCTCCACAGAGGCCGATCTTGACACCGCTGGTACCAGTCATCGGCAAGTCCACTCAGCTCCACGTCCTCCTGTACCCCATCACTCCATCTCTTCTCTAGCCCATGCCGCGCCCGTTTAGCCCCCTCGATCCGGCCGAACAAAAGCTGTTTAGGCATGAGGTGACTGGGCATACGGGCTACATGACCCAGCCAACGCAGCCTTGCCTGCCGGAGGAGCTCACCGATGGGACCCCGCCCAGATCTTTCAAGGATTTGTGAGCTCCTCACACAATCCAGCCTGGTTAAACCCAGGCTAAATGTTTCCAACCGGCGAAGATGCTCCATTAGCGGGGTCCACGTTTCGCAAGCGTAGAGAAGGGAGGGAATGACTGTGGCTGAGAAGACCTGAAGCTTAGTGTGGAGCGACAGACCAGGTAGCTTCCACACAACGTTACGCAACCGATGAAAAGATATTGCCGCTCGACTGATTCGGAGTGAGACCTCTGCTGTTAAACTGGAGCCGGTCATGAGCACACTGCCCAGGTATGGGAAACTCTCCACTCTCTCCACAACTGCCCCATCACCAATTGGGAGTTGTGGGGGTGGAGTGTCCGATGGTACAAAATACCCAGGCAGGTGCTTAGTTTTGGTGGGGCTGATGGTAAGGCCCCACCTCTTAGTGGCAAGCTCCAGTTTCAGCAGCAGCGTCTCCAACTCCTCCTCTGAATGAGCAGCTATTACCAGATCATCGGCATACATAACGTGGTTGAGCAATAGGGAGCCATCCCTTGACCGCACCCGGGCATCGATCAGCCTCCCATTATATCTGTAGCAAATGGAAATTCCCCCGGTACAGCTATTGAAGGCTTCACGAACTACGTGTTCAAAATAGATGTTAAATAATGTGGGAGCCAGAGGACATCCCTGTCGCACCCCCAAGGTGTACAGGGAATGGCTCTGACTCCCGGCCACATAGTTTTACCCGGGCCCGCTCACCGTCATGAAGGTCCTTAATGATTGTGAGCAGGGAGTCAGGGACTCCAAAAGCACGAAGAACAACCCAGAGCCCAGGCCTATTGATGGTATCATAGGCCTTGACCAGGTCAATAAAGCAGAGATGTAGGTCTTGCTGGAATTCCCTACACCTCTGCTGTAGCAGACGGACAGAAAATATGGCATCTGTGCAGGACCGCCCTTTCCTGGTGGTGGTAGTGTTGGTAGTGGTTGTTGTGGTGGTTGTGGTGGTAGTGGTTGTTGTGGTGGTGGATGTGGTGGTGGTGGTAGTGGTTGTTGTGGTGGTAGTGTTGGTAGTGGTTGTGGTGGTAGTGGTTGTAGTGGTTGTGGTGGTGGTGATTGTTGTGGTGGTGGATGTGGTGGTGGTGGTTGTTGTAGTGATGGATGTGGTGGTGGTAGTGGTTGTTGTGGTGGTGGATGTGGTGGTAGTGGTTGTTGTGGTGGTGGATGTGGTGGTGGTAGTGGTTGTTGTGGTGGTTGTTGTGGTGGTGGATGTGGTGGTGGTAGTGGTTGTTGTGGTGGTTGTGGTGGTAGTGGTTGTTGTGGAGGTGGTGGTGGTAGTGTTGGTTGTGGTTGTTGTGGTGGTGGTTGTGGTGGTGGTTGTGGTGGTGGTTGTTGTGGTGGTGGATGTGGTGGTGGTTGTGGTGGTGGTTGTTGTAGTGGTGGATGTGGTGGTTGTTGTGGTGGTGGATGTGGTGGTGGTAGTGGTTGTTGTGGTGGTTGTGGTGGTAGTGGTTGTTGTGGAGGTGGTGGTGGTAGTGTTGGTTGTGGTGGTTGTTGTGGTGGTTGTGGTGGTTGTTGTGGTGGTGGATGTGGTGGTGGTAGTGGTTGTTGTGGTGGTTGTGGTGGTAGTGGTTGTTGTGGAGGTGGTGGTGGTAGTGTTGGTTGTGGTGGTTGTTGTGGTGGTTGTGGTGGTTGTTGTGGTGGTGGATGTGGTGGTGGTAGTGGTTGTTGTGGTGGTTGTGGTGGTAGTGGTGGTGGATGTGGTGGTAGTGGTGGTAGTGGTGGTAGTGTTGGTAGTGGTTGTTGTGGTAGTGGATGTGGTGGTGGTGGTGGTGGTACCCGAAAGTAGGGGAAGTGCAGAGTCATGAAGCTGTAGATGTCGCTGACTGGCAGCTGTCCGGTAGGGCTGTTCCTGAGCGCCATGGCGATCAGGCAGCTGAGGAGGGGGGGGGGGGGGTGGTGAGTGGGTGGGTGGGGAGATGAGTGGAGGGGTGAGTGGTGAGTGGGGAGGTGAGTGGGTGGGTGAGAGAGTGGGTGAGTGGGTGAGTGGGTGAGTGAGTGAGTGAGTGGGGAGGTGAGTGGGTGGGTGAGAGAGTGGGTTAGTGGGTGAGTGAGTGAGTAGATGGGTGAGTGAGTGAGTAGATGGGTGAGTGGGTGAGTGGGTGAGAGAGTGGGTGAGTGGGTGGGGGGTGGGGAGAGAGTGGGTGGGTGAGTGGGTGAGTGAGTGGGGAGGTGAGTGGGTGGGTGAGAGAGTGGGTGAGTGGGTGGGTGAGTGAGTGGGTGAGTGAGTGAGTGGGTGAGTGAGTGGGTGGGTGAGAGAATGAGTGGGTGAGTGAGTGAGTGGGTGGGTGAGTGAGTGGGTGAGTGAGTGAGTGGGTGGGTGAGAGAGTGAGTGGGTGGGGGGGGGGGGGAGAGTGGGTGGGTGAGAAAGTGAGTGCGTGAGCGAGTGAGTGGGTGAGTGAATGAGTGAGTGGGTGAGTGAGTGGGTGCGTTAGTGAGTGGGTGAGTGAGTGAGTGGGTGCGTTAATGAGTGGATGAGTGAGTGCGTGAGTGGGTGAGTGAGTGAATGAGTGAGTGGGTGAGTGAGTGAATGAATGAGTGGGTGAGTGAGTGAGTGAATGAGTGAGTGGGTGAGTGAGTGAATGAATGAGTGGGTGAGTGAGTGAGTGAATGAGTGGGTGAGTGGATGAGTGAGTGGGTGAGTGAGTGGGTGAGTGAGTGGGTGAGTGGGTGAGTGAGTGAATGAGTGAATGAATGAGTGAATGAGTGAGTGGGTGAGTGGATGAGTGAGTGGGTGAGTGAGTGGGTGAGTGAGTGAGTGGGTGAATGAGTGGATGAGTGAGTGAGTGCGTGAGTGAGTGGATGAGTGGGTGGGTGAGTGGGTGCGTGAGTGAGTGCGTGAGTGGGTGAGTGGGTGAGTGAGTGAGTGGGTGAGTGAGTGGGTGAGTGGGTGAGTGAGTGAGTGAGTGGGTGAGTGAGTGAGTGGATGAGTGGGTGGGTGAGTGGGTGCGTGAGTGGGTGAGTGAGTGAATGAGTGGGTGAGTGAGTGGGTAAATGAGTGAGTGAGTGGGTGAGTGAGTGAGTGAGTCTGTATGCGTGGTACCTGTAAGAGTATAACGGCTTGGGAAAGACCTTTGGCCGTGCAGCAGATGAATAGAATGGACCATGCTGGTGCAGCTGAGTGACACATATGGGATGATGTTAGTGTATAGGGTCATACAAAAGTCAGGACATATAGGGGATGATGTTAGTGTATAGGGTGAGTCAGGACACATAGGGAATGATGTACGTGTATAGGGTGATTAAATGTACTTTGAAACTGGCATTCAAACATTTAAATTGTTGATGATTTAAGTTCATGCTGTATCGATTCTTTTCTTAAACACCACAACCACCACCACCACTACCACCACCACCACAACCACCTCCACCATCACCACCACAACCACCACCTCCACCACAACCACCACCATCACCACCACCACCATCACCACCACCTCAACCACAACCACCACCTCCACCACCACAACCACCACATCCACCACAACCACCACCTCCACCACAACCACCTCCACTACCACCACCACCACAACCACCAAATCCACCACAACCACCTCCACTACCACCACAACCACCACTACCACATCCAACAACATCACCACCACCATCAACACCTCCACCACCACCTCCACCATCACCTCCACCACCTCCACCACCACCACCATCACAACCTCCATCTCCATCACCAACACCAACACTACCACCACCACCTCCAGCACCACCACCAACACCACCACCACCACCACCAACACCACCACCACCACCACCACCTCCACCACCATCACCACCACCATCAATAACTCCACCACCACCTCCACCACCATCACCACCACCATCACCTCCATCACCAACACCACCACCACCTCCACCACCACCACCATCACCACCACCACCTCCACCACCACCACCACCATCACCACCACCACCACCATCACCACCACCACCACCACCACCATCACCACCACCATCAATAACTCCATCCCCACCATCACCACCACCACCACCACCTCCATCACCTCCAACACCACCAACACCACCATCACCACCACCAACACCACCACCACCACCACCTCCACCACCACCACCATCACCACCACCATCACAACCTCCATCACCACCACCACCACCACCACCACCACCACCACCACCACCACCTCCAGCACCACCACCAACACCACCACCAACACCACCACCACCTCCACCACCATCACCACCACCACCATCAATAACTCCACCACCACCAATACCACCTCCACCACCACCTCCACCACCATCACCACCACCATCACAACCTCCATCACCAACACCAACACCACCACCACCTCCACCACCAACACCACCACCATCACCACCACCACCTCCACCACCACCACCACCATCACCACCACCACCATCACCACCACCACCATCACCACCACCACCACCACCTCCACCACCATCACCACCACCATCAATAACTCCATCCCCACCACCACCATCACCACCACCACCACCTCCATCACCTCCAACACCACCAACACCACCATCACCACCACCAACACCACCACCACCACCTCCACCACCATCACCACCACCATCACAACCTCCATCACCACCACCACCACCACCGTCACCAACACCACCACCTCCACCAACACCTCCACCACCACCACCACCTCCACCGTCACCACCACCACCTCCACCACCACCACCATCACCACCACCACCATCACCACCACCACCATCACCACCACCACCACCACCTCCACCACCATCACCACCACCATCAATAACTCCACCACCACCAATACCACCTCCACCACCACCTCCACCACCATCACCACCACCATCACAACCTCCATCACCAACACCAACACCACCACCACCTCCACCACCACCACCACCACCATCACCACCACCACCTCCACCACCACCACCATCACCACCACCACCATCACCACCACCACCTCCACCACCACCACCATCACCACCACCACCATCACCACCACCACCATCACCACCACCACCTCCACCACCACCACCATCACCACCACCACCATCACCACCACCACCACCACCTCCACCACCATCACCACCACCATCAATAACTCCATCCCCACCACCACCATCACCACCACCACCACCTCCATCACCTCCAACACCACCAACACCACCATCACCACCACCAACACCACCACCACCACCACCTCCACCGTCACCACCACCACCTCCACCACCATCACCACCACCATCACAACCTCCATCACCACCACCACCACCACCGTCACCAACACCACCACCTCCACCACCACCTCCACCAACACCTCCACCACCACCACCACCTCCACCGTCACCAACACCACCACCTCCACCACCACCTCCACCAACACCTCCACCACCACCACCACCTCCACCGTCACCACCACCACCACCACCTCCAGCACCACCACCACCTCCACCGTCACCACCATCACCACCACCACCATCACCACCACCACCTCCACCACCACCACCATCACCACCACCACCATCACCACCACCACCATCACCACCACCACCTCCACCACCACCACCATCACCACCACCACCATCACCACCACCACCATCACCACCACCACCACCACCTCCACCACCATCACCACCACCATCAATAACTCCATCCCCACCACCACCATCACCACCACCACCACCTCCATCACCTCCAACACCACCAACACCACCATCACCACCACCAACACCACCACCACCACCACCTCCACCGTCACCACCACCACCTCCACCACCATCACCACCACCATCACAACCTCCATCACCACCACCACCACCACCGTCACCAACACCACCACCTCCACCACCACCTCCACCAACACCTCCACCACCACCACCACCTCCACCGTCACCAACACCACCACCTCCACCACCACCTCCACCAACACCTCCACCACCACCACCACCTCCACCGTCACCACCACCACCACCACCTCCAGCACCACCACCACCTCCACCGTCACCACCACCACCACCTCCAACAGGAGATAATAACCCCACAGCAATCACCACAAACCTGCCGATGCTGCTGCTGATGCTGCTGATACTGCTGCTGCTGATGATGCTGATGATGCTGCTGATGCTGCTGATGATGATGATGCTGCTGATGCTGATGCTGGACTGGGAAGCTGATGAAGCCGCTGATGCTGCTGCTGCTGCGTGGCTGCTGCTGTTGCAGGAAGCAGTGAGCAGCATGGCCACTCCGTTGGCTTGGCAGGCCCTGTGTGTGTGTAGGTGTGTGTGTAGGTGTGTGTGTAGGTGTGTGTGTGTGTAGGTGTGTGTGTGTAGGTGTGTGTAGGTGTGTGTAGGTGTGTGTGTGTAGGTGTGTGTGTGTAGGTGTGTGTGTGTAGGTGTGTGTAGGTGTGTGTGTGTGTGTAGGTGTGTGTGTGTGTATGTAGGTGTGTGTATGTGTGTGTGTGTGTAGGTGTGTGTGTGTAGGTGTGTAGGTGTGTGTAGGTGTGTAGGTGTGTGTAGGTGTATGTAGGTGTGTATAGGTATGTGTAGGTGTGTGTAGGTGTGTGTGGGTGTGTGTGTAGGTGTGTGTGTGTAGGTGTAGGGAGTGGTGGGTGTAGTGGTTAGTGCTACGCTGCGCTACGAACCTGGCGACCCGAGTTCGATTCCCGCTCACGACCACCACCACTCAGTGACGATTCTCTGTACCGGTCCTGGGCCTCCGCTAGGTCGACTCAGCCTCAAACGAGCTACCTGGTGTAGTGGTGGTGATGTAGTGGTGGTGGTGTAGTCGTGGTGGTGGTGTAGTGGTGTAGTGGTGGTAGTGTAATGGTGGTGGTGTAGTGGTGGTGTAGTGGTGGTGGTGTAGTGGTGGTGGTGTAGTGGTGGTGGTGGTGGTGTAGTGGTGGTGTAGTGGTGGTAGTGTAGTGGTGGTGGTGTAGTGGTGGTGTAGTGGTGGTGGTGTAGTGGTGGTGGTGTAGTGGTGGTGGTGGTGTAGTGGTGGTGTAGTAGTGGTGTAGTGGTGGTGTAGTGGTGGTGGTGTAGTGGTGGTGGTGTAGTGGTGGTGGTGTAGTGGTGGTGGTGTAGTGGTGGTGATGTAGTGGTGGTGTAGTGGTGGTGGTGGTGTAGTGAACATCGCTAGCACTGGGGGAGAGACAAAGGCGGCCGGGCGTGGTGGTGCTGGTGGCCACCCCCTCTGTGTGTAGCCACAGTGCCGGTAGCCTTCATAGACGCTGCTGCTGCTACTCGCTACCAGCAGCACTTGCCCCTACAGCCCTGCTAGAGGCTACCTGGGGGAGCTTTGTCTGTGTGTGTAGGATCGCTGAAGCTTCGGGTGGTAGAGTGATGAGCAGGTGGATGACGCTGAGGCTTTAGCTGAGAGGGAGACAGAGAGAGACAGAAACAGACAGAGAGACAGAGACAGAGAGAGAGACAGAGGGAGACAGACAGAGAGAGAGAGAGACAGAGAGACAGAGACACAGAGACAGAGACACAGAGAGAGAGAAAGACAGAGAGACAGAGACACAGAGACAGAGACACAGAGAGACAGACAGAGAGACACAGAGACAGAGACACAGAGAGACAGAGACAGAGACAGACAGAGACAGACAGACACAGAGACAGAGAGACAGAGACACAGAGACAGAGACACAGAGAGAGACACAGAGACGGTGTTTGTGCTCTCACCTGGAAATCTTCAATGGTGAGCTGCTGCTGCTGCTGTTGCTCAAGTTGAAAGTCACTGAACGTGGATTCGACGTTGATCTGGGATGGAGCTGCACGTCACACACAAAGACCCCCAGTTAGCCTCTAGCAGGGCTGCAGGGGCAAGTGCTGTTAGCTAGCACACACACAGACACACACAGACATACACAGACACACTGACACACCCACACATAGACACACAGACAGACACACACAGACAAACACAGACACACAGACAGACAGATACACACACAGGCACACACAGACATACAGACACACAGACAGACACACACAGACATACACAGACATACTGACACACCCACACATAGACACACAGACATACTGACACACACAGACACACACAGACACACAGACAGACAGATACACACACAGGCACACACAGACACACACACACAGACAGACACACACAGACATACACAGACATACTGACACACCCACACATAGACACACAGACATACTGACACACACAGACACACACAGACACACAGACAGACAGATACACACACAGGCACACACAGACACACACACACACAGACAGACACACACAGACATACACAGACATACTGACACACCCACACATAGACACACAGACAGACACACACAGACAAACACAGACACACATACAGACAGATACACACACAGGCACACACAGACATACAGACACACAGACACACACACAGACAGACACAGACCATCACACACAGTCCATCACACACAGACCATCACACACAGACCATCACACACAGACCATCACACACAGACCATCACCCACAGACCATCACACACAGACCATCACACACAGACCACTACACACAGACCATCACCCACAGACCATCACACACAGACCATCACCCACAGACCATCACACACAGACCATCACCCACAGACCATCACACACAGACCTTCACACACAGTCCATCACACACAGACCATCACACACAGACCATCACACACAGTCCATCACACACAGACCATCACCCACAGACCATCACACACAGACCATCACCCACAGACCATCACACACAGACCATCACCCACAGACCATCACACACAGACCATCACACACAGACCATCACACACAGACCTTCACCCACAGACCATCACCCACAGACCATCACCCACAGACCATCACACACAGTCCATCACCCACAGACCATCACACAGTCCATCACACACAGACCATCACACACAGACCATCACCCACAGACCATCACCCACAGACCATCACACACAGACCATCACACACAGACCATCACACACAGACCATCACACACAGACCACCATCACACACAGACCATCACACACAGTCCATCACCCACAGACCACCGTCACCTCGGCGGCCTTGGCGGCTGTCCCCAGGGTCTCCGGCGATGCCAAAGTGACGGAGCCGTGGAACGCTGACGCTCGTGAGCCACGCCAGGGATTGCAGGTCGCCGGGCGATTCCATCTCCTCACCGGGCGTACCGACACCGCCACCACCGCCACCACCACCGTCGCCACAACCACCACCACCGCCACAACCACCACCACCGCCACCACCACCGCCACCACCACCGCCGCCACAACCACCACCACCACCACCACCGCCACCACCGCCGACGTTCCTCCTGTTAGGTGGACGTAGAGTCTATGGGTGCAGTGTAGAGTCTGTGGGTGCGGCATTAAGTCTATGGGTCCAGCGTTAAGTCTATGGGTCCAGAGTTAAGTCTATGGGTCCAGAGTTAAGTCTATGGGTCCATCGTTAAGTCTGTGGGTCCAGCGTTAAGTCTGTGGGCCCAGAGTTAAGTCTATGGGTCCAGCGTGAAGTCTATGGGTCCAGCGTAAAGTCTATGGGTCCAGCGTGAAGTCTATGGGTCCAGCGTTAAGTCTGTGGGTCCAGCGTTAAGTCTGTGGGTCCAGCATTAAGTCTATGGGTCCAGAGTTAAGTCTGTGGGTCCAGCGTTAAGTCTATGGGTCCAGAGTTAAGTCTGTGGGCCCAGCGTTAAGTCTATGGGTCCAGCGTTAAGTCTATGGGTCCAGCGTTAAGTCTATGGGTCCAGAGTTAAGTCTGTGGGCCCAGCGTTAAGTCTATGGGTCCAGCGTTAAGTCTATGGGTCCAGAGTTAAGTCTGTGGGCCCAGCGTTAAGTCTATGGGTCCAGCGTTAAGTCTATGGGTCCAGCGTTAAGTCTATGGGTCCAGAGTTAAGTCTGTGGGCCCAGCGTTAAGTCTATGGGTCCAGCGTTAAGTCTGTGGGTCCAGAGTTAAGTCTATGGGTGCGGCGTTAAGTTTATGGGTCCAGTGTTAAGTCTATGGGTCCAGCGTTACGTCAATGGGTGCAGTGTAGAGTCTGTGGGCCCAGCGTTAAGTCTATGGATCCATTGTTAAGTCTATAGGTGCGGCGTTACGTCTATGGGTCCAGCGTTAAGTCTGCGGGACCAGCGTTAAGTCTGTGGGTCCAGCGTTAAGTCTGTGGGTCCAGCGTTAAGTCTGTGGGTCCAGCGTTAAGTCTGTGGGCCCAGCGTTACTCTGTGGGTCCAGCGTTAAGTATATGGGTCCAGCGTTAAGTCTGTGGGTCCAGCGTTAAGTCTATGGGTCTAGCGGTAAGTCTATGGGTCCAGAGTTAAGTCTATGGGTCTATCGTTAAGTCTATGGGTCTATCGTTAAGTCTGTGGGTGCAGTGTAGAGTCTATGGGTCCAGCGTTAAGTCTATGGGTCCATCGTTAAGTCTATGGGTCCATCATTAAGTCTATGGGTCCAGCGGTAAGTCTATGGGTCCAGCGTTAAGTCTATGGGTGCAGTGTAGAGTCTATTGGTGCAGTGTAGAGTCTGTGGGTCGAGAGTTAAGTCTGTGGGTCCAGAGTTAAGTCTGTGGGTCCAGCGTTAAGTCTGTGGGTCCAGCGTTAAGTGTATGGGTGCAGCGTTAAGTCTGTGGGTCCAGAGTTAATTCTATGGGTCCAGCGGTAAGTCTATGGGTCCAGAGTTAATTCTATGGGTCCAGCATTAAGTCTATGGCTCCAGAGTTAATTCTATGGGTCCAGCGTTAAGTCTATGGGTCCATCGTTAAGTCTGTGGGTCCATCGTTAAGTCTGTGGGTGCAGTGTAGAGTCTATGGGTCCATCGTTAAGTCTGTGGGTCCAGCGTTAAGTCTATCGGTCCATCGTTAAGTCTATGGGCCCAGTGTTAAGTCTGTGGGCCCAGCGTTAAGTCTGTGGGCCCAGCGATACGTCTGCAGTGCAGTGGCTTTGGAGACAGTATTCGTAGGGGGCACCTTTTTATTAAGAAGCACGATATCGCCTGCACAACAACAACAACACAACAACAACACAACACAACAACAACACAACAACAACACAACAACACAACAACAACAACAACCGCCATTCGCCACCGAGTGGCGGTGACGTCACCACGACGCTCGTGCCAGGCCACGTGCACCTTGAGGCCACGTGAAGTGTCGAACGCCCGCTGGCAGGATGTCACGGGGCAGACCCAGCAGGTGCCACGGGTCGACTGACTGAGATGACTGGCTGATGCACCACCTGTGCCCCCTACTGTGCCAACCCGCTGTGCTTTAGCCACCCGGCGCTCCACTCGTTGTTGTGAGCGTCGCTCCTCCGCCCTCCGTTGTTGTTGTTGGAGGCCGACTGCCTCCAACTGCCCAGTAGCGTCCTTCACGAGCCTCCTCCACAGAGGCCGATCTTGACACCGCCGGTACCAGTCATCGGCAAGTCCACTCAGCTCCACGTCCTCCTGTACCACATCACTCCATCTCTTCTCTAGCCCGTGCCGCGCCCGTTTAGCCCCCTCGATCCGGCCGAACAAAAGCTGCTTCGGCATGCGGTGGCTGGGCATGCGGGCTACATGACCCAGCCATCACAGCCTTGCCTGCCGGAGGAGCTCACCGATGGGACTTTGCCCAGATATTTCAAGGATTTGTGAGCTCCTCACACAATCCAGCCTGGTTAAACCCAGGATGGAACGTAGGCAGGCCAGCCTAAATGTTTCTAACCGGCAAAGATGTTCCATTAGAGGGGTCCACGTTTCGCAAGCGTAGAGAAGGGAGGGAATGACCGTGGCCGAGAAGACCTGAAGCTTAGTGCGGAGCGACAGACCAGGTAGCTTCCACACAGTGTTACGCAGCCGATGACAAGATAATGCCGCTCGACTGATTCGGAGTGAGACCTCTGCTGTTAAACTGGAGCCGGTCATAAGCACACTGCCCAGGTATGGGGAACTCTCTACTCTCTCCACAACTGCCCCATCACCGATTGGGATTTGTGGGGGTGGAGTGTCCGATGGTACAAAATACCCAGGAAGGTGCTTAGTTTTGATGGGGCTGATGGTAAGGCCCCATCTCTTAGTGGCACGCTCCAGTTTCAGCAGGAGCGTCTCCAACTCCTCCTCTGACTGAGCAGCTATTACCAAATCATCAGCATACATAACGTGGTTGACCAATAGGGAGCCATCCCTTGACCGCACCCGGGCATCGATCAGCATCCCATTATATCTGTACCAAATGGAGAATGGCTCTGACTCCCGGCCACGTAGTTTTACCCGGGCTCGCTCACCATCATGAAGGTCCTTAATGATCGTGAGCAGGGTGTCAGGGACTCCAAAAGCACGAAGAACAACCCAGAGCCCAGGCCTACTGATGGTATCATATGCCTTGACCAGGTCAATAAAGCAGAGATGTAGGTCTTGTTGAAATTCCCTACACCTCTGCTGTAGCAGACGGACAGAAAATATGGCATCTGTGCAGGACCGCCCTTTCCTGAAACCGCATTGGGGCTCCGCAAGCCTCTCCTCAGCGTGCCTGGCAAGGCGATGTTGAATAATCCTTGCCAGGACCTTTCCCGGCACACTGAGGAGTGAGATGCCCCTGTAGTTGTTACAGTCTGTGCGGTCCCCCTTCTTAAAGAGGGGGACCACCAGGGCATCCTTCCAATCCTGCGGAACCCGTCCAGTGGTCCAGACTGTTGTTATGATGTCATATAGGGCAGTCTGTGCACAAACGCCACCCTCCCTCAGCATTTCGCTTGGGAAATCATCTCTGCCCGCTGCCTTTCCTGGTCCCAGACTCCGGATTGCCTTCAGTACTTCCTCAACAGATGGCACCTCAGCCAGCCACTCACAGGGGGTGACTTCCTCTTCCACACATAGACACTGACACACAGACACAGACACTGCCACACACAGACACTGACACACACACACAGACACTGACACACACACACAGACACTAACACACACACAGACACTGACACACACAGACACTGACACCCACACAGACACTGACACACAGACACACACACACAGACACACACACACACTGATACACACACAGACACTGACACACACAGACACTGACACACACAGACACACACAGACACTGACACACACAGACACACACTGACACACACACACACTGACACACACACACACACTAACACACACAGACACACAGACACTGACACACACACAGACACACACACACTGACACACACACACTGACACACAGACACTAACACACACTGACACACAGACACTAACACACACTGACACACACACACTGACACACAGACACTAACACACACTGACACACACACACTAACACACACTGACACACACACACTGACACACATACACTAACACACACACAGACACACACTGACACACACTGACACAGATACTGACACACACACTGACACACACTGACACACACACAGACACTGACACACACTGACACACACAGACACACACAGACACTGACATACACTGACACACAGACACTGACACACAGACACTGACACACACTGACACACAGACACTGACACACATTGACACACACACACTGACACACACAGACACTGACATACACTGACACACACACACTGACACACACACACACAGACACACACACTGACACACAGACACACAGACACACACACTGACACACACACAGACACACACACACACTGACACACAGACACACACACTGACACACACACAGACACTGACACACACACATTGACACACACACACAGACACTGACACACACACACACACTGACACACACACATTGACACACTGACATACACTGACATACACACACAGTGCTGGTGCCAGGCTAGGTGCACACACTCACACAGTACTCACCCGAACTTTTCGTGCGTAGCGAACCCGATGGTTAATTTAAAATGAAACAAAATTAAATAATAAATAAATAAAATAAAATTTTTACACTTTATTTTTTAAAAGTAAAATAAAATTCCCCTCAGATTAAATAGCGGACGATTCTACATCCGTATATACACACACAAATACACAAATTAGTAAATAAATAAAAACTTCAACAAGATATTCACACACCTAATCGAACACACACACAAAAAGTTACATTATTTAGTCCGTTTTTTGTTGCTGTTTTTAGAACGCCTATCGGTTTCACGCGCCTCACGAAGTAGTTGACGATGTAAAAGTAAGCGATCGTAACGATTATAACTTTAATTTTAATAAAAAATTTTTTTAAAAAAGCGTCGAGTTTCTTTGGTGTCGTCTAAGCCTCTCACACCGTCCAACCGTTTCAAAATTCCCTCCTCGGCCTCACTGCGCATGCGCGGGCGCCTCGCGGTTGTTAGGGGCAACGACGGCCCCTCCCCTCCCCCTTCTCTCGCCCGCACCCGCCCCTCTCTCTCTCTCACTCACTCGCTCCCCCCCCCTTCATTTTTATTCGCCCCGCCCACCACTATCTCGCCCCGCCCATCCACGCTAGCTCGCCCCGCCCCCTCTCTCTCGCCCCGCCCCTTCTCTCTCTCGCAACGCCCCCCCTTTCTCTCGCCCCCCCCTCTTTCGCCCCCCCTTCTCGGCCACCCCTCTTCCCACCCACACATCGACCAATGGGAGAGCCGTATCGCGCCAGAAGTGGGCAGGGAGAGGGGTGGGTTAGTGAGACACGCCTCTTTACCCATATTTGGGTAACGGATGTTGCGGGGGGGAGGGTTGTGTCCGCGCGTGTGGGGAAGGGGGAGGGGTTCCTTATAGAGTGGTGGGAGCGGTGACGTCATCGGCGGGAAGGGATGGGGTGGGGAGGCAAACAGGTAACCCGAGGAATCGATTCCCCGCCTGAAGAAAACACGACCGCAATTTCGATTATTTAAAACAATCGATAATCGATGGGGAGAAGTTGAGCGAGTTGACGTGTTCGATTTGTGCTGAGGGGTAGGGTGGGAAGAAGAGCAGAATAATCGATTCGAACCAACCGCTTGCGATGGGTACTATCCGCCGTCGATTGAAATCGACGTCGAGTGAATCGGCCTGTCGATTCTCAATCGCGGTAATTTGGAATCGGAAAGAGCGCTCGATTAAAGAAGGTGCATGCTTGCGTGCGTGCCGTGGCGGCCACCTCGGAGGGAGGCGGTGCATGTCGCGCTCGCCACGCACCGCGAACCGCGGGCTCTAAACCCGCGAATCCGATGTCGATTTATGGGTCTCTATGATGAGTCTATGGGTCTCTGTGTGATGATGATGAGTCTATGGGTCTCTGTGTGATGATGATGAGTCTATGGGTCTCTATGATGAGTCTATGGGTCTCTGTGTGATGATGAGTCTATGGGTCTCTATGATGAGTCTATGGGTCTCTGTGTGATGATGATGAGTCTATGGGTCTCTGTGTGATGATGATGATGAGTATATGGGTCTCTATGATGAGTCTATGGGTCTCTGTGTGATGATGATGAGTCTATGGGTCTCTGTGTGATGATGATGAGTCTATGGGTCTCTGTGTGAGTCTATGGGTCTCTATGATGAGTCTATGGGTCTCTGTGTGATGATGATGAGTCTATGGGTCTCTGTGTGATGATGATGATGATGAGCATATGGGTCTCTATGATGAGTCTATGGGTCGCTGTGTGATGATGATGAGTCTATGGGTCTCTGTGTGATGATGAGTCTATGGGTCTCTGTGTGAGTCTATGGGTCTCTATGATGAGTCTATGGGTCTATGTGTGATGATGAGTCTATGGGTCTCTGTGTGATGATGATGAGTCTATGGGTCTCTATGATGAGTCTATGGGTCTCTGTGTGATGATGATGAGTCTATGGGTCTCTGTGTGATGATGATGAGTCTATGGGTCTCTGTGTGATGATGATGAGTCTATGGGTCTCTGTGTGATGATGATGAGTCTATGGGGCTATGTGTGATAATGATGAGTCTATGGGTCTCTGTGTGATAATGATGAGTCTATGGGTCTCTATGATGAGTCTATGGGTCTCTGTGATAATGATGAGTCTATGGGTCTCTGTGGGATAATGATGAGTCTATGGGTCTCTATGATGAGTCTATGGGTCTCTATGTGATAATGATGAGTCTATGGGTCTCTGTGTGATAATGATGAGTCTATGGGTCTCTATGATGAGTCTATGGGTCTCTGTGTGATGAGTCTATGGGTATCTATGATGAGTCTATGGGTCTCTATGATGAGTCTATGGGTCTCTATGATGAGTCTATGGGTCTCTATGATGAGTCTATGGGTCTCTGTGTGATGATGATGAGTCTATGGGTCTCTGTGTGATGATGATGAGTCTATGGGTCTCTATGTGATGATGAGTCTATGGGTCTCTGTGTGATGATGATGAGTCTATGGGTCTCTGTGTGATTATGAGTCTATGGGTCTCTGTGTGATGATGATGAGTCTATGGGTCTCTGTGTGATGATGAGTCTATGGGTCTCTATGATGAGTCTATGGGTCTCTGTGTGATGATGATGAGTCTATGGGTCTCTATGATGAGTCTATGGGTCTCTATGATGAGTCTATGGGTCTCTGTGATGAGTCAATGGGTCTCTATGATGAGTCTATGGGTCTCTATGATGAGTCTATGGGACTATATGATGAGTCTATGGGTCTCTATGTGATGATGATCAGTCTATGGGTCTCTATGATGAGTCTATGGGTCGCTGTGTGATGATGATGAGTCTATGGGTCTCTGTGTGATGATGATGAGTATATGGGTCTCTATGATGAGTCTATGGGTCTCTGTGTGATGATGAGTCTATGGGTCTCTGTGTGATGATGAGTCTATGGGTCTCTATGATGAGTCTATGGGTCTCTGTGTGATGATGATGAGTCTATGGGTCTCTGTGTGATGATGAGTCTATGGATCTCTATGATGAGTCTATGGGTCTCTATGATGAGTCTATGGGTCTTTGTGTGATGAGTCTATGGGTCTCTATGATGAGTCTATGGGTCTCTGTGTGATGAGACTATGGGTCTCTGTGTGATGAGTCTATGGGTCTCTGTGTGATGATGATGAGTTTATGGGTCTCTATGATGAGTCTATGGGTCTCTGTGTGATGATGGTGAGTCTATGGGTCTCTGTGTGATGATGATAAGTCTATGGGTCTCTGTGATGAGTCTATGGGTCTCTATGATGAGTTAATGGGTCTCTATGATGAGTCTATGGGTCTCTGTGTGATCATGATGAGTCTATGGGTCACTGTGTGATGATGAGTCTATGGGTCTCTATGATGAGTCTATGGGTCTTTGTGTGATGATGATTAGTCTATGGGTCTCTATGAGTCTCTATGAGACCCATAGACTCATCATCATCACACAGAGACCCATATACTCATCACACAGAGACCCATAGACTCATCATCATCACACAGAGACCCATAGACTCATCACACAGAGACCCATAGACTGATCATCACACAGATACCCATAGACTCATCACACAGAGACCCATAGACTCACCATCACACAGAGACCCATAGACTCATCATCACACAGAGACCCATAGACTCATCATAGAGACCCATAGACTCATCATGATCACACAGAGACCCATAGACTTATCATAGAGACCCATAAACTCATCATAGAGACCAATAAACTCATCACAGAGACCCATAGACTTATCATCATCACACAGAGACCCATAGACTCATCATCATCACACAGAGACCCATAGACTCATCATAGAGATCCATAGACTCATCACAGAGACCCATAGACTTATCATCATCACACAGAGACCCATAGACTCATCACAGAGACCCATAGACTCATCATAGAGACCCAAAGACTCATCATCATCACATAGAGACCCATAGACTCATCATAGAGACCCAAAGACTCATCATCATCACACAGAGACCCATAGACTCATCATAGAGACCCATAGACCAATCATCATCATCACATAGAGACCCATAGACTCATCATCACATAGAGACCCATAGACTCATCATAGAGACCCATAGACTCATCATAGAGACCCATAGACTCATCACACAGAGACCCATAAACTCATCACACAGAGACCCATAGACTCACTACACAGAGACGCATAGACTCATTATAGAGACCCCTAGACTCATCATAGAGACCCATAGACTCATCATAGAGACCCATAGACTCATCATCATCACACAGAGACCCATAGACTCATCATAGAGACCCATAGGCTCATCATAGAGACGCATAGACTCATCATTATCACCACACAGAGACTCATAGACTCATCATAGAGACCCATAGACTCATCACACAGAGACCCATGGACTTATCATAGAGACCCATAGACTCACTCACAGAGAGACCCATAGACTCATCATATAAACACATAGACTCATCATAGAGACCCATAGACTCATCATAGAGACCCATAGACTCATCATAGAGACCCATAGACTCATCACATAGAGACCCATAGACTCATCATAGAGACCCATAGACTCATCATCATCACATAGAGACCCATAGACTCATCATAGAGACCCATAGACTCATCATCATCACATAGAGACCAATAGACTCATCACACAGAGACCCATAGACTCATCATAGAGACATATAGACTCATCATAGAGACCCATAGACTCATCATCACACAGAGACTCATAGACTCATCATAATCACACAGAGACCCATAGACTCATCATAGAGACCCATAGACTCATCATCATCACACAGAGACCCATAGACTCATCACAGAGAGACCCATAGACTCATCATCATCACATAGAGACCCATAGACTCATCAAAGAGACCCATAGACTCATCATCACACATAGAGACCCATAGATTCATCATGACACACAGAGACCCATAGACTCATCATCACACATAGAGACCCATAGACTGATCATCACACACAGAGACCCATAAACTCATCATAGAGACCCATAGACTCATCAAACAGAGACCCATAGACTAACCATACAGAGACCCATAGACTCATCATAGAGAACCATAGACTCATCATAGAGACCCATAGACTCATCACACAGAGACCCATAGACTCATCATCACATAGAGGCCCATAGACTCATCATCATCACATAGAGACCCATAGACTCATCATAGAGACCCATAGACTCATCATCATCACACAGAGACCCATAGACTCATCATAGAGACCCATAGACTGATGATGAGTCTATGGGTCTCTATGTGATGAGTCTATGGGTATCTGTGATGAGTCTATGTGTCTCTATGATGAGTCTATGGGTCTCTGTGTGATGAGTCTATGGGTCTCTGTGATGAGTCTATGTGTCTCTATGATGAGTCTATGGGTCTCTGTGTGATGAGTCTGTGGGTCTCTATGATGAGTCTATGGGTCTCTGTGTGAGTGAGTCTATGGGTCTCTATGATGAGTCTATGGGTCTCTGTGTGATGAGTCTAGGGATCTCTATGATGAGTCTATGGGTCTCTGTGTGGTGAGTCTATGGGTCTCTGTGTGATGAGTCTATGAGTCTCTGTGTGATGATGAGTCTATGGGTCTCTGTGTGATAATGATGAGTCTATGGGTCTCTATGATGAGTCTATGGGTCTCTGTGTCATGAGTCTATGGGTCTCTGTGTGATGATGATGAGTCTATGGGTCTCTATGATGAGTCTATGGGTCTCTGTGTGATGAGTCTATGGGTATCTATGATGAGTCTATGGGTCTCTATGATGAGTCTATGGGTCTCTATGATGAGTCTATGGGTCTCTATGATGAGTCTATGGGTCTCTGTGTGATGATGATGAGTCTATGGGTCTCTGTGTGATGATGATGAGTCTATGGGTCTCTATGTGATGATGAGTCTATGGGTCTCTGTGTGATGATGATGAGTCTATGGGTCTCTGTGTGATGATGAGTCTATGGGTCTCTGTGTGATGATGATGAGTCTATGGGTCTCTGTGCGATGATGAGTCTATGGGTCTCTATGATGAGTCTATGGGTCTCTGTGTGATGATGATGAGTCTATGGGTCTCTATGATGAGTCTATGGGTCTCTATGATGAGTCTATGGGTCTCTGTGATGAGTCAATGGGTCTCTATGATGAGTCTATGGGTCTCTATGATGAGTCTATGGGACTCTATGATGAGTCTATGGGTCTCTATGTGATGATGATCAGTCTATGGGTCTCTATGATGAGTCTATGGGTCGCTGTGTGATGATGATGAGTCTATGGGTATCTGTGTGATGATGATGAGTCTATGGGTCTCTATGATGAGTCTATGGGTCTCTGTGTGATGATGAGTCTATGGGTCTCTGTGTGATGATGAGTCTATGGGTCTCTATGATGAGTCTATGGGTCTCTGTGTGATGATGATGAGTCTATGGGTCTCTGTGTGATGATGAGTCTATGGATCTCTATGATGAGTCTATGGGTCTCTATGATGAGTCTATGGGTCTTTGTGTGATGAGTCTATGGGTCTCTATGATGAGTCTATGGGTCTCTGTGTGATGAGACTATGGGTCTCTGTGTGATGAGTCTATGGGTCTCTGTGTGATGATGATGAGTCTATGGGTCTCTATGATGAGTCTATGGGTCTCTGTGTGATGATGGTGAGTCTATGGGTCTCTGTGTGATGATGATAAGTCTATGGGTCTCTGTGATGAGTCTATGGGTCTCTATGATGAGTTAATGGGTCTCTATGATGAGTCTATGGGTTTCTGTGTGATCATGATGAGTCTATGGGTCACTGTGTGATAATGATGAGTCTATGGGTCTCTATGATGAGTCTATGGGTCTCTGTGATAATGATGAGTCTATGGGTCTCTGTGGGATAATGATGAGTCTATGGGTCTCTATGATGAGTCTATGGGTCTCTATGTGATAATGATGAGTCTATGGGTCTCTGTGTGATAATGATGAGTCTATGGGTCTCTATGATGAGTCTATGGGTCTCTGTGTGATGAGTCTATGGGTATCTATGATGAGTCTATGGGTCTCTATGATGAGTCTATGGGTCTCTATGATGAGTCTATGGGTCTCTATGATGAGTCTATGGGTCTCTGTGTGATGATGATGAGTCTATGGGTCTCTGTGTGATGATGATGAGTCTATGGGTCTCTATGTGATGATGAGTCTATGGGTCTCTGTGTGATGATGATGAGTCTATGGGTCTCTGTGTGATTATGAGTCTATGGGTCTCTGTGTGATGATGATGAGTCTATGGGTCTCTGTGTGATGATGAGTCTATGGGTCTCTATGATGAGTCTATGGGTCTCTGTGTGATGATGATGAGTCTATGGGTCTCTATGATGAGTCTATAGGTCTCTATGATGAGTCTATGGGTCTCTGTGATGAGTCAATGGGTCTCTATGATGAGTCTATGGGTCTCTATGATGAGTCTATGGGACTATATGATGAGTCTATGAGTCTCTATGTGATGATGATCAGTCTATGGGTCTCTATGATGAGTCTATGGGTCGCTGTGTGATGATGATGAGTCTATGGGTCTCTGTGTGATGATGATGAGTCTATGGGTCTCTATGATGAGTCTATGGGTCTCTGTGTGATGATGAGTCTATGGGTCTCTGTGTGATGATGAGTCTATGGGTCTCTATGATGAGTCTATGGGTCTCTGTGTGATGATGATGAGTCTATGGGTCTCTGTGTGATGATGAGTCTATGGATCTCTATGATGAGTCTATGGGTCTCTATGATGAGTCTATGGGTCTTTGTGTGATGAGTCTATGGGTCTCTATGATGAGTCTATGGGTCTCTGTGTGATGAGACTATGGGTCTCTGTGTGATGAGTCTATGGGTCTCTGTGTGATGATGATGAGTTTATGGGTCTCTATGATGAGTCTATGGGTCTCTGTGTGATGATGGTGAGTCTATGGGTCTCTGTGTGATGATGATAAGTCTATGGGTCTCTGTGATGAGTCTATGGGTCTCTATGATGAGTTAATGGGTCTCTATGATGAGTCTATGGGTCTCTGTGTGATCATGATGAGTCTATGGGTCACTGTGTGATGATGAGTCTATGGGTCTCTATGATGAGTCTATGGGTCTTTGTGTGATGATGATTAGTCTATGGGTCTCTATGAGTCTCTATGAGACCCATAGACTCATCATCATCACACAGAGACCCATATACTCATCACACAGAGACCCATAGACTCATCATCATCACACAGAGACCCATAGACTCATCACACAGAGACCCATAGACTGATCATCACACAGATACCCATAGACTCATCACACAGAGACCCATAGACTCACCATCACACAGAGACCCATAGACTCATCATCACACAGAGACCCATAGACTCATCATAGAGACCCATAGACTCATCATGATCACACAGAGACCCATAGACTTATCATAGAGACCCATAAACTCATCATAGAGACCAATAAACTCATCACAGAGACCCATAGACTTATCATCATCACACAGAGACCCATAGACTCATCATCATCACACAGAGACCCATAGACTCATCATAGAGATCCATAGACTCATCACAGAGACCCATAGACTTATCATCATCACACAGAGACCCATAGACTCATCACAGAGACCCATAGACTCATCATAGAGACCCAAAGACTCATCATCATCACATAGAGACCCATAGACTCATCATAGAGACCCAAAGACTCATCATCATCACACAGAGACCCATAGACTCATCATAGAGACCCATAGACCAATCATCATCATCACATAGAGACCCATAGACTCATCATCACATAGAGACCCATAGACTCATCATAGAGACCCATAGACTCATCATAGGGACCCATAGACTCATCACACAGAGACCCATAAACTCATCACACAGAGACCCATAGACTCACTACACAGAGACGCATAGACTCATTATAGAGACCCCTAGACTCATCATAGAGACCCATAGACTCATCATAGAGACCCATAGACTCATCATCATCACACAGAGACCCATAGACTCATCATAGAGACCCATAGGCTCATCATAGAGACGCATAGACTCATCATTATCACCACACAGAGACTCATAGACTCATCATAGAGACCCATAGACTCATCACACAGAGACCCATGGACTTATCATAGAGACCCATAGACTCACTCACAGAGAGACCCATAGACTCATCATATAAACACATAGACTCATCATAGAGACCCATAGACTCATCATAGAGACCCATAGACTCATCATAGAGACCCATAGACTCATCACATAGAGACCCATAGACTCATCATAGAGACCCATAGACTCATCATCATCACATAGAGACCCATAGACTCATCATAGAGACCCATAGACTCATCATCATCACATAGAGACCAATAGACTCATCACACAGAGACCCATAGACTCATCATAGAGACATATAGACTCATCATAGAGACCCATAGACTCATCATCACACAGAGACTCATAGACTCATCATAATCACACAGAGACCCATAGACTCATCATAGAGACCCATAGACTCATCATCATCACACAGAGACCCATAGACTCATCACAGAGAGACCCATAGACTCATCATCATCACATAGAGACCCATAGACTCATCAAAGAGACCCATAGACTCATCATCACACATAGAGACCCATAGATTCATCATGACACACAGAGACCCATAGACTCATCATCACACATAGAGACCCATAGACTGATCATCACACACAGAGACCCATAAACTCATCATAGAGACCCATAGACTCATCAAACAGAGACCCATAGACTAACCATACAGAGACCCATAGACTCATCATAGAGAACCATAGACTCATCATAGAGACCCATAGACTCATCACACAGAGACCCATAGACTCATCATCACATAGAGGCCCATAGACTCATCATCATCACATAGAGACCCATAGACTCATCATAGAGACCCATAGACTCATCATCATCACACAGAGACCCATAGACTCATCATAGAGACCCATAGACTGATGATGAGTCTATGGGTCTCTATGTGATGAGTCTATGGGTATCTGTGATGAGTCTATGTGTCTCTATGATGAGTCTATGGGTCTCTGTGTGATGAGTCTATGGGTCTCTGTGATGAGTCTATGTGTCTCTATGATGAGTCTATGGGTCTCTGTGTGATGAGTCTGTGGGTCTCTATGATGAGTCTATGGGTCTCTGTGTGAGTGAGTCTATGGGTCTCTATGATGAGTCTATGGGTCTCTGTGTGATGAGTCTAGGGATCTCTATGATGAGTCTATGGGTCTCTGTGTGGTGAGTCTATGGGTCTCTGTGTGATGAGTCTATGAGTCTCTGTGTGATGATGAGTCTATGGGTCTCTGTGTGATAATGATGAGTCTATGGGTCTCTATGATGAGTCTATGGGTCTCTGTGTCATGAGTCTATGGGTCTCTGTGTGATGATGATGAGTCTATGGGTCTCTATGATGAGTCTATGGGTCTCTGTGTGATGAGTCTATGGGTATCTATGATGAGTCTATGGGTCTCTATGATGAGTCTATGGGTCTCTATGATGAGTCTATGGGTCTCTATGATGAGTCTATGGGTCTCTGTGTGATGATGATGAGTCTATGGGTCTCTGTGTGATGATGATGAGTCTATGGGTCTCTATGTGATGATGAGTCTATGGGTCTCTGTGTGATGATGATGAGTCTATGGGTCTCTGTGTGATGATGAGTCTATGGGTCTCTGTGTGATGATGATGAGTCTATGGGTCTCTGTGTGATGATGAGTCTATGGGTCTCTATGATGAGTCTATGGGTCTCTGTGTGATGATGATGAGTCTATGGGTCTCTATGATGAGTCTATGGGTCTCTATGATGAGTCTATGGGTCTCTGTGATGAGTCAATGGGTCTCTATGATGAGTCTATGGGTCTCTATGATGAGTCTATGGGACTCTATGATGAGTCTATGGGTCTCTATGTGATGATGATCAGTCTATGGGTCTCTATGATGAGTCTATGGGTCGCTGTGTGATGATGATGAGTCTATGGGTCTCTGTGTGATGATGATGAGTCTATGGGTCTCTATGATGAGTCTATGGGTCTCTGTGTGATGATGAGTCTATGGGTCTCTGTGTGATGATGAGTCTATGGGTCTCTATGATGAGTCTATGGGTCTCTGTGTGATTATGATGAGTCTATGGGTCTCTGTGTGATGATGAGTCTATGGATCTCTATGATGAGTCTATGGGTCTCTATGATGAGTCTATGGGTCTTTGTGTGATGAGTCTATGGGTCTCTATGATGAGTCTATGGGTCTCTGTGTGATGAGACTATGGGTCTCTGTGTGATGAGTCTATGGGTCTCTGTGTGATGATGATGAGTCTATGGGTCTCTATGATGAGTCTATGGGTCTCTGTGTGATGATGGTGAGTCTATGGGTCTCTGTGTGATGATGATAAGTCTATGGGTCTCTGTGATGAGTCTATGGGTCTCTATGATGAGTTAATGGGTCTCTATGATGAGTCTATGGGTCTCTGTGTGATCATGATGAGTCTATGGGTCACTGTGTGATGATGAGTCTATGGGTCTCTATGGTGAGTCTATGGGTCTTTGTGTGATGATGATTAGTCTATGGGTCTCTATGAGTCTCTATGAGACCCATAGACTCATCATCATCACACAGAGACCCATATACTCATCACACAGAGACCCATAGACTCATCATCATCACACAGAGACCCATAGACTCATCACACAGAGACCCATAGACTGATCATCACACAGATACCCATAGACTCATCACACAGAGACCCATAGACTCACCATCACACAGAGACCCATAGACTCATCATCACACAGAGACCCATAGACTCATCATAGAGACCCATAGACTCATCATGATCACACAGAGACCCATAGACTTATCATAGAGACCCATAAACTCATCATAGAGACCAATAAACTCATCACAGAGACCCATAGACTTATCATCATCACACAGAGACCCATAGACTCATCATCATCACACAGAGACCCATAGACTCATCATAGAGATCCATAGACTCATCACAGAGACCCATAGACTTATCATCATCACACAGAGACCCATAGACTCATCACAGAGACCCATAGACTCATCATAGAGACCCAAAGACTCATCATCATCACATAGAGACCCATAGACTCATCATAGAGACCCAAAGACTCATCATCATCACACAGAGACCCATAGACTCATCATAGAGACCCATAGACCAATCATCATCATCACATAGAGACCCATAGACTCATCATCACATAGAGACCCATAGACTCATCATAGAGACCCATAGACTCATCATAGAGACCCATAGACTCATCACACAGAGACCCATAAACTCATCACACAGAGACCCATAGACTCACTACACAGAGACGCATAGACTCATTATAGAGACCCCTAGACTCATCATAGAGACCCATAGACTCATCATAGAGACCCATAGACTCATCATCATCACACAGAGACCCATAGACTCATCATAGAGACCCATAGGCTCATCATAGAGACGCATAGACTCATCATTATCACCACACAGAGACTCATAGACTCATCATAGAGACCCATAGACTCATCACACAGAGACCCATGGACTTATCATAGAGACCCATAGACTCACTCACAGAGAGACCCATAGACTCATCATATAAACACATAGACTCATCATAGAGACCCATAGACTCATCATAGAGACCCATAGACTCATCATAGAGACCCATAGACTCATCACATAGAGACCCATAGACTCATCATAGAGACCCATAGACTCATCATCATCACATAGAGACCCATAGACTCATCATAGAGACCCATAGACTCATCATCATCACATAGAGACCAATAGACTCATCACACAGAGACCCATAGACTCATCATAGAGACATATAGACTCATCATAGAGACCCATAGACTCATCATCACACAGAGACTCATAGACTCATCATAATCACACAGAGACCCATAGACTCATCATAGAGACCCATAGACTCATCATCATCACACAGAGACCCATAGACTCATCACAGAGAGACCCATAGACTCATCATCATCACATAGAGACCCATAGACTCATCAAAGAGACCCATAGACTCATCATCACACATAGAGACCCATAGATTCATCATGACACACAGAGACCCATAGACTCATCATCACACATAGAGACCCATAGACTGATCATCACACACAGAGACCCATAAACTCATCATAGAGACCCATAGACTCATCAAACAGAGACCCATAGACTAACCATACAGAGACCCATAGACTCATCATAGAGAATCATAGACTCATCATAGAGACCCATAGACTCATCACACAGAGACCCATAGACTCATCATCACATAGAGGCCTATAGACTCATCATCATCACATAGAGACCCATAGACTCATCATAGAGACCCATAGACTCATCATCATCACACAGAGACCCATAGACTCTTCACCACACAGAGACCCATAGACTCATGATAGAGACCCATAGACTAATCACACAGAGACCCATAGACTCATCACACAGAGACCCATAATAGACTCATCATAGAGACCCATAGACTCATCATAGAAACCTATAGACTCATCATCACACAGAGACCCATAGACTCATCATCATCACGCAGAGACCCATAGACTCATCATAGAGACCCATAGACTCATCATCATCACACAGAGACCCATAGACTCCTCACATAGAGACCCATAGACTCATCATCACACAGAGACCCATAGACTCATCATTGAGACCATAGACTCATCACACAGAGACTCATAGACTAACCACACAGAGACCCATAGACTCATCATAGAGAACCATAGACTCATCATAGAGACCCATAGACTCATCATACAGAGACCCATAGACTCATCATAGAGGCCCATAGACTCATCATCATCACACAGAGACCCATAGACTCATCATAGAGACCCATAGACTCATCATAGAGACCCATAGACTCATCAAACAGAGACCCATAGACTCATCATAGAGATCCATAGACTTATCATAGAGACCCATAGACTCATCATAGAGACCCATAGACTCATCATAGAGACCCATAGACACATGATCATCACATAGAGACCCATAGACTCATCATCATAACATAGAGACCCATAGACTCATCATAGAGACCCATAGACTGATGATGAGTCTATGGGTCTCTATGTGATGAGTCTATGGGTCTCTGTGATGAGTCTATGTGTCTCTATGATGAGTCTATGGGTCTCTGTGTGATGAGTCTATGGGTCTCTGTGATGAGTCTATGTGTCTCTATGATGAGTCTATGGGTCTCTGTGTGATGAGTCTGTGGGTCTCTATGATGAGTCTATGGGTCTCTGTGTGAGTGAGTCTATGGGTCTCTATGATGAGTCTATGGGTCTCTGTGTGATGAGTCTAGGGCTCTCTATGATGAGTCTATGGGTCTCTGTGTGGTGAGTCTATGGGTCTCTGTGTGATGAGTCTATGAGTCTCTGTGTGATGATGAGTCTATGGGTCTCTGTGTGATAATGATGAGTCTATGGGTCTCTATGATGAGTCTATGGGTCTCTGTGTCATGAGTCTATGGGTCTCTGTGTGATGATGATGAGTCTATGGGTCTCTATGATGAGTCTATGGGTCTCTGTGTGATGAGTCTATGGGTATCTATGATGAGTCTATGGGTCTCTATGATGAGTCTATGGGTCTCTATGATGAGTCTATGGGTCTCTATGATGAGTCTATGGGTCTCTGTGTGATGATGATGAGTCTATGGGTCTCTGTGTGATGATGATGAGTCTATGGGTCTCTATGTGATGATGAGTCTATGGGTCTCTGTGTGATGATGATGAGTCTATGGGTCTCTGTGTGATGATGAGTCTATGGGTCTCTGTGTGATGATGATGAGTCTATGGGTCTCTGTGTGATGATGAGTCTATGGGTCTCTATGATGAGTCTATGGGTCTCTGTGTGATGATGATGAGTCTATGGGTCTCTATGATGAGTCTATGGGTCTCTATGATGAGTCTATGGGTCTCTGTGATGAGTCAATGGGTCTCTATGATGAGTCTATGGGTCTCTATGATGAGTCTATGGGACTCTATGATGAGTCTATGGGTCTCTATGTGATGATGATCAGTCTATGGGTCTCTATGATGAGTCTATGGGTCGCTGTGTGATGATGATGAGTCTATGGGTCTCTGTGTGATGATGATGAGTCTATGGGTCTCTATGATGAGTCTATGGGTCTCTATGTGATGATGAGTCTATGGGTCTCTGTGTGATCATGATGAGTCTATGGGTCACTGTGTGATGATGAGTCTATGGGTCTCTATGATGAGTCTATGGGTCTTTGTGTGATGATGATTAGTCTATGGGTCTCTATGAGTCTCTATGAGACCCATAGACTCATCATCATCACACAGAGACCCATATACTCATCACACAGAGACCCATAGACTCATCATCATCACACAGAGACCCATAGACTCATCACACAGAGACCCATAGACTGATCATCACACAGATACCCATAGACTCATCACACAGAGACCCATAGACTCACCATCACACAGAGACCCATAGACTCATCATCACACAGACACCCATATACTCATCATAGAGACCCATAGACTCATCATGATCACACAGAGACCCATAGACTTATCATAGAGACCCATAAACTCATCATAGAGACCAATAAACTCATCACAGAGACCCATAGACTTATCATCATCACACAGAGACCCATAGACTCATCATCATCACACAGAGACCCATAGACTCATCATAGAGATCCATAGACTCATCACAGAGACCCATAGACTCATCATCATCACACAGAGACCCATAGACTCATCACAGAGACCCATAGACTCATCATAGAGACCCAAAGACTCATCATCACATAGAGACCCATAGACTCATCATAGAGACCCAAAGACTCATCATCATCACACAGAGACCCATAGACTCATCATAGAGACCCATAGACTCATCATCATCATCACATAGAGACCCATAGACTCATCATCACATAGAGACCCATAGACTCATCATATAGACCCATAGACTCATCATAGAGACCCATAGACTCATCACACAGAGACCCATAAACTCATCACACAGAGACCCATAGACTCACTACACAGAGACGCATAGACTCATCATAGAGACCCCTAGACTCATCATAGAGACCCATAGACTCATCATAGAGACCCATAGACTCATCATCATCACACAGAGACCCATAGACTCATCATAGAGACCCATAGGCTCATCATAGAGACGCATAGACTCATCATTATCACCACACAGAGACTCATAGACTCATCATAGAGACCCATAGACTCATCACACAGAGACCCATGGACTTATCATAGAGACCCATAGACTCACTCACAGAGAGACCCATAGACTCATCATAGAGACCCATAGACTCATCACACAGAGACCCATAGACTCATCACATAAACACATAGACTCATCATAGAGACCCATAGACTCATCATAGAGACCCATAGACTCATCATAGAGACCCATAGACTCATCACATAGAGACCCATAGACTCATCATAGAGACCCATAGACTCATCATCATCACATAGAGACCCATAGACTCATCATAGAGACCCATAGACTCATCATCATCACATAGAGACCAATAGACTCATCACACAGAGACCCATAGACTCATCATAGAGACATATAGACTCATCATAGAGACCCATAGACTCATCATCACACAGAGACTCATAGACTCATCATAATCACACAGAGACCCATAGACTCATCATAGAGACCCATAGACTCATCATCATCACACAGAGACCCATAGACTCATCACAGAGAGACCCATAGACTCATCATCATCACATAGAGACCCATAGACTCATCAAAGAGACCCATAGACTCATCATCACACATAGAGACCCATAGATTCATCATGACACACAGAGACCCATAGACTCATCATCACACATAGAGACCCATAGACTGATCATCACACACAGAGACCCATAAACTCATCATAGAGACCCATAGACTCATCAAACAGAGACCCATAGACTAACCATACAGAGACCCATAGACTCATCATAGAGAATCATAGACTCATCATAGAGACCCATAGACTCATCACACAGAGACCCATAGACTCATCATCACATAGAGGCCCATAGACTCATCATCATCACACAGAGACCCATAGACTCTTCACCACACAGAGACCCATAGACTCATGATAGAGACCCATAGACTAATCACACAGAGACCCATAGACTCATCACACAGAGACCCATAATAGACTCATCATAGAGACCCATAGACTCATCATAGAAACCTATAGACTCATCATCACACAGAGACCCATAGACTCATCATCATCACGCAGAGACCCATAGACTCATCATAGAGACCCATAGACTCATCATCATCACACAGAGACCCATAGACTCCTCACATAGAGACCCATAGACTCATCATCACACAGAGACCCATAGACTCATCATTGAGACCATAGACTCATCACACAGAGACTCATAGACTAACCACACAGAGACCCATAGACTCATCATAGAGAACCATAGACTCATCATAGAGACCCATAGACTCATCATACAGAGACCCATAGACTCATCATAGAGGCCCATAGACTCATCATCATCACACAGAGACCCATAGACTCATCATAGAGACCCATAGACTCATCATAGAGACCCATAGACTCATCAAACAGAGACCCATAGACTCATCATAGAGATCCATAGACTTATCATAGAGACCCATAGACTCATCATAGAGACCCATAGACTCATCATAGAGACCCATAGACACATGATCATCACATAGAGACCCATAGACTCATCATCATAACATAGAGACCCATAGACTCATCATAGAGACCCATAGACTGATGATGAGTCTATGGGTCTCTATGTGATGAGTCTATGGGTCTCTGTGATGAGTCTATGTGTCTCTATGATGAGTCTATGGGTCTCTGTGTGATGAGTCTATGGGTCTCTGTGATGAGTCTATGTGTCTCTATGATGAGTCTATGGGTCTCTGTGTGATGAGTCTGTGGGTCTCTATGATGAGTCTATGGGTCTCTGTGTGAGTGAGTCTATGGGTCTCTATGATGAGTCTATGGGTCTCTGTGTGATGAGTCTAGGGCTCTCTATGATGAGTCTATGGGTCTCTGTGTGGTGAGTCTATGGGTCTCTGTGTGATGAGTCTATGAGTCTCTGTGTGATGATGAGTCTATGGGTCTCTGTGTGATAATGATGAGTCTATGGGTCTCTATGATGAGTCTATGGGTCTCTGTGTCATGAGTCTATGGGTCTCTGTGTGATGATGATGAGTCTATGGGTCTCTATGATGAGTCTATGGGTCTCTGTGTGATGAGTCTATGGGTATCTATGATGAGTCTATGGGTCTCTATGATGAGTCTATGGGTCTCTATGATGAGTCTATGGGTCTCTATGATGAGTCTATGGGTCTCTGTGTGATGATGATGAGTCTATGGGTCTCTGTGTGATGATGATGAGTCTATGGGTCTCTATGTGATGATGAGTCTATGGGTCTCTGTGTGATGATGATGAGTCTATGGGTCTCTGTGTGATGATGAGTCTATGGGTCTCTGTGTGATGATGATGAGTCTATGGGTCTCTGTGTGATGATGAGTCTATGGGTCTCTATGATGAGTCTATGGGTCTCTGTGTGATGATGATGAGTCTATGGGTCTCTATGATGAGTCTATGGGTCTCTATGATGAGTCTATGGGTCTCTGTGATGAGTCAATGGGTCTCTATGATGAGTCTATGGGTCTCTATGATGAGTCTATGGGACTCTATGATGAGTCTATGGGTCTCTATGTGATGATGATCAGTCTATGGGTCTCTATGATGAGTCTATGGGTCGCTGTGTGATGATGATGAGTCTATGGGTCTCTGTGTGATGATGATGAGTCTATGGGTCTCTATGATGAGTCTATGGGTCTCTATGTGATGATGAGTCTATGGGTCTCTGTGTGATCATGATGAGTCTATGGGTCTCTATGATGAGTCTATGGGTCTCTGTGTGATGATGATGAGTCTATGGGTCTCTGTGTGATGATGAGTCTATGGATCTCTATGATGAGTCTATGGGTCTCTATGATGAGTCTATGGGTCTTTGTGTGATGAGTCTATGGGTCTCTATGATGAGTCTATGGGTCTCTGTGTGATGAGACTATGGGTCTCTGTGTGATGAGTCTATGGGTCTCTGTGTGATGATGATGAGTCTATGGGTCTCTATGATGAGTCTATGGGTCTCTGTGTGATGATGGTGAGTCTATGGGTCTCTGTGTGATGATGATAAGTCAATGGGTCTCTATGATGAGTCTATGGGTCTCTATGATGAGTCTATGGGACTCTATGATGAGTCTATGGGTCTCTATGTGATGATGATCAGTCTATGGGTCTCTATGATGAGTCTATGGGTCGCTGTGTGATGATGATGAGTCTATGGGTCTCTGTGTGATGATGATGAGTCTATGGGTCTCTATGATGAGTCTATGGGTCTCTATGTGATGATGAGTCTATGGGTCTCTGTGTGATGATGAGTCTATGGGTCTCTATGATGAGTCTATGGGTCTCTGTGTGATGATGATGAGTCTATGGGTCTCTGTGTGATGATGAGTCTATGGATCTCTATGATGAGTCTATGGGTCTCTATGATGAGTCTATGGGTCTTTGTGTGATGAGTCTATGGGTCTCTATGATGAGTCTATGGGTCTCTGTGTGATGAGACTATGGGTCTCTGTGTGATGAGTCTATGGGTCTCTGTGTGATGATGATGAGTCTATGGGTCTCTATGATGAGTCTATGGGTCTCTGTGTGATGATGGTGAGTCTATGGGTCTCTGTGTGATGATGATAAGTCTATGGGTCTCTGTGATGAGTCTATGGGTCTCTATGATGAGTTAATAGGTCTCTATGATGAGTCTATGGGTCTCTGTGTGATCATGATGAGTCTATGGGTCACTGTGTGATGATGAGTCTATGGGTCTCTATGATGAGTCTATGGGTCTTTGTGTGATGATGATTAGTCTATGGGTCTCTATGAGTCTCTATGAGACCCATAGACTCATCATCATCACACAGAGACCCATATACTCATCACACAGAGACCCATAGACTCATCATCATCACACAGAGACCCATAGACTCATCACACAGAGACCCATAGACTGATCATCACACAGATACCCATAGACTCATCACACAGAGACCCATAGACTCACCATCACACAGAGACCCATAGACTCATCATCACACAGAGACCCATAGACTCATCATAGAGACCCATAGACTCTTCATGATCACACAGAGACCCATAGACTTATCATAGAGACCCATAAACTCATCATAGAGACCAATAAACTCATCACAGAGACCCATAGACTTATCATCATCACACAGAGACCCATAGACTCATCATCATCACACAGAGACCCATAGACTCATCATAGAGATCCATAGACTCATCACAGAGACCCATAGACTCATCATCATCACACAGAGACCCATAGACTCATCACAGAGACCCATAGACTCATCATAGAGACCCAAAGACTCATCATCACATAGAGACCCATAGACTCATCATAGAGACCCAAAGACTCATCATCATCACACAGAGACCCATAGACTCATCATAGAGACCCATAGACTCATCATCATCATCACATAGAGACCCATAGACTCATCATCACATAGAGACCCATAGACTCATCATATAGACCCATAGACTCATCATAGAGACCCATAGACTCATCACACAGAGACCCATAAACTCATCACACAGAGACCCATAGACTCACTACACAGAGACGCATAGACTCATCATAGAGACCCCTAGACTCATCATAGAGACCCATAGACTCATCATAGAGACCCATAGACTCATCATCATCACACAGAGACCCATAGACTCATCATAGAGACCCATAGGCTCATCATAGAGACGCATAGACTCATCATTATCACCACACAGAGACTCATAGACTCATCATAGAGACCCATAGACTCATCACACAGAGACCCATGGACTTATCATAGAGACCCATAGACTCACTCACAGAGAGACCCATAGACTCATCATAGAGACCCATAGACTCATCACACAGAGACCCATAGACTAATCACATAAACACATAGACTCATCATAGAGACCCATAGACTCATCATAGAGACCCATAGACTCATCATAGAGACCCATAGACTCATCACATAGAGACCCATAGACTCATCATAGAGACCCATAGACTCATCATCATCACATAGAGACCCATAGACTCATCATAGAGACCCATAGACTCATCATCATCACATAGAGACCAATAGACTCATCACACAGAGACCCATAGACTCATCATAGAGACATATAGACTCATCATAGAGACCCATAGACTCATCATCACACAGAGACTCATAGACTCATCATAATCACACAGAGACCCATAGACTCATCATAGAGACCCATAGACTCATCATCATCACACAGAGACCCATAGACTCATCACAGAGAGACCCATAGACTCATCATCATCACATAGAGACCCATAGACTCATCAAAGAGACCCATAGACTCATCATCACACATAGAGACCCATAGATTCATCATGACACACAGAGACCCATAGACTCATCATCACACATAGAGACCCATAGACTGATCATCACACACAGAGACCCATAAACTCATCATAGAGACCCATAGACTCATCAAACAGAGACCCATAGACTAACCATACAGAGACCCATAGACTCATCATAGAGAACCATAGACTCATCATAGAGACCCATAGACTCATCACACAGAGACCCATAGACTCATCATCACATAGAGGCCCATAGACTCATCATCATTACATAGAGACCCATAGACTCATCATAGAGACCCATAGACTCATCATCATCACACAGAGACCCATAGACTCATCACCACACAGAGACCCATAGACTCATCATAGAGACCCATAGACTAATCACACAGAGACCCATAGACTCATCACACAGAGACCCATAATAGACTCATCATAGAGACCCATAGACTCATCATAGAAACCCATAGACTCATCATCACACAGAGACCCATAGACTCATCATCATCACGCAGAGACCCATAGACTCATCATAGAGACCCATAGACTCATCATCATCACACAGAGACCCATAGACTCCTCACATAGAGACCCATAGACTCATCATCACACAGAGACCCATAGACTCATCATTGAGACCATAGACTCATCACACAGAGACTCATAGACTAACCACACAGAGACCCATAGACTCATCATAGAGAACCATAGACTCATCATAGAGACCCATAGACTCATCATACAGAGACCCATAGACTCATCATAGAGGCCCATAGACTCATCATCATCACACAGAGACCCATAGACTCATCATAGAGACCCATAGACTCATCATAGAGACCCATAGACTCATCAAACAGAGACCCATAGACTCATCATAGAGATCCATAGACTTATCATAGAGACCCATAGACTCATCATAGAGACCCATAGACTCATCATAGAGACCCATAGACACATGATCATCACATAGAGACCCATAGACTCATCATCATAACATAGAGACCCATAGACTCATCATAGAGACCCATAGACTGATGATGAGTCTATGGGTCTCTATGTGATGAGTCTATGGGTCTCTGTGATGAGTCTATGTGTCTCTATGATGAGTCTATGGGTCTCTGTGTGATGAGTCTATGGGTCTCTGTGATGAGTCTATGTGTCTCTATGATGAGTCTATGGGTCTCTGTGTGATGAGTCTATGGGTCTCTATGATGAGTCTATGGGTCTCTGTGTGAGTGAGTCTATGGGTCTCTATGATGAGTCTATGGGTCTCTGTGTGATGAGTCTAGGGATCTCTATGATGAGTCTATGGGTCTCTGTGTGGTGAGTCTATGGGTCTCTGTGTGATGAGTCTATGAGTCTCTGTGTGATGATGAGTCTATGGGTCTCTGTGTGATAATGATGAGTCTATGGGTCTCTATGATGAGTCTATGGGTCTCTGTGTCATGAGTCTATGGGTCTCTGTGTGATGATGATGAGTCTATGGGTCTCTGTGTGATGATGAGTCTATGGGTCTCTATGATGAGTCTATGGGTCTCTGTGTCATGAGTCTATGGGTCTCTGTGTGATGATGATGAGTCTATGGGTCTCTGTGTGATGATGAGTCTATGGGACTCTATGATGAGTCTATGGGTCTCTATGATGAGTCTATGGGTCTCTTTTTGATGAGTCTATGGGTCTCTGTGTGATGATGAGTCTATGGGTCTCTGTGTGATAATGATGAGTCTATGGGTCTCTATGATGAGTCTATGGGTCTCTGTGTCATGAGTCTATGGGTCTCTGTGTGATGATGATGAGTCTATGGGTCTCTGTGTGATGATGAGTCTATGGGACTCTATGATGAGTCTATGGGTCTCTATGATGAGTCTATGGGTCTCTTTTTGATGAGTCTATGGGTCTCTGTGTGATGATGAGTCTATGGGTCTCTGTATGATGATTCCATGGGTCTCTGTGTGATGATTAGTTTATGGATCTCTATGATGAGTCTATGGGTCTCTATGATGAGTCTATGGGTCTCTGTGTGATGAGTCTATGTGTCTCTGTTTGATGATGAGTCTATGGGTCTCTATGATGAGTCTATGGGTCTCTGTGTGATGATGATGAGTCTATGGGTCTCTATCATGAGTCGATGGGTCTCTGTGTGATGATGATGATGAGTCTATGGGTCTCTATGATGAGTCTATGGGTCTCTCTGTGATGAGTCTATGGGTCTCTGTGTGTTGATAAGTCTATGGGTCTCTGTGATGAGTTTATGGGTCTCTATGATGAGTCTATGGGTCTCTGTGTGATGATGATGATGAGTCTAGGGGTCTCTGTGTGATCCTAAGTCTATGGGTCTCTATGATGAGTCTATGGGTCTCTGTGTGATGATGAGTCTATGGGTCTCTATGATGAGTCTATGGGTCTATATGATGAGTCTATGGGTCTCTATGTGATGAGTCTATTGGTCTCTGTGCGATGATGAGTCTATGGGTCTCTGTGTGATGATGAGTCTATTTGTCTCTGTATGATGAGTCCATGGGTCTCTGTGTGAGTGAGTGTATGGGTCTCTGTGTGATGATGATGAGTCTATGGGTCTCTGTGTGATGATGATGATGATGAGTCTATGGGTCTCTGTGTGATGATGATGAGTCTATGGGTCTCTATGATGAGTCTATGGGTCTCTATGATGAGTCTATTATGGGGCTCGGTGTGATGATGATGAGTATATGGGTATCTGTGTGATGATGAGTCTATGGGTCTCTGTGTGATGAGTCAATGGGTCTCTGTGTGATGAGTCTAGGGGTCTCTGTGTGAGTCTATGGGTCTCTGTGTGATGATGATGAGTCTATGGGTCTCTGTGTGTTGATGATAATTCTATCGGTCTCTGTGTGATGATGATGAGTCTATGGGTCTCTATGATGAGTCTATGGGTCTCTGTGTGATGATGATGAGTCTATGGGTCTCTATCATGAGTCGATGGGTCTCTCTGTGATGAGTCTATGGGTCTCTGTGTGATGATGATAAGTCTATGGGTCTCTGTGATGAGTTTATGGGTCTCTATGATGAGTCTATGGGTCTCTGTGTGATGATGATGATGAGTCTAGGGGTCTCTGTGTAATGATGAGTCTATGGGTCTCTGTATGATGATTCCATGGGTCTCTGTGTGATGATGAGTCTATGGATCTCTATGATGAGTCTATGGGTCTGTATGATGAGTCTATGGGTCTCTATGTGATGAGTCTATGGGTCTCTGTTTGATGATGAGTCTATGGGTCTCTATGATGAGTCTATGGGTCTCTGTGTGATGATGATGAGTTCATGGGTCTCTATCATGAGTCGATGGGTCTCTGTGTGATGATGATGAGTCTATGGGTCTCTATGATGAGAATATGGGTCTCTCTGTGATGAGTCTATGGGTCTCTGTGTGATGATGATAAGTCTATGGGTCTCTGTGATGAGTCCATAGGTCTCTATGATGAGTCTATGGGTCTCTGTGTGATGATGATGATGAGTCTAGTGGTCTCTGTGTGATCATAAGTCAATGGTTCTCTATGATGAGTCTATGGGTCTCTGTGTGATGATGAGTCTATGGGTCTCTATGATGAGTCTATGGGTCTCTATGATGAGTCTATGGGTCTCTATGTGATGAGTCTATTGGTCTCTGTGCGATGATGAGTCTATGGGTCTCTGTGTGATGATGAGTCTATTTGTCTCTGTATGATGAGTCCATGGGTCTCTGTGTGAGTGAGTCTATGGGTCTCTGTGTGATGATGATGAGTCTATGGGTCTCTGTGTGATGATGATGATGAGTCTATGGGTCTCTGTGTGATGATGATGAGTCTATGGGTCTCTATGATGAGTCTATGGGTCTCTATGATGAGTCTATGGGTCTCTTTGTGATGAGTCTATAGGTCACTGTGTGATGATGAGTCTATGGGTCTCTGTATGATGATTCCATGGGTCTCTGTGTGATGATGAGTCTATGGATCTCTATGATGAGTCTATGGGTCTGTATGATGAGTCTATGGGTCTCTGTGTGATGAGTCTATGGGTCTCTGTTTGATGATGAGTCTATGGGTCTCTATGATGAGTCTATGGGTCTCTGTGTGATGATGATGAGTCTATGGGTCTCTATGATGAGAATATGGGTCTCTCTGTGATGAGTCTATGGGTCTCTGTGTGATGATGATAAGTCTATGGGTCTCTGTGATGAGTCCATAGGTCTCTATGATGAGTCTATGGGTCTCTGTGTGATGGTGATGATGATGAGTCTAGTGGTCTCTGTGTGATCATAAGTCAATGGGTCTCTATGATGAGTCTATGGGTCTCTGTGTGATGATGAGTCTATGGGTCTCTATGATGAGTCTATGGGTCTCTATGATGAGTCTATGGGTCTCTATGTGATGAGTCTATGGGTCTCTGTGCGATGATGAGTCTATGGGTCTCTGTGTGATGATCAGTTTATTTGTCTCTGTATGATGAGTCCATGGGTCTCTGTGTGAGTGAGTCTATGGGTCTCTGTGTGATTATGATGAGTCTATGGGTCTCTGTGTGATGATGATGAGTCTATGGGTCTCTGTGTGATGATGATGAGTCTATGGGTCTCTATGATGAGTCTATGGGTCTCTATGATGAGTCTATTATGGGTCTCTGTGTGATGATGAGTCTATGGGTCTCTATGATGAGTCTATGGGTCTCTATGATGAGTCTATGGGTCTTTGTGTGATGATGAGTCTATGGGTCTCTGTGTGATGAGTCAATGGGTCTCTGTGTGATGAGTCTAGGGGTCTCTGTGTGAGTCTATGGGTCTCTGTGTGATGATGATGAGTCTATGGGTCTCTGCGTGATGATGATGAGTCTATGGGTCTCTGTGTGATGATGATGAGTCTATGGGTCTCTATGATGAGTCTATGGGTCTCTGTGTGATGAGTTTATGGGTCTCTATGATGAGTCAATGGGTCTCTGTGTGGTGAGTCTAGGGGTCTCTGTGTGAGTCTATGGGTCTCTGTGTGATGATGATGAGTCTATGGGTCTCTGTGTGATGATGATGAGTCTATGGGTCTCTGTGTGATGATGATGAGTCTATGGGTCTCTATGATGAGTCTATGGGTCTCTGTGTGATGATGATGAATTTATGGGTCTCTATGATGAGTCTATGGGTCTCTGTGATGAGTCTATGGGTCTCTATGATGTGTTTATGGGTCTCTATGATGAGTCAATGGATCTCTATGATGAGTCTATTATGGGTCTCTGTGTGATGATGATGAGTCTATGGGTCTCTGTGTGATGATGAGTCTATGGGTCTCTATGATGAGTCTATGGGTCTCTATGATGAGTCTATGGGTCTCTATGATGAGTCTATTATGGGTCTCTGTGTGATGATGATGAGTCTATGGGTCTCTATGATGAGTCTATGGGTCTCTATGATGAGTCTATGGGTCTTTGTGTGATGATGAGTCTATGGGTCTTTGTGTGATGAGTCAATGGGTCTCTTTGTGATGAGTCTATGGGTCTCTGTGTGAGTCTATGGGTCTCTGTGTGATGATGATGATGAGTCTATGGGTCTTTGTGTGATGATGATGATGAGTCTATGGGTCTCTGTGTGATGATGATGAGTCTATGGGTCTCTGTGTGATGATGATGAGTCTATGGATCTCTGTGTGATGATGAGTCTATGGGTCTCTGTGTGATGATGAGTCTATGGGTCTCTATGATGAGTCTATGGGTCTTTGTGTGATGATGAGTCTATGGGTCTCTGTGTGATGATGATGAGTCTATGGGTCTCTGTGTGATGATGATGAGTCTATGGGTCTCTATGATGAGTCTATGGGTCTCTGTGTGATGATGATGAGTTTTTGGGTCTCTATGATGAGTCTATGGGTCTCTATGATGAGTCTATGGGTCTCTATGATGAGTCTTTGGGTCTCTGTGTGATGATGATGAACAGGAAGTTATTTTTCCCCAATTACATTCCTTAAATAATCGTCAAATAGAGCAAGTCAAGATCTATAAGTATCTTGGAGTTCATCCTGGATTCAAAACTGAATTTTGAAGATCACATTGATTATATTGGTAATAAGACAAAAATAAAAGTTGGTTTTCTGTATCGACACAATCACTGCTTCCCCCAAAATGTTCCGTTTGGATTTGATAAAAGCTCCCATACTGCCTCTACTTGACTACTGTGAAATCGTGTTTGAATCAGCCCCAAGTAATGTACTGAAGAAGCTTGATTCCATCTATCACTCGGCCTTAAGATTTACATTGAACTGCCCGTATAGGACTCACCACTGTGATCTCTACATTGGGTCAAACTTAACATCTCTTAATTGTTCCACGGCTTGTGCACCTGACCTTATTTATTCACGATGTACTTACAAACAAACAAAAATCCGCAGACTTACCTGCTGCTGGATCTCCTCGCTGTTTCAAAATAACAAATTTGACCTCAGGTCTTCGCTCATTTACCAACTTCACATTCATCTTCTTTGGTTCTTTCGGTAAAGTCACCACGTAGAATGAGAATAAAATAATAAATTGATAAAATAACATAACACAATAATATTCTCACGACGTTTCGGCCACAACACAAGAGGCCTTCATTAGGTGAAGGGACGAGACTGTCTGGTAGGACAGCGCTGGAGTGGTTTAAATCGAAATGAAACTTCACATTCCCCTATTGCCGTGTACAAAAACCGGTGGAGGGAAGGGCCTTTTTGCTATTGATGCCCCCAGGGTCTGGAATGCTATTGCCAATAAGCTGCAACTTGAATCGTTACCTACGAGATCTTCTCTCGAAACTGCTCTAGAGGAGTTGTGTACACCCCACTAGCTGCCACGGCTATTCATTGGCGTTAAATAAAATAAAATGTTTTTTTTGCTCCGGATGACCGCTGCAAAGTATTATCGGTGTTTTGATTTAGCGTGCTGATCTTTAAAGGTGCATTGCAAAAAAATGTGATTCTCCTGTTGGTTTGTGGAGAAGCTCATACAGCCAGCTATGGGCTCTAGGGTTTTGGTGTTACAATGTTATTATTTACGTGGTTTATTGTTTAAAACATTCGGGCACAGTCCCACGTGATCACTGTCACGTCGCAATAATGGCTTTATTTTTTTGGGCGATTTGGAAATTGTAATTTTTTTTATTGGTTTGGACATGATCGTTTTTGTCGCGGTACGGAGTTAGACTGACGGCGTCAATCGAAGTTTTCTTGAGGTGGTGGTTGTTGTTGTTGTTGTTGTTCGAAGCTCTTAAAATTCCCTTTTCACACCATCAATATGTAAACTGCCCCGTCTCCCCCTCGCCGATCTGCACGTGCTCACCCTCTCTCTACACCGTTCATCAATGCTAAGTCGGCCAATTAAATGTCAAATTTTCATGCTAATTAATTTGTCAAGGCACCTTTGATTGCTCTCACACGAGCTTGAAGGTCCGCGGTCTGAGCGTGGCTCCGTGTTTCACTCCAGCGCTGTCCTCGAGACAGCCTGGTCCCTTCACCTGATGAAGGCCGCTTGTGTTGTGGCCGAAACGTCGTCACTTTTGTCGTGTTAATTTTTTTTTTACCTACGTGGCTTTACCGAATAGAACCAAAGAGTTTGTGATTGTTGTTGTTGTTGTTATAGGAATAGGTTTTACCCTTTTTAACTGGCACACAAAAACTGACACCTTTATTCAAGGCATCATGTTTGCAATAACCACAACACCAGCAGTCAAAATGCAAACAAAAACAGAGAAAACTCTGATAATAATAATATTGGCACTGTCCTTGAATTTGATTGGTCCACACCCGAGACGACTTTTCTTAGAGCCCAGTCTCCATTGGTGTTGGACCAGAAGACGCCAAAAGGCGTACAACTTTAAAAACAGCGCACCATCAGAGTTATTGAGGGCTCGGGGTGAGCGTTTACATTATGAGAACTCCTTTGCCAGTAACAAGATATAGGAATAGGTTTTTACTCTTTTAAACTGGCACACAAAAACTGACACCTTTATTCAAGGCATCATTATGAGACCTCCTTTTGCCAGTAACAAGATTTAGTAATAAGTTTTACCCTTATAAATTGGCACATAAAAACTGACGCCTTTATTCAAGGCATCATTATGAGACCTCCTTTTGTCAGTAACAAGATTTAGTAATAGGTTTTACCCTTATAAATTGGCACGTAAAAACTGACGCCTTTATTCAAGGCATCATGTCTGCAATAACCACAACACAAGCAGTCAAAATGCAAACAAAAAAGAGACAACTCTGATAATAATAATATTGGCACTGTCCTTGAATTTGATTGGTCCACACCCGAGACGGCTTTTCTTAGAGCCCCTTTAGTCTCTCCACTGGTGTTGGACCAGAAGACGCCAAAAGGCGTACAACTTTAAAAACAGCAGAGCACTATCAGAGTTATTGAGGTGCTCGGGGTGAGCGTTTACATTATGAGAACTCCTTTTAGCCAGTAACAAGATATAGGAATAGGTAGAGACAACTCTGATAATGATATTGCACTGTCCTTGAATTTGATTGGTCCACACCAGAGACGACTTTTCTTAGAGCCCTTTAGTCTCTCCACTGGTGTTGGACCAGAAGACGCCAAAAGGCGTACAACTTTAAAAACAGCAGAGCACTATCAGAGTTATTGAGGGCTCGGGGTGACCCATTTACATTATGAGACCTCCTTTTAGCCAGTAACAAGATATAGGAATAGGTTTTACCCTTTTAACTGTTGTTTCACTTGCATCCCACTGGGATTTGTTGAACACAGCGTTGGTGGTGTACACGGTGCTTTTATCAGGAATATTTTTTGCTGGTTAATTTTTTTTCCCCCATGGATTTTCTGTTTGCTCAGAGTCACACACAAAGTCACTTTAAGAAGATTTTCTTGTTCGCGTTTTTGTATTTTTTGTGTTTGTTGTGGTTGTACCCGATTCAAGAGCCGGATGGCTCACAGGGCTATACCAAAAATAAACTGAAACTGAAACTGTGGGTCTCTGTGTGATGATGATGAGTCTATGGGTATCTGTGTGATGATGATGAGTCTATGGGTCTCTGTGATGAGTCTATGGGTCTCTGTGTGATGATGAGTCTATGGGTCTCTGTGTGATGATGAGTCTATGGGTCTCTGTGTGATGAGTTTATGGGTCTCTGCGTGATGATGATGTTGAGTCTATGGGTCTCTGTGATGAGTCTATGGGTCTCTGTGTGATGATGATGAGTCTATGGGTCTCTGTGTGATGATGATGATGATGATGAGTCTATGGGTCTCTGTGTGATGATGAGTCTATGGGTCTCTGTGTGATGATGAGTCTATGGGTCTCTGTGTGATGATGATGAGTCTATGCGTCTCTGTGATGATGATGATGATGAGTCTATGGGTCTCTGTGTGCTAATGATGAGTCTATGGGTCTCTGTGTGATGATGATGAGTCTATGGGTCTCTATGATGAGTCTATGGGTCTCTGTGTGATGATGTTGAGTCGATGGGTCTCTATGATGAGTCTATGGGTCTCTGTGTGATGATGTTGAGTCGATGGGTCTCTATGATGAGTCTATGGGTCTCTGTGTGATGATGATGAGTCGATGGGTCTCTGTGTGATGATGATGAGTCTATGGATCTCTGTGTGATGATGAGTTTATGGGTCTCTATGATGAGTCTATGGGTCACTGTGTGATGATGTTGAGTCGATGGGTCTCTATGATGAGTCTATGGGTCTCTGTGTGATGATGAGTCTATGGGTCTCGGTGTGATGATGATAATGAGTCTATGGGTCTCTGTGTGATGATGATGATGATGAGTCTATGGGTCTCTGTGTAATGATGATGAGTCTATGGGTCTCTGTGATGAGTCTATGGGTCTCTGTGTGATGATGATGAGTCTATGGGTCTCTGTGTGATGATGATGAGTCTATGAATCTCTGTGTGATGATGAGTTTATGGATATCTATGATGAGTCTATGGGTCTCTGTGTGATGAGGAGTCTATGGGTCTCTATGATGAGTCTATGGGTCTCTGTGTGATGATGAGTCTATGGGTCTCTGTGTGATGATGATGAGTATATGGGTCTCTATGATGAGTCTATGGGTCTCTGTGTGATGACGTTGAGTCTATGGGTCTCTATGATGAGTCCATGGGTCTCTGTGTGATGATGTTGAGTCGATGGGTCTCTATGATGAGTCTATAGGTCTCTGTGTGATGACGAGTCTATGGGTCTCTGTGTGATGATGATAATGAGTCTATGGCTCTCTGTGTGATGATGATGAGTCTATGGATCTCTGTGTGATGATGAGTCTATGGGTCTCTGTGTGATGATGATGAGTCTATGGGTCTCTGTGTGATGATGATGAGTCTATGGATCTCTGTGTGATGATGTTGAGTCGATGGGTCTCTATGATGAGTCTATGGGTCTATGTGTGATGATGAGTCTATGAGTCTCTGTGTGATGATGATGAGTCTATGGGTCTCTGTGATGAGTCTATGGGTCTCTGTGTGATGATGATGAGTCTATGGGTCTCTGTGTGATGATGATGAGTCTATGGATCTCTGTGTGATGATGAGTTTATGCGTCTCTATGATGAGTCTATGGGTCTCTGTGTGATGATGTTGAGTCGATGGGTCTCTGTGATGAGTCTATGGGTCTCTGTGTGATGATGAGTCTATGGGTCTCTGTGTGATGATGAGTCTATGGGTCTCTGTGTGATGAGTTTATGGGTCTCTGTGTGATGATGATGTTGAGTCTATGGGTCTCTGTGATGAGTCTATGGGTCTCTGTGTGATGATGATGAGTCTATGGGTCTCTGTGTGATGATGATGATGATGAGTCTATGGGTCTCTGTGTGATGATGAGTCTATGGGTCTCTGTGTGATGATGAGTCTATGGGTCTCTGTGTGATGATGATGAGTCTATGCGTCTCTGTGTGATGATGATGATGAGTCTATGGGTCTCTGTGTGCTGATGATGAGTCTATAGGTCTCTGTGTGATGATGAGTCAATGGGTCTCTGTGTGATGATGATGAGTCTATGGGTCTCTATGATGAGTCTATGGGTCTCTGTGTGATGATGTTGAGTCGATGGGTCTCTATGATGAGTCTATGGGTCTCTGTGTGATGATGTTGACTCGATGGGTCTCTATGATGAGTCTATGGGTCTCTGTGTGATGATGATGAGTCGATGGGTCTCTGTGTGATGATGATGAGTCTATGGATCTCTGTGTGATGATGAGTTTATGGGTCTCTATGATGAGTCTATGGGTCACTGTGTGATGATGTTGAGTCGATGGGTCTCTATGATGAGTCTATGGGTCTCTGTGTGATGATGAGTCTATGGGTCTCGGTGTGATGATGATAATGAGTCTATGGGTCTCTGTGTGATGATGATGATGAGTCTATGGGTCTCTGTGTAATGATGATGAGTCTATGGGTCTCTGTGATGAGTCTATGGGTCTCTGTGTGATGATGATGAGTCTATGGTTCTCTGTGTGATGATGATGAGTCTATGAATCTCTGTGTGATGATGAGTTTATGGGTATCTATGATGAGTCTATGGGTCTCTGTGTGATGAGGAGTCTATGGGTCTCTATGATGAGTCTATGGGTCTCTGTGTGATGATGAGTCTATGGGTCTCTGTGTGATGATGATGAGTATATGGGTCTCTATGATGAGTCTATGGGTCTCTGTGTGATGATGTTGCGTCTATGGGTCTCTATGATGAGTCCATGGGTCTCTGTGTGATGATGTTGAGTCGATGGGTCTCTATGATGAGTCTATGGGTCTCTGTGTGATGATGATGAGTCTATGGGTCTCTGTGTGATGATGATGAGTCTATGGATCTCTGTGTGATGATGAGTTTATGCGTCTCTATGATGAGTCTATGGGTCTCTGTGTGATGATGTTGAGTCGATGGGTCTCTATGATGAGTCTATGGGTCTATGTGTGATGATGAGTCTATGAGTCTCTGTGTGATGATGATGAGTCTATGGGTCTCTGTGATGAGTCTATGGGTCTCTGTGTGATGATGATGAGTCTATGGATCTCTGTGTGATGATGAGTTTATGCGTCTCTATGATGAGTCTATGGGTCTCTGTGTGATGATGTTGAGTCGATGGGTCTCTATGATGAGTCTATGGGTCTATGTGTGATGATGAGTCTATGAGTCTCTGTGTGATGATGATGAGTCTATGGGTCTCTGTGATAAGTCTATGGGTCTCTGTGTGATGATGATGAGTCTATGGGTCTCTGTGTGATGATGATGATGAGTATATGCATCTCTGTGTGATGATGAGTTTATGGGTCTCTATGATGAGTCTATGGGTCTCTGCGTGATGATGAGTCTATGGGTCTCTATGATGAGTCTATGGGTCTCTGTGTGATGATGATGAGTCTATGGGTCTCTGTGTGATGATGATGAGTCTATGAATCTCTGTGTGATGATGAGTTTATGGGTATCTATGATGAGTCTATGGGTCTCTGTGTAATGAGGAGTCTATGGGTCTCTATGATGAGTCTATGGGTCTCTGTGTGATGATGAGTCTATGGGTCTCTGTGTGATGATGATGAGTATATGGGTCTCTATGATGAGTCTATGGGTCTCTGTGTCATGATGTTGAGTCTATGGGTCTCTATGATGAGTCCATGGGTCTCTGTGTGATGATGTTGAGTCGATGGGTCTCTATGATGAGTCTATAGGTCTCTGTGTGATGATGAGTCTATGGGTCTGTGTGTGATGATGATAATGAGTCTATGGCTCTCTGTGTGATGATGATGAGTCTATGGATCTCTGTGTGATGATGAGTCTATGGGTCTCTGTGTGATGATGATGAGTCTATGGGTCTCTGTGTGATGATGATGAGTCTATGGATCTCTGTGTGATGATGAGTTTATGCGTCTCTATGATGAGTCTATGGGTCTCTGTGTGATGATGTTGAGTCGATGGGTCTCTATGATGAGTCTATGGGTCTATGTGTGATGATGAGTCTATGAGTCTCTGTGTGATGATGATGATGAGTCTATGGGTCTCTGTGATGAGTCTATGGGTCTCTGTGTGATGATGATGAGTCTATGGGTCTCTGTGTGATGATGATGAGTCTATGGATCTCTGTGTGATGATGAGTTTATGCGTCTCTATGATGAGTCTATGGGTCTCTGTGTGATGATGTTGAGTCGATGGGTCTCTGTGATGAGTCTATGGGTCTCTGTGTGATGATGAGTCTATGGGTCTCTGTGTGATGATGAGTCTATGGGTCTCTGTGTGATGAGTTTATGGGTCTCTGTGTGATGATGATGAGTCTATGGGTCTCTGTGTGATGATGATGAGTCTATGGATCTCTGTGTGATGATGTTGAGTCGATGGGTCTCTATGATGAGTCTATGGGTCTATGTGTGATGATGAGTCTATGAGTCTCTGTGTGATGATGATGAGTCTATGGGTCTCTGTGATGAGTCTATGGGTCTCTGTGTGATGATGATGAGTCTATGGGTCTCTGTGTGATGATGATGAGTCTATGGATCTCTGTGTGATGATGAGTTTATGCGTCTCTATGATGAGTCTATGGGTCTCTGTGTGATGATGTTGAGTCGATGGGTCTCTGTGATGAGTCTATGGGTCTCTGTGTGATGATGAGTCTATGGGTCTCTGTGTGATGATGAGTCTATGGGTCTCTGTGTGATGAGTTTATGGGTCTCTGTGTGATGATGATGTTGAGTCTATGGGTCTCTGTGATGAGTCTATGGGTCTCTGTGTGATGATGATGAGTCTATGGGTCTCTGTGTGATGATGATGATGAGTCTATGGGTCTCTGTGTGATGATGAGTCTATGGGTCTCTGTGTGATGATGAGTCTATGGGTCTCTGTGTGATGATGATGAGTCTATGCGTCTCTGTGTGATGATGATGATGATGAGTCTATGGGTCTCTGTGTGCTGATGATGAGTCTATAGGTCTCTGTGTGATGATGAGTCAATGGGTCTCTGTGTGATGATGATGAGTCTATGGGTCTCTATGATGAGTCTATGGGTCTCTGTGTGATGATGTTGAGTCGATGGGTCTCTATGATGAGTCTATGGGTCTCTGTGTGATGATGTTGACTCGATGGGTCTCTATGATGAGTCTATGGGTCTCTGTGTGATGATGATGAGTCGATGGGTCTCTGTGTGATGATGATGAGTCTATGGATCTCTGTGTGATGATGAGTTTATGGGTCTCTATGATGAGTCTATGGGTCACTGTGTGATGATGTTGAGTCGATGGGTCTCTATGATGAGTCTATGGGTCTCTGTGTGATGATGAGTCTATGGGTCTCGGTGTGATGATGATAATGAGTCTATGGGTCTCTATGATGAGTCTATGGGTCTCTGTGTGATGATGTTGAGTCGATGGGTCTCTATGATGAGTCTATGGGTCTCTGTGTGATGATGTTGAGTCGATGGGTCTCTATGATGAGTCTATGGGTCTCTGTGTGATGATGATGAGTCGATGGGTCTCTGTGTGATGATGATGAGTCTATGGATCTCTGTGTGATGATGAGTTTATGGGTCTCTATGATGAGTCTATGGGTCACTGTGTGATGATGTTGAGTCGATGGGTCTCTATGATGAGTCTATGGGTCTCTGTGTGATGATGAGTCTATGGGTCTCGGTGTGATGATGATAATGAGTCTATGGGTCTCTGTGTGATGATGATGATGAGTCTATGGGTCTCTGTGTAATGATGATGAGTCTATGGGTCTCTGTGATGAGTCTATGGGTCTCTGTGTGATGATGATGAGTCTATGGGTCTCTGTGTGATGATGATGAGTCTATGAATCTCTGTGTGATGATGAGTTTATGGATATCTATGATGAGTCTATGGGTCTCTGTGTGATGAGGAGTCTATGGGTCTCTATGATGAGTCTATGGGTCTCTGTGTGATGATGAGTCTATGGGTCTCTGTGTGATGATGATGAGTATATGGGTCTCTATGATGAGTCTATGGGTCTCTGTGTGATGATGTTGAGTCTATGGGTCTCTATGATGAGTCCATGGGTCTCTGTGTGATGATGTTGAGTCGATGGGTCTCTATGATGAGTCTATAGGTCTCTGTGTGATGACGAGTCTATGGGTCTCTGTGTGATGATGATAATGAGTCTATGGCTCTCTGTGTGATGATGATGAGTCTATGGATCTCTGTGTGATGATGAGTCTATGGGTCTCTGTGTGATGATGATGAGTCTATGGGTCTCTGTGTGATGATGATGAGTCTATGGATCTCTGTGTGATGATGTTGAGTCGATGGGTCTCTATGATGAGTCTATGGGTCTATGTGTGATGATGAGTCTATGAGTCTCTGTGTGATGATGATGAGTCTATGGGTCTCTGTGATGAGTCTATGGGTCTCTGTGTGATGATGATGAGTCTATGGGTCTCTGTGTGATGATGATGAGTCTATGGATCTCTGTGTGATGATGAGTTTATGCGTCTCTATGATGAGTCTATGGGTCTCTGTGTGATGATGTTGAGTCGATGGGTCTCTGTGATGAGTCTATGGGTCTCTGTGTGATGATGAGTCTATGGGTCTCTGTGTGATGATGAGTCTATGGGTCTCTGTGTGATGAGTTTATGGGTCTCTGTGTGATGATGATGTTGAGTCTATGGGTCTCTGTGATGAGTCTATGGGTCTCTGTGTGATGATGATGAGTCTATGGGTCTCTGTGTGATGATGATGATGAGTCTATGGGTCTCTGTGTGATGATGAGTCTATGGGTCTCTGTGTGATGATGAGTCTATGGGTCTCTGTGTGATGATGATGAGTCTATGCGTCTCTGTGTGATGATGATGATGAGTCTATGGGTCTCTGTGTGCTGATGATGAGTCTATAGGTCTCTGTGTGATGATGAGTCAATGGGTCTCTGTGTGATGATGATGAGTCTATGGGTCTCTATGATGAGTCTATGGGTCTCTGTGTGATGATGTTGAGTCGATGGGTCTCTATGATGAGTCTATGGGTCTCTGTGTGATGATGTTGACTCGATGGGTCTCTATGATGAGTCTATGGGTCTCTGTGTGATGATGTTGAGTCGATGGGTCTCTATGATGAGTCTATGGGTCTCTGTGTGATGATGATGAGTCGATGGGTCTCTGTGTGATGATGATGAGTCTATGGATCTCTGTGTGATGATGAGTTTATGGGTCTCTATGATGAGTCTATGGGTCACTGTGTGATGATGTTGAGTCGATGGGTCTCTATGATGAGTCTATGGGTCTCTGTGTGATGATGAGTCTATGGGTCTCGGTGTGATGATGATAATGAGTCTATGGGTCTCTGTGTGATGATGATGATGAGTCTATGGGTCTCTGTGTAATGATGATGAGTCTATGGGTCTCTGTGATGAGTCTATGGGTCTCTGTGTGATGATGATGAGTCTATGGTTCTCTGTGTGATGATGATGAGTCTATGAATCTCTGTGTGATGATGAGTTTATGGGTATCTATGATGAGTCTATGGGTCTCTGTGTGATGAGGAGTCTATGGGTCTCTATGATGAGTCTATGGGTCTCTGTGTGATGATGAGTCTATGGGTCTCTGTGTGATGATGATGAGTATATGGGTCTCTATGATGAGTCTATGGGTCTCTGTGTGATGATGTTGCGTCTATGGGTCTCTATGATGAGTCCATGGGTCTCTGTGTGATGATGTTGAGTCGATGGGTCTCTATGATGAGTCTATGGGTCTCTGTGTGATGATGATGAGTCTATGGGTCTCTGTGTGATGATGATGAGTCTATGGATCTCTGTGTGATGATGAGTTTATGCGTCTCTATGATGAGTCTATGGGTCTCTGTGTGATGATGTTGAGTCGATGGGTCTCTATGATGAGTCTATGGGTCTATGTGTGATGATGAGTCTATGAGTCTCTGTGTGATGATGATGAGTCTATGGGTCTCTGTGATGAGTCTATGGGTCTCTGTGTGATGATGATGAGTCTATGGATCTCTGTGTGATGATGAGTTTATGCGTCTCTATGATGAGTCTATGGGTCTCTGTGTGATGATGTTGAGTCGATGGGTCTCTATGATGAGTCTATGGGTCTATGTGTGATGATGAGTCTATGAGTCTCTGTGTGATGATGATGAGTCTATGGGTCTCTGTGATAAGTCTATGGGTCTCTGTGTGATGATGATGAGTCTATGGGTCTCTGTGTGATGATGATGATGAGTATATGCATCTCTGTGTGATGATGAGTTTATGGGTCTCTATGATGAGTCTATGGGTCTCTGCGTGATGATGAGTCTATGGGTCTCTATGATGAGTCTATGGGTCTCTGTGTGATGATGATGAGTCTATGGGTCTCTGTGTGATGATGATGAGTCTATGAATCTCTGTGTGATGATGAGTTTATGGGTATCTATGATGAGTCTATGGGTCTCTGTGTAATGAGGAGTCTATGGGTCTCTATGATGAGTCTATGGGTCTCTGTGTGATGATGAGTCTATGGGTCTCTGTGTGATGATGATGAGTATATGGGTCTCTATGATGAGTCTATGGGTCTCTGTGTCATGATGTTGAGTCTATGGGTCTCTATGATGAGTCCATGGGTCTCTGTGTGATGATGTTGAGTCGATGGGTCTCTATGATGAGTCTATAGGTCTCTGTGTGATGATGAGTCTATGGGTCTCTGTGTGATGATGATAATGAGTCTATGGCTCTCTGTGTGATGATGATGAGTCTATGGATCTCTGTGTGATGATGAGTCTATGGGTCTCTGTGTGATGATGATGAGTCTATGGGTCTCTGTGTGATGATGATGAGTCTATGGATCTCTGTGTGATGATGAGTTTATGCGTCTCTATGATGAGTCTATGGGTCTCTGCGTGATGATGAGTCTATGGGTCTCTATGATGAGTCTATGGGTCTCTGTGTGATGATGATGAGTCTATGGGTCTCTGTGTGATGATGATGAGTCTATGAATCTGTGTGTGATGATGAGTTTATGGGTATCTATGATGAGTCTATGGGTCTCTGTGTAATGAGGAGTCTATGGGTCTCTATGATGAGTCTATGGGTCTCTGTGTGATGATGAGTCTATGGGTCTCTGTGTGATGATGATGAGTATATGGGTCTCTATGATGAGTCTATGGGTCTCTGTGTCATGATGTTGAGTCTATGGGTCTCTATGATGAGTCCATGGGTCTCTGTGTGATGATGTTGAGTCGATGGGTCTCTATGATGAGTCTATAGGTCTCTGTGTGATGATGAGTCTATGGGTCTCTGTGTGATGATGATAATGAGTCTATGGCTCTCTGTGTGATGATGATGAGTCTATGGATCTCTGTGTGATGATGAGTCTATGGGTCTCTGTGTGATGATGATGAGTCTATGGGTCTCTGTGTGATGATGATGAGTCTATGGATCTCTGTGTGATGATGAGTTTATGCGTCTCTATGATGAGTCTATGGGTCTCTGTGTGATGATGTTGAGTCGATGGGTCTCTATGATGAGTCTATGGGTCTATGTGTGATGATGAGTCTATGAGTCTCTGTGTGATGATGATGATGAGTCTATGGGTCTCTGTGATGAGTCTATGGGTCTCTGTGTGATGATGATGAGTCTATGGGTCTCTGTGTGATGATGATGAGTCTATGGATCTCTGTGTGATGATGAGTTTATGCGTCTCTATGATGAGTCTATGGGTCTCTGTGTGATGATGTTGAGTCGATGGGTCTCTGTGATGAGTCTATGGGTCTCTGTGTGATGATGAGTCTATGGGTCTCTGTGTGATGATGAGTCTATGGGTCTCTGTGTGATGAGTTTATGGGTCTCTGTGTGATGATGATGAGTCTATGGGTCTCTGTGTGATGATGATGAGTCTATGGATCTCTGTGTGATGATGTTGAGTCGATGGGTCTCTATGATGAGTCTATGGGTCTATGTGTGATGATGAGTCTATGAGTCTCTGTGTGATGATGATGAGTCTATGGGTCTCTGTGATGAGTCTATGGGTCTCTGTGTGATGATGATGAGTCTATGGGTCTCTGTGTGATGATGATGAGTCTATGGATCTCTGTGTGATGATGAGTTTATGCGTCTCTATGATGAGTCTATGGGTCTCTGTGTGATGATGTTGAGTCGATGGGTCTCTGTGATGAGTCTATGGGTCTCTGTGTGATGATGAGTCTATGGGTCTCTGTGTGATGATGAGTCTATGGGTCTCTGTGTGATGAGTTTATGGGTCTCTGTGTGATGATGATGTTGAGTCTATGGGTCTCTGTGATGAGTCTATGGGTCTCTGTGTGATGATGATGAGTCTATGGGTCTCTGTGTGATGATGATGATGAGTCTATGGGTCTCTGTGTGATGATGAGTCTATGGGTCTCTGTGTGATGATGAGTCTATGGGTCTCTGTGTGATGATGATGAGTCTATGCGTCTCTGTGTGATGATGATGATGATGAGTCTATGGGTCTCTGTGTGCTGATGATGAGTCTATAGGTCTCTGTGTGATGATGAGTCAATGGGTCTCTGTGTGATGATGATGAGTCTATGGGTCTCTATGATGAGTCTATGGGTCTCTGTGTGATGATGTTGAGTCGATGGGTCTCTATGATGAGTCTATGGGTCTCTGTGTGATGATGTTGACTCGATGGGTCTCTATGATGAGTCTATGGGTCTCTGTGTGATGATGATGAGTCGATGGGTCTCTGTGTGATGATGATGAGTCTATGGATCTCTGTGTGATGATGAGTTTATGGGTCTCTATGATGAGTCTATGGGTCACTGTGTGATGATGTTGAGTCGATGGGTCTCTATGATGAGTCTATGGGTCTCTGTGTGATGATGAGTCTATGGGTCTCGGTGTGATGATGATAATGAGTCTATGGGTCTCTGTGTGATGATGATGATGAGTCTATGGGTCTCTGTGTAATGATGATGAGTCTATGGGTCTCTGTGATGAGTCTATGGGTCTCTGTGTGATGATGATGAGTCTATGGTTCTCTGTGTGATGATGATGAGTCTATGAATCTCTGTGTGATGATGAGTTTATGGGTATCTATGATGAGTCTATGGGTCTCTGTGTGATGAGGAGTCTATGGGTCTCTATGATGAGTCTATGGGTCTCTGTGTGATGATGAGTCTATGGGTCTCTGTGTGATGATGATGAGTATATGGGTCTCTATGATGAGTCTATGGGTCTCTGTGTGATGATGTTGCGTCTATGGGTCTCTATGATGAGTCCATGGGTCTCTGTGTGATGATGTTGAGTCGATGGGTCTCTATGATGAGTCTATGGGTCTCTGTGTGATGATGATGAGTCTATGGGTCTCTGTGTGATGATGATGAGTCTATGGATCTCTGTGTGATGATGAGTTTATGCGTCTCTATGATGAGTCTATGGGTCTCTGTGTGATGATGTTGAGTCGATGGGTCTCTATGATGAGTCTATGGGTCTATGTGTGATGATGAGTCTATGAGTCTCTGTGTGATGATGATGAGTCTATGGGTCTCTGTGATGAGTCTATGGGTCTCTGTGTGATGATGATGAGTCTATGGATCTCTGTGTGATGATGAGTTTATGCGTCTCTATGATGAGTCTATGGGTCTCTGTGTGATGATGTTGAGTCGATGGGTCTCTATGATGAGTCTATGGGTCTATGTGTGATGATGAGTCTATGAGTCTCTGTGTGATGATGATGAGTCTATGGGTCTCTGTGATAAGTCTATGGGTCTCTGTGTGATGATGATGAGTCTATGGGTCTCTGTGTGATGATGATGATGATGAGTATATGCATCTCTGTGTGATGATGAGTTTATGGGTCTCTATGATGAGTCTATGGGTCTCTGCGTGATGATGAGTCTATGGGTCTCTATGATGAGTCTATGGGTCTCTGTGTGATGATGATGAGTCTATGGGTCTCTGTGTGATGATGATGAGTCTATGAATCTCTGTGTGATGATGAGTTTATGGGTATCTATGATGAGTCTATGGGTCTCTGTGTAATGAGGAGTCTATGGGTCTCTATGATGAGTCTATGGGTCTCTGTGTGATGATGAGTCTATGGGTCTCTGTGTGATGATGATGAGTATATGGGTCTCTATGATGAGTCTATGGGTCTCTGTGTCATGATGTTGAGTCTATGGGTCTCTATGATGAGTCCATGGGTCTCTGTGTGATGATGTTGAGTCGATGGGTCTCTATGATGAGTCTATAGGTCTCTGTGTGATGATGAGTCTATGGGTCTCTGTGTGATGATGATAATGAGTCTATGGCTCTCTGTGTGATGATGATGAGTCTATGGATCTCTGTGTGATGATGAGTCTATGGGTCTCTGTGTGATGATGATGAGTCTATGGGTCTCTGTGTGATGATGATGAGTCTATGGATCTCTGTGTGATGATGAGTTTATGCGTCTCTATGATGAGTCTATGGGTCTCTGTGTGATGATGTTGAGTCGATGGGTCTCTATGATGAGTCTATGGGTCTATGTGTGATGATGAGTCTATGAGTCTCTGTGTGATGATGATGATGAGTCTATGGGTCTCTGTGATGAGTCTATGGGTCTCTGTGTGATGATGATGAGTCTATGGGTCTCTGTGTGATGATGATGAGTCTATGGATCTCTGTGTGATGATGAGTTTATGCGTCTCTATGATGAGTCTATGGGTCTCTGTGTGATGATGTTGAGTCGATGGGTCTCTGTGATGAGTCTATGGGTCTCTGTGTGATGATGAGTCTATGGGTCTCTGTGTGATGATGAGTCTATGGGTCTCTGTGTGATGAGTTTATGGGTCTCTGTGTGATGATGATGAGTCTATGGGTCTCTGTGTGATGATGATGAGTCTATGGATCTCTGTGTGATGATGTTGAGTCGATGGGTCTCTATGATGAGTCTATGGGTCTATGTGTGATGATGAGTCTATGAGTCTCTGTGTGATGATGATGAGTCTATGGGTCTCTGTGATGAGTCTATGGGTCTCTGTGTGATGATGATGAGTCTATGGGTCTCTGTGTGATGATGATGAGTCTATGGATCTCTGTGTGATGATGAGTTTATGCGTCTCTATGATGAGTCTATGGGTCTCTGTGTGATGATGTTGAGTCGATGGGTCTCTGTGATGAGTCTATGGGTCTCTGTGTGATGATGAGTCTATGGGTCTCTGTGTGATGATGAGTCTATGGGTCTCTGTGTGATGAGTTTATGGGTCTCTGTGTGATGATGATGTTGAGTCTATGGGTCTCTGTGATGAGTCTATGGGTCTCTGTGTGATGATGATGAGTCTATGGGTCTCTGTGTGATGATGATGATGAGTCTATGGGTCTCTGTGTGATGATGAGTCTATGGGTCTCTGTGTGATGATGAGTCTATGGGTCTCTGTGTGATGATGATGAGTCTATGCGTCTCTGTGTGATGATGATGATGATGAGTCTATGGGTCTCTGTGTGCTGATGATGAGTCTATAGGTCTCTGTGTGATGATGAGTCAATGGGTCTCTGTGTGATGATGATGAGTCTATGGGTCTCTATGATGAGTCTATGGGTCTCTGTGTGATGATGTTGAGTCGATGGGTCTCTATGATGAGTCTATGTGTCTCTGTGTGATGATGTTGACTCGATGGGTCTCTATGATGAGTCTATGGGTCTCTGTGCGATGATGATGAGTCGATGGGTCTCTGTGTGATGATGATGAGTCTATGGATCTCTGTGTGATGATGAGTTTATGGGTCTCTATGATGAGTCTATGGGTCACTGTGTGATGATGTTGAGTCGATGGGTCTCTATGATGAGTCTATGGGTCTCTGTGTGATGATGAGTCTATGGGTCTCGGTGTGATGATGATAATGAGTCTATGGGTCTCTATGATGAGTCTATGGGTCTCTGTGTGATGATGTTGAGTCGATGGGTCTCTATGATGAGTCTATGGGTCTCTGTGTGATGATGTTGAGTCGATGGGTCTCTATGATGAGTCTATGGGTCTCTGTGTGATGATGATGAGTCGATGGGTCTCTGTGTGATGATGATGAGTCTATGGATCTCTGTGTGATGATGAGTTTATGGGTCTCTATGATGAGTCTATGGGTCACTGTGTGATGATGTTGAGTCGATGGGTCTCTATGATGAGTCTATGGGTCTCTGTGTGATGATGAGTCTATGGGTCTCGGTGTGATGATGATAATGAGTCTATGGGTCTCTGTGTGATGATGATGATGATGAGTCTATGGGTCTCTGTGTAATGATGATGAGTCTATGGGTCTCTGTGATGAGTCTATGGGTCTCTGTGTGATGATGATGAGTCTATGGGTCTCTGTGTGATGATGATGAGTCTATGAATCTCTGTGTGATGATGAGTTTATGGATATCTATGATGAGTCTATGGGTCTCTGTGTGATGAGGAGTCTATGGGTCTCTATGATGAGTCTATGGGTCTCTGTGTGATGATGAGTCTATGGGTCTCTGTGTGATGATGATGAGTATATGGGTCTCTATGATGAGTCTATGGGTCTCTGTGTGATGATGTTGAGTCTATGGGTCTCTATGATGAGTCCATGGGTCTCTGTGTGATGATGTTGAGTCGATGGGTCTCTATGATGAGTCTATAGGTCTCTGTGTGATGACGAGTCTATGGGTCTCTGTGTGATGATGATAATGAGTCTATGGCTCTCTGTGTGATGATGATGAGTCTATGGATCTCTGTGTGATGATGAGTCTATGGGTCTCTGTGTGATGATGATGAGTCTATGGGTCTCTGTGTGATGATGATGAGTCTATGGATCTCTGTGTGATGATGTTGAGTCGATGGGTCTCTATGATGAGTCTATGGGTCTATGTGTGATGATGAGTCTATGAGTCTCTGTGTGATGATGATGAGTCTATGGGTCTCTGTGATGAGTCTATGGGTCTCTGTGTGATGATGATGAGTCTATGGGTCTCTGTGTGATGATGATGAGTCTATGGATCTCTGTGTGATGATGAGTTTATGCGTCTCTATGATGAGTCTATGGGTCTCTGTGTGATGATGTTGAGTCGATGGGTCTCTGTGATGAGTCTATGGGTCTCTGTGTGATGATGAGTCTATGGGTCTCTGTGTGATGATGAGTCTATGGGTCTCTGTGTGATGAGTTTATGGGTCTCTGTGTGATGATGATGTTGAGTCTATGGGTCTCTGTGATGAGTCTATGGGTCTCTGTGTGATGATGATGAGTCTATGGGTCTCTGTGTGATGATGATGATGAGTCTATGGGTCTCTGTGTGATGATGAGTCTATGGGTCTCTGTGTGATGATGAGTCTATGGGTCTCTGTGTGATGATGATGAGTCTATGCGTCTCTGTGTGATGATGATGATGAGTCTATGGGTCTCTGTGTGCTGATGATGAGTCTATAGGTCTCTGTGTGATGATGAGTCAATGGGTCTCTGTGTGATGATGATGAGTCTATGGGTCTCTATGATGAGTCTATGGGTCTCTGTGTGATGATGTTGAGTCGATGGGTCTCTATGATGAGTCTATGGGTCTCTGTGTGATGATGTTGACTCGATGGGTCTCTATGATGAGTCTATGGGTCTCTGTGTGATGATGATGAGTCGATGGGTCTCTGTGTGATGATGATGAGTCTATGGATCTCTGTGTGATGATGAGTTTATGGGTCTCTATGATGAGTCTATGGGTCACTGTGTGATGATGTTGAGTCGATGGGTCTCTATGATGAGTCTATGGGTCTCTGTGTGATGATGAGTCTATGGGTCTCGGTGTGATGATGATAATGAGTCTATGGGTCTCTGTGTGATGATGATGATGAGTCTATGGGTCTCTGTGTAATGATGATGAGTCTATGGGTCTCTGTGATGAGTCTATGGGTCTCTGTGTGATGATGATGAGTCTATGGTTCTCTGTGTGATGATGATGAGTCTATGAATCTCTGTGTGATGATGAGTTTATGGGTATCTATGATGAGTCTATGGGTCTCTGTGTGATGAGGAGTCTATGGGTCTCTATGATGAGTCTATGGGTCTCTGTGTGATGATGAGTCTATGGGTCTCTGTGTGATGATGATGAGTATATGGGTCTCTATGATGAGTCTATGGGTCTCTGTGTGATGATGTTGCGTCTATGGGTCTCTATGATGAGTCCATGGGTCTCTGTGTGATGATGTTGAGTCGATGGGTCTCTATGATGAGTCTATGGGTCTCTGTGTGATGATGATGAGTCTATGGGTCTCTGTGTGATGATGATGAGTCTATGGATCTCTGTGTGATGATGAGTTTATGCGTCTCTATGATGAGTCTATGGGTCTCTGTGTGATGATGTTGAGTCGATGGGTCTCTATGATGAGTCTATGGGTCTATGTGTGATGATGAGTCTATGAGTCTCTGTGTGATGATGATGAGTCTATGGGTCTCTGTGATGAGTCTATGGGTCTCTGTGTGATGATGATGAGTCTATGGATCTCTGTGTGATGATGAGTTTATGCGTCTCTATGATGAGTCTATGGGTCTCTGTGTGATGATGTTGAGTCGATGGGTCTCTATGATGAGTCTATGGGTCTATGTGTGATGATGAGTCTATGAGTCTCTGTGTGATGATGATGAGTCTATGGGTCTCTGTGATAAGTCTATGGGTCTCTGTGTGATGATGATGAGTCTATGGGTCTCTGTGTGATGATGATGATGAGTATATGCATCTCTGTGTGATGATGAGTTTATGGGTCTCTATGATGAGTCTATGGGTCTCTGCGTGATGATGAGTCTATGGGTCTCTATGATGAGTCTATGGGTCTCTGTGTGATGATGATGAGTCTATGGGTCTCTATGTGATGATGATGAGTCTATGAATCTCTGTGTGATGATGAGTTTATGGGTATCTATGATGAGTCTATGGGTCTCTGTGTAATGAGGAGTCTATGGGTCTCTATAATGAGTCTATGGGTCTCTGTGTGATGATGAGTCTATGGGTCTCTGTGTGATGATGATGAGTATATGGGTCTCTATGATGAGTCTATGGGTCTCTGTGTCATGATGTTGAGTCTATGGGTCTCTATGATGAGTCCATGGGTCTCTGTGTGATGATGTTGAGTCGATGGGTCTCTATGATGAGTCTATAGGTCTCTGTGTGATGATGAGTCTATGGGTCTCTGTGTGATGATGATAATGAGTCTATGGCTCTCTGTGTGATGATGATGAGTCTATGGATCTCTGTGTGATGATGAGTCTATGGGTCTCTGTGTGATGATGATGAGTCTATGGGTCTCTGTGTGATGATGATGAGTCTATGGATCTCTGTGTGATGATGAGTTTATGCGTCTCTATGATGAGTCTATGGGTCTCTGTGTGATGATGTTGAGTCGATGGGTCTCTATGATGAGTCTATGGGTCTATGTGTGATGATGAGTCTATGAGTCTCTGTGTGATGATGATGATGAGTCTATGGGTCTCTGTGATGAGTCTATGGGTCTCTGTGTGATGATGATGAGTCTATGGGTCTCTGTGTGATGATGATGAGTCTATGGATCTCTGTGTGATGATGAGTTTATGCGTCTCTATGATGAGTCTATGGGTCTCTGTGTGATGATGTTGAGTCGATGGGTCTCTGTGATGAGTCTATGGGTCTCTGTGTGATGATGAGTCTATGGGTCTCTGTGTGATGATGAGTCTATGGGTCTCTGTGTGATGAGTTTATGGGTCTCTGTGTGATGATGATGTTGAGTCTATGGGTCTCTGTGATGAGTCTATGGGTCTCTGTGTGATGATGATGAGTCTATGGGTCTCTGTGTGATGATGATGATGAGTCTATGGGTCTCTGTGTGATGATGAGTCTATGGGTCTCTGTGTGATGATGAGTCTATGGGTCTCTGTGTGATGATGATGAGTCTATGCGTCTCTGTGTGATGATGATGATGATGAGTCTATGGGTCTCTGTGTGCTGATGATGAGTCTATAGGTCTCTGTGTGATGATGAGTCAATGGGTCTCTGTGTGATGATGATGAGTCTATGGGTCTCTATGATGAGTCTATGGGTCTCTGTGTGATGATGTTGAGTCGATGGGTCTCTATGATGAGTCTATGGGTCTCTGTGTGATGTGTTGACTCGATGGGTCTCTATGATGAGTCTATGGGTCTCTGTGTGATGATGATGAGTCGATGGGTCTCTGTGTGATGATGATGAGTCTATGGATCTCTGTGTGATGATGAGTTTATGGGTCTCTATGATGAGTCTATGGGTCACTGTGTGATGATGTTGAGTCGATGGGTCTCTATGATGAGTCTATGGGTCTCTGTGTGATGATGAGTCTATGGGTCTCGGTGTGATGATGATAATGAGTCTATGGGTCTCTGTGTGATGATGATGATGAGTCTATGGGTCTCTGTGTAATGATGATGAGTCTATGGGTCTCTGTGATGAGTCTATGGGTCTCTGTGTGATGATGATGAGTCTATGGTTCTCTGTGTGATGATGATGAGTCTATGAATCTCTGTGTGATGATGAGTTTATGGGTATCTATGATGAGTCTATGGGTCTCTGTGTGATGAGGAGTCTATGGGTCTCTATGATGAGTCTATGGGTCTCTGTGTGATGATGAGTCTATGGGTCTCTGTGTGATGATGTTGCGTCTATGGGTCTCTATGATGAGTCCATGGGTCTCTGTGTGATGATGTTGAGTCGATGGGTCTCTATGATGAGTCTATGGGTCTCTGTGTGATGATGATGAGTCTATGGGTCTCTGTGTGATGATGATGAGTCTATGGATCTCTGTGTGATGATGAGTTTATGCGTCTCTATGATGAGTCTATGGGTCTCTGTGTGATGATGTTGAGTCGATGGGTCTCTATGATGAGTCTATGGGTCTATGTGTGATGATGAGTCTATGAGTCTCTGTGTGATGATGATGAGTCTATGGGTCTCTGTGATGAGTCTATGGGTCTCTGTGTGATGATGATGAGTCTATGGATCTCTGTGTGATGATGAGTTTATGCGTCTCTATGATGAGTCTATGGGTCTCTGTGTGATGATGTTGAGTCGATGGGTCTCTATGATGAGTCTATGGGTCTATGTGTGATGATGAGTCTATGAGTCTCTGTGTGATGATGATGAGTCTATGGGTCTCTGTGATAAGTCTATGGGTCTCTGTGTGATGATGATGAGTCTATGGGTCTCTGTGTGATGATGATGATGAGTATATGCATCTCTGTGTGATGATGAGTTTATGGGTCTCTATGATGAGTCTATGGGTCTCTGCGTGATGATGAGTCTATGGGTCTCTATGATGAGTCTATGGGTCTCTGTGTGATGATGATGAGTCTATGGGTCTCTGTGTGATGATGATGAGTCTATGAATCTCTGTGTGATGATGAGTTTATGGGTATCTATGATGAGTCTATGGGTCTCTGTGTAATGAGGAGTCTATGGGTCTCTATGATGAGTCTATGGGTCTCTGTGTGATGATGAGTCTATGGGTCTCTGTGTGATGATGATGAGTATATGGGTCTCTATGATGAGTCTATGGGTCTCTGTGTCATGATGTTGAGTCTATGGGTCTCTATGATGAGTCCATGGGTCTCTGTGTGATGATGTTGAGTCGATGGGTCTCTATGATGAGTCTATAGGTCTCTGTGTGATGATGAGTCTATGGGTCTCTGTGTGATGATGATAATGAGTCTATGGCTCTCTGTGTGATGATGATGAGTCTATGGATCTCTGTGTGATGATGAGTCTATGGGTCTCTGTGTGATGATGATGAGTCTATGGGTCTCTGTGTGATGATGATGAGTCTATGGATCTCTGTGTGATGATGAGTTTATGCGTCTCTATGATGAGTCTATGGGTCTCTGTGTGATGATGTTGAGTCGATGGGTCTCTATGATGAGTCTATGGGTCTATGTGTGATGATGAGTCTATGAGTCTCTGTGTGATGATGATGATGAGTCTATGGGTCTCTGTGATGAGTCTATGGGTCTCTGTGTGATGATGATGAGTCTATGGGTCTCTGTGTGATGATGATGAGTCTATGGATCTCTGTGTGATGATGAGTTTATGCGTCTCTATGATGAGTCTATGGGTCTCTGTGTGATGATGTTGAGTCGATGGGTCTCTGTGATGAGTCTATGGGTCTCTGTGTGATGATGAGTCTATGGGTCTCTGTGTGATGATGAGTCTATGGGTCTCTGTGTGATGAGTTTATGGGTCTCTGTGTGATGATGATGTTGAGTCTATGGGTCTCTGTGATGAGTCTATGGGTCTCTGTGTGATGATGATGAGTCTATGGGTCTCTGTGTGATGATGATGATGAGTCTATGGGTCTCTGTGTGATGATGAGTCTATGGGTCTCTGTGTGATGATGAGTCTATGGGTCTCTGTGTGATGATGATGAGTCTATGCGTCTCTGTGTGATGATGATGATGATGAGTCTATGGGTCTCTGTGTGCTGATGATGAGTCTATAGGTCTCTGTGTGATGATGAGTCAATGGGTCTCTGTGTGATGATGATGAGTCTATGGGTCTCTATGATGAGTCTATGGGTCTCTGTGTGATGATGTTGAGTCGATGGGTCTCTATGATGAGTCTATGGGTCTCTGTGTGATGTGTTGACTCGATGGGTCTCTATGATGAGTCTATGGGTCTCTGTGTGATGATGATGAGTCGATGGGTCTCTGTGTGATGATGATGAGTCTATGGATCTCTGTGTGATGATGAGTTTATGGGTCTCTATGATGAGTCTATGGGTCACTGTGTGATGATGTTGAGTCGATGGGTCTCTATGATGAGTCTATGGGTCTCTGTGTGATGATGAGTCTATGGGTCTCGGTGTGATGATGATAATGAGTCTATGGGTCTCTGTGTGATGATGATGATGAGTCTATGGGTCTCTGTGTAATGATGATGAGTCTATGGGTCTCTGTGATGAGTCTATGGGTCTCTGTGTGATGATGATGAGTCTATGGTTCTCTGTGTGATGATGATGAGTCTATGAATCTCTGTGTGATGATGAGTTTATGGGTATCTATGATGAGTCTATGGGTCTCTGTGTGATGAGGAGTCTATGGGTCTCTATGATGAGTCTATGGGTCTCTGTGTGATGATGAGTCTATGGGTCTCTGTGTGATGATGTTGCGTCTATGGGTCTCTATGATGAGTCCATGGGTCTCTGTGTGATGATGTTGAGTCGATGGGTCTCTATGATGAGTCTATGGGTCTCTGTGTGATGATGATGAGTCTATGGGTCTCTGTGTGATGATGATGAGTCTATGGATCTCTGTGTGATGATGAGTTTATGCGTCTCTATGATGAGTCTATGGGTCTCTGTGTGATGATGTTGAGTCGATGGGTCTCTATGATGAGTCTATGGGTCTATGTGTGATGATGAGTCTATGAGTCTCTGTGTGATGATGATGAGTCTATGGGTCTCTGTGATGAGTCTATGGGTCTCTGTGTGATGATGATGAGTCTATGGATCTCTGTGTGATGATGAGTTTATGCGTCTCTATGATGAGTCTATGGGTCTCTGTGTGATGATGTTGAGTCGATGGGTCTCTATGATGAGTCTATGGGTCTATGTGTGATGATGAGTCTATGAGTCTCTGTGTGATGATGATGAGTCTATGGGTCTCTGTGATAAGTCTATGGGTCTCTGTGTGATGATGATGAGTCTATGGGTCTCTGTGTGATGATGATGATGAGTATATGCATCTCTGTGTGATGATGAGTTTATGGGTCTCTATGATGAGTCTATGGGTCTCTGCGTGATGATGAGTCTATGGGTCTCTATGATGAGTCTATGGGTCTCTGTGTGATGATGATGAGTCTATGGGTCTCTGTGTGATGATGATGAGTCTATGAATCTCTGTGTGATGATGAGTTTATGGGTATCTATGATGAGTCTATGGGTCTCTGTGTAATGAGGAGTCTATGGGTCTCTATGATGAGTCTATGGGTCTCTGTGTGATGATGAGTCTATGGGTCTCTGTGTGATGATGATGAGTATATGGGTCTCTATGATGAGTCTATGGGTCTCTGTGTCATGATGTTGAGTCTATGGGTCTCTATGATGAGTCCATGGGTCTCTGTGTGATGATGTTGAGTCGATGGGTCTCTATGATGAGTCTATAGGTCTCTGTGTGATGATGAGTCTATGGGTCTCTGTGTGATGATGATAATGAGTCTATGGCTCTCTGTGTGATGATGATGAGTCTATGGATCTCTGTGTGATGATGAGTCTATGGGTCTCTGTGTGATGATGATGAGTCTATGGGTCTCTGTGTGATGATGATGAGTCTATGGATCTCTGTGTGATGATGAGTTTATGCGTCTCTATGATGAGTCTATGGGTCTCTGTGTGATGATGTTGAGTCGATGGGTCTCTATGATGAGTCTATGGGTCTATGTGTGATGATGAGTCTATGAGTCTCTGTGTGATGATGATGATGAGTCTATGGGTCTCTGTGATGAGTCTATGGGTCTCTGTGTGATGATGATGAGTCTATGGGTCTCTGTGTGATGATGATGAGTCTATGGATCTCTGTGTGATGATGAGTTTATGCGTCTCTATGATGAGTCTATGGGTCTCTGTGTGATGATGTTGAGTCGATGGGTCTCTGTGATGAGTCTATGGGTCTCTGTGTGATGATGAGTCTATGGGTCTCTGTGTGATGATGAGTCTATGGGTCTCTGTGTGATGAGTTTATGGGTCTCTGTGTGATGATGATGAGTCTATGGGTCTCTGTGTGATGATGATGAGTCTATGGATCTCTGTGTGATGATGTTGAGTCGATGGGTCTCTATGATGAGTCTATGGGTCTATGTGTGATGATGAGTCTATGAGTCTCTGTGTGATGATGATGAGTCTATGGGTCTCTGTGATGAGTCTATGGGTCTCTGTGTGATGATGATGAGTCTATGGGTCTCTGTGTGATGATGATGAGTCTATGGATCTCTGTGTGATGATGAGTTTATGCGTCTCTATGATGAGTCTATGGGTCTCTGTGTGATGATGTTGAGTCGATGGGTCTCTGTGATGAGTCTATGGGTCTCTGTGTGATGATGAGTCTATGGGTCTCTGTGTGATGATGAGTCTATGGGTCTCTGTGTGATGAGTTTATGGGTCTCTGTGTGATGATGATGTTGAGTCTATGGGTCTCTGTGATGAGTCTATGGGTCTCTGTGTGATGATGATGAGTCTATGGGTCTCTGTGTGATGATGATGATGAGTCTATGGGTCTCTGTGTGATGATGAGTCTATGGGTCTCTGTGTGATGATGAGTCTATGGGTCTCTGTGTGATGATGATGAGTCTATGCGTCTCTGTGTGATGATGATGATGATGAGTCTATGGGTCTCTGTGTGCTGATGATGAGTCTATAGGTCTCTGTGTGATGATGAGTCAATGGGTCTCTGTGTGATGATGATGAGTCTATGGGTCTCTATGATGAGTCTATGGGTCTCTGTGTGATGATGTTGAGTCGATGGGTCTCTATGATGAGTCTATGGGTCTCTGTGTGATGATGTTGACTCGATGGGTCTCTATGATGAGTCTATGGGTCTCTGTGTGATGATGATGAGTCTATGGGTCTCTGTGTGATGATGATGAGTCTATGGATCTCTGTGTGATGATGAGTTTATGCGTCTCTATGATGAGTCTATGGGTCTCTGTGTGATGATGTTGAGTCGATGGGTCTCTATGATGAGTCTATGGGTCTATGTGTGATGATGAGTCTATGAGTCTCTGTGTGATGATGATGAGTCTATGGGTCTCTGTGATGAGTCTATGGGTCTCTGTGTGATGATGATGAGTCTATGGATCTCTGTGTGATGATGAGTTTATGCGTCTCTATGATGAGTCTATGGGTCTCTGTGTGATGATGTTGAGTCGATGGGTCTCTATGATGAGTCTATGGGTCTATGTGTGATGATGAGTCTATGAGTCTCTGTGTGATGATGATGAGTCTATGGGTCTCTGTGATAAGTCTATGGGTCTCTGTGTGATGATGATGAGTCTATGGGTCTCTGTGTGATGATGATGATGAGTATATGCATCTCTGTGTGATGATGAGTTTATGGGTCTCTATGATGAGTCTATGGGTCTCTGCGTGATGATGAGTCTATGGGTCTCTATGATGAGTCTATGGGTCTCTGTGTGATGATGATGAGTCTATGGGTCTCTGTGTGATGATGATGAGTCTATGAATCTCTGTGTGATGATGAGTTTATGGGTATCTATGATGAGTCTATGGGTCTCTGTGTAATGAGGAGTCTATGGGTCTCTATGATGAGTCTATGGGTCTCTGTGTGATGATGAGTCTATGGGTCTCTGTGTGATGATGATGAGTATATGGGTCTCTATGATGAGTCTATGGGTCTCTGTGTCATGATGTTGAGTCTATGGGTCTCTATGATGAGTCCATGGGTCTCTGTGTGATGATGTTGAGTCGATGGGTCTCTATGATGAGTCTATAGGTCTCTGTGTGATGATGAGTCTATGGGTCTCTGTGTGATGATGATAATGAGTCTATGGCTCTCTGTGTGATGATGATGAGTCTATGGATCTCTGTGTGATGATGAGTCTATGGGTCTCTGTGTGATGATGATGAGTCTATGGGTCTCTGTGTGATGATGATGAGTCTATGGATCTCTGTGTGATGATGAGTTTATGCGTCTCTATGATGAGTCTATGGGTCTCTGTGTGATGATGTTGAGTCGATGGGTCTCTATGATGAGTCTATGGGTCTATGTGTGATGATGAGTCTATGAGTCTCTGTGTGATGATGATGATGAGTCTATGGGTCTCTGTGATGAGTCTATGGGTCTCTGTGTGATGATGATGAGTCTATGGGTCTCTGTGTGATGATGATGAGTCTATGGATCTCTGTGTGATGATGAGTTTATGCGTCTCTATGATGAGTCTATGGGTCTCTGTGTGATGATGTTGAGTCGATGGGTCTCTGTGATGAATCTATGGGTCTCTGTGTGATGATGAGTCTATGGGTCTCTGTGTGATGATGAGTCTATGGGTCTCTGTGTGATGAGTTTATGGGTCTCTGTGTGATGATGATGTTGAGTCTATGGGTCTCTGTGATGAGTCTATGGGTCTCTGTGTGATGATGATGAGTCTATGGGTCTCTGTGTGATGATGATGATGAGTCTATGGGTCTCTGTGTGATGATGAGTCTATGGGTCTCTGTGTGATGATGAGTCTATGGGTCTCTGTGTGATGATGATGAGTCTATGCGTCTCTGTGTGATGATGATGATGATGATGAGTCTATGGGTCTCTGTGTGCTGATGATGAGTCTATGGGTCTCTGTGTGATGATGAGTCAATGGGTCTCTGTGTGATGATGATGAGTCTATGGGTCTCTATGATGAGTCTATGGGTCTCTGTGTGATGATGTTGAGTCGATGGGTCTCTATGATGAGTCTATGGGTCTCTGTGTGATGATGTTGAGTCGATGGGTCTCTATGATGAGTCTATGGGTCTCTGTGTGATGATGATGAGTCGATGGGTCTCTGTGTGATGATGATGCGTCTATGGATCTCTGTGTGATGATGAGTTTATGGGTCTCTATGATGAGTCTATGGGTCACTGTGTGATGATGTTGAGTCGATGGGTCTCTATGATGAGTCTATGGGTCTCTGTGTGATGATGAGTCTATGCGTCTCGGTGTGATGATGATAATGAGTCTATGGGTCTCTGTGTGATGATGATGATGATGATGAGTCTATGGGTCTCTGTGTAATGATGATGAGTCTATGGCTCTCTGTGATGAGTCTATGGGTCTCTGTGTGATGATGATGAGTCTATGGGTCTCTGTGTGATGATGATGATTCTATGAATCTCTGTGTGATGATGAGTTTATGGGTATCTATGATGAGTCTATGGGTCTCTGTGTGATGAGGAGTCTATGGGTCTCTATGATGAGTCTATGGGTCTCTGTGTGATGATGATGAGTCTATGGATCTCTGTGTGATGATGAGTTTATGCGTCTCTATGATGAGTCTATGGGTCTCTGTGTGATGATGTTGAGTCGATGGGTCTCTATGATGAGTCTATGGGTCTATGTGTGATGATGAGTCTATGAGTCTCTGTGTGATGATGATGAGTCTATGGGTCTCTGTGATGAGTCTATGGGTCTCTGTGTGATGATGATGAGTCTATGGGTCTCTCTGTGATGATGATGAGTCTATGGATCTCTGTGTGATGATGAGTTTATGCGTCTCTATGATGAGTCTATGGGTCTCTGTGTGATGATGTTGAGTCGATGGGTCTCTATGATGAGTCTATGGGTCTATGTGTGATGATGAGTCTATGAGTCTCTGTGTGATGATGATGAGTCTATGGGTCTCTGTGATGAGTCTATGGGTCTCTGTGTGATGATGATGAGTCTATGGGTCTCTGTGTGATGATGATGATGAGTATATGCATCTCTGTGTGATGATGAGTTTATGGGTCTCTATGATGAGTCTATGGGTCTCTGCGTGATGATGAGTCTATGGGTCTCTATGATGAGTCTACGGGTCTCTGTGTGATGATGATGAGTCTATGGGTCTCTGCGTGATGATGATTCTATGGGTCTCTGTGTGAGGAGTCTATGGGTCTCTGTGTGATGAGTCAATGGGTCTCTCTGTGATGAGTCTATGGGTATCTGTGTGATGAGTCTATGGGTCTCTATGATGGGTCTATGGGTCTCTGTGTGATGATGAGTCTATGGGTCTCTGTGGGAGTGAGACTATGGGTCTCTGTGTGATGATGAGTCTATGGGTTTCTGTGTGATGATGAGGAGTCTATGGGTCTCTGTGTGATGAGGCTATGGGTCTCTATGATGAGTCTATGGGTCTCTGTGTGATGAGTCTAAGGGTCTCTGTGTGATCATGATGAGTCTATGGGTCTCTATGATCAGTCTATGGGTCTCTATGATGAGTCTATGGGTCTCTGTGTGATGATGAGTCTATGGGTCTCTATGATGAGCCTATGGGTCTCTGTGTGATGATGAGGAGTCTATGGGTCTCTGTGTGATGAGTCTATGGGTCTCTATGATGAGTCAATGGGTCTCTATGTGGTGAGTCTATGGGTCTCTGTGTGATGAGTCTATGGGTCTCTGTGTGATGAGTCTGTAGGTCTCTGTGTGATGATGATGAATCTATGGGTCTCTGTGTGATGATGAGTCTATAGGTCTCTATGTGATGATGAGTCTATGGGTCCCTGTGTCATGATGAGTCTATGGGTCTCTGTGTGATGAGGCTATGGGTCTCTGTGTGATGAGTCAATGGATCTCTGTGTGATGGGTCTATGGGTCTTTATGTGATGATGATGAGTCTATGGGTCTCTCTCTGTGTGATTAGTCTATGGGTCTCTGTGTGTGTCTATGGGTCTCTGTGTGGTGAGTCTATTGGTCTCTTTGTGAAGAGTCTATGGGTTTCTGTGTGATGAGTCTATGGGTCTCTGTGTGATGATGAGTCTATGGGTCTCTATGTGATGATCAGTCTATGGGTCTCTGTGTGATGATGAGTCTATGGGTTTCTGTGTGATGATGATGAGTCTATGGGTCTCTGTGTGATGAGTCTATGGGTCTCTATGATGAGTCTATGGGTCTCTGTGTGAGTGAGTCTATGGGTCTCTGTGTGAAGAGTCAATGGGTCTCTGTGTGATGAGTATATGGGTCTCTATGATGAGTCTATGGGTCTCTGTGTGATAATGAGTCTATGGGTCTCTGTGTGATGAGTCTATGGGTCTCTATGATGAGTCTATGGGTCTCTGTGTGATAATGAGTCTATGGGTCTCTGTTGGAGTGAGACTATAGGTCTCTATGATGAGTCTATGGGTCTCTGTGTGATGAGTCTATGGGTCTCTGTGTGATGATGATGATTCTATGGGTCTCTGTGTGAGGACTCTATGGGTCTCTGTGTGATGAGTCTATGGGGCTCTGTGTGATGAGTCTATGGGTCTCTATGATGAGTTTATGGGTCTCTGTGTGATGATGAGTCTATGGGTCTCTGTGTGATGAGTCTATGGGTCTCTATGATGAGTTTATGGGTCTCTGTGTGATGATGAGTCTATGGGTCTCTGTGTGATGAGTCTATGGGTCTCTTTGATGAGTCAATGGGTCTCTCTATGATGAGTGTATGGGTGTCTGTGTGATGAGTCTATGGGTCTCTGTGTGATGAGTCTATGGGTCTCCGTGTGAGTGAGTCTATGGGTCTCTATGATGAGTCTATGGGTCTCTGTGTGATGATGATGATTCTATGGGTCTCTGTGTGAGCAGTCTACGGGTCTCTGTGTGATGAGTCTATGGGTCTCTGTGTGATGAGACTATGGGTCTCTGTGTGATGAGTCTATGGGTCTCTGTGTGATGAGTCTATGGGTCTCTGTGTGATGAGTCTGTGGGTCTCTGTGTGATGAGTCTGTGGGTCTCTGTGTGATGAGTCTGTGGGTCTCTATGTGTGAGTCTATGGGTCTCTGTGTGATGAGTCTATGTGTCTCTGTGTGATGAATCTATGGGTCTCTGTGTGATGAGTCTATGGGTCTCTGTGTGATGAGTCTATGGGTCTCTGTGTGATGAGTCTGTGGGTCTCTGTGTGATGAGTCTGTGGGTCTCTGTGTGATGAGTCTGTGGGTCTCTATGTGTGAGTCTATGGGTCTCTGTGTGATGAGTCTGTGGGTCTCTGTGTGATGAGTCTATGGGTCTGTGTGTTGATGAGTCTATGTGTCTCTGTGTGATGAGTCTATGTGTCTCTGTGTGATGAGTCTATGGGTCTCTGTGTGATGCGTCTATGGGTCTCTGTGTGATGAGTCTATGTGTCTCTGTGTGATGAGTCTATGGGTCTCTGTGTGATGCGTCTATGGGTCTCTGTGTGATGAGTCTATGTGTCTCTGTGTGATGAGTCTATGGGTCTCTGTGTGATGCGTCTATGGGTCTCTGTGTGATGAGTCTATGGGTCTAGGGTTAGGATTAAATTCTCAACGCTAGCGCTAGTTACATAGAGAGGGCGCTAATGGGTAACACTGAGACCCATGCTTCTCGCTACTAGCAGCACTTGCCCCTACAGCCCTACTAGAGGCTACCTGGGGGAGCTTTGTCTGTGTGTGCATCATAGGTGGTGCTACTCGCTGCTAGCAGCACTTGCCCCTACACCCCTGCTAGAGGCTACCTGGGGGAGCTTTGTCTGTGTGTACATCATAGGTTGTGCTACTCGCTATTAGCAGCACTTGCCCCTACAGCCCTGCTAGAGGCTACCTGGGGGAGCTTTGTCTGTGTTGTGTTCCTCCAATGGAACGTCAGGGTGGCCTCGATGAACGGCCTTGACATCAACACAAAGACCAAGCTCCCCCAGGTAGCCTCTAGCAGGGGTCTAGGGGCAAGTGCCGTTAGCTATCTGTGTGTGTGTCTGTGTGTGTCTGTGTCTGTGTGTGCCTGTGTCTGTGTGTCTGTGTGTGTGTCTGTGTGTGTGTCTGTGTGTGTCTGTGTGTGTGTCTGTGTGTATGTGAGTGTGTCTGTGTGTGTCTGTGTGTGTGTCTGTATATCTGTGTGTGTGTATCTGTGAGTGTGTATCTGCGTGTGTCTGTGTGAGTGTCTGTTTGTGTGTCTGTGTGTCTGTGTGTATCTGTGCGTGTCTGTGTGTGTGTCTGTGTGTGTGTCTGTGTGTGTGTGTCTGTGTGTCTTTGTGTATGTCTGTGTGTGTGTCTGTGTGTGTGTATCTGTGTGTGTCTGTGTGTGTGTCTGTGTGTGTGTGTATCTGTGTGTGTCTGTGTGTGTGTATCTGTGAGTGTGTATCTGTGTGTGTGTATGTGTATCTGTGAGTGGGTAGCTGTGTGTGTCTGTGTGTGTGTCTGTGTGTATGTCTGTGTGTGTGTGTCTGTGTGTGTGTCTGTGTGTGTATCTGTGTGTATATGTGAGTGTGTATCTGTGTGTGTCTGTCTGTGTGTGTCTGTGTGTCTGTGTGTGTGTCTGTGTGTGTGTCTGTGTGTGTGTCTGTGTGTGTATCTGTGTGTATATGTGACTGTGTATCTGTGTGTGTCTGTCTGTGTGTGTCTGTGTGTCTGTGTGTGTGTCTGTGTGTGTGTCTGTGTGTGTGTGTCTGTGTGTGCATCTGTGTGTATATGTGAGTGTGTATCTGTGTGTGTCTGTCTGTGTGTGTCTGTGTGTCTGTGTGTGTGTCTGTGTGTGTGTCTGTGTGTGTCTGTGTGTGTCTGTGTGTGTGTCTGTGTGTGTGTCTGTGTCTGTGTGTCTGTGTATGTCTGTGTGTGTGTCTGTGTGTGTGTCTGTGTGTGTCTGTGCGTGTATCTGTGTATCTGTGTGTGTGTGTGTCTGTGTGTGTGTCTGTGTGTGTCTGTGTGTGTGTGTCTGTGTGTGTCTCCCAGTTGACAGATAACAGCCCCAGACGATTAGCGCGTTGCCATGGAGACCGGGGTGAGAGAGGAGCTGGAGACGCATGATGAAGTGGAGAGGGGGGGAGAGGCGGAGGAGCGACGCTCACAACAACGAGCGGAGCGCCGGGTGGCTAAAGCACAGCAGGTTGGCACAGTAGGGGGCACAGGTGGTGCATCAGCCAGTCATCTCAGTCAGTCGACCCGTGGCACCTGGGTCTGCCCCGTGACCTCCTGCCAGCGGGCGTTCGACACTTCACGTGGCCTCAGGGTGCACATAGCCTGGTACAAGCGTCGTGGTGACGTCATCGCCACTTAGTGGCGAATGGCGGTTGTTGTTGTTGTTGTTGTGACTGTGTGTGTCAGTGTGTGCACCTAGCCTGGCACCAGCCCTGTGTGTGTGTCATTGTGTGTATGTAAGAGTGGGGAGTGGTGGTGCAGTGGTTAGCGCACTGTGTGTGAGTGTGTGTGAGTGGTGGTGCAGTGGTTAGCGCACTGTGTGTGAGTGGGGGGAGTGGTGGTGCAGTGGTTAGCGCACTGTGTGTGTGTGTGTGTGGGGAGTGGTGGTGCAGTGGTTAGCGCACTGTGAGTGTGTGTGGGGAGTGGTGGTGCAGTGGTTAGCGCACTGTGTGTGAGTGTTGGGAGTGGTGGTGCAGTGGTTAGCGCACTGTGTGTGAGTGTTGGGAGTGGTGGTGCAGTGGTTAGCGCACTGTGTGTGTGTGTGGGGAGTGGTGGTGCAGTGGTTAGCGCACTGTGTGTGTGGGTGGGGAGTGGTGGTGCAGTGGTTAGCGCACTGTGTGTGTGGGGAGTGGTGGTGCAGTGGTTAGCGCACTGTGTGTGTGAGTGGGGAGTGGTGGTGCAGTGGTTAGCGCACTGTGTGGCTAAGAGTGGGGAGTGGTGGTGCAGTGGTTAGCGCACTGTGTGTGAGAGTGTGGGGAGTGGTGGTGCAGTGATTAGCGCACTGTGTGTGTGAGTGGAGAGTGGTGGTGCAGTGGTTAGCGCACTGTGTGTGTGGAGAGTGGTGGTGCAGTGGTTAGCGCACTGTGTGTGTGTGTGAGTGTGGGGAGTGGTGGTGCAGTGGTTAGCGCACTGTGTGTGTGTGAGTGGGGAGTGGTGGTGCAGTGGTTAGCGCACTGTGTGTGTGGGGAGTGGCGGTGCAGTGGTTAGCGCACTGTGTGAGTGTGAGTGGGGAGTGGTGGTGCAGTGGTTAGCGCACTGTGTGTGTGTGAGTGGGGAGTGGCGGTGCAGTGGTTAGCGCACTGTGAGTGTGTGTGGGGAGTGGTGGTGCAGTGGTTAGCGCACTGTGTGTGTGAGTGTGGGGAGTGGTGGTGCAGTGGTTAGCGCACTGTGTGTGTGAGTGGGGAGTGGTGGTGCAGTGGTTAGCGCACTGTGTGAGTGGGGAGTGGTGGTGCAGTGGTTAGCGCGCTGTGTGTGTGTGGGGAGTGGTGGTGCAGTGGTTAGCGCACTGTGTGTGTGAGTGTGGGGAGTGGTGGTGCAGTGGTTAGCGCACTGTGTGAGTGTGTGGGGAGTGGTGGTGCAGTGGTTAGCGCACTGTGTGTGTGGGTGGGGAGTGGTGGTGCAGTGGTTAGCGCACTGTGTGTGTGTGGGGAGTGGTGGTGCAGTGGTTAGCGCACTGTGTGTGTGTGGTGGCTACTAAGAGATTTAGGTGCCGTACAGAGGCAAAGCTCCCCCAGGTAGCCTCTAGCTGGGCTGTAGGGGCAAGTGCTGCTAGTAGCAGCAGCAGCGTCTATGAAGGCTACCGGCACTGTGGCTACACACAGAGGGGGTGGCCACCAGCACCACCACCACGCCCGGCCGCCTTTGTTTCTCTCCCAGCGGTTGCGATGTTCACTACACCACCACCACTACACCACCACTACACCACCACCACTACACCACCACCACTACACCACCACTACACCACCACCACTACACCACCACCACCACTACACCACCACCACTACACCACCACCACAACAACACAACAACAACACAACAACACAACACAACAACACAACAACAACACAACAACACAGCAACAACACAACAACAACACCACAACAACACAACAACAACACCACAACAACACAACAACACAAAAACACATCACCACAACAACACCACAACCACAACAACACAACAACACAAAAACACATCACAACAACAACACAACAACAACACAACAACACAACAACAACACAACAACACACCACCACAACAACACAACAACAACACAGCAACACCACAACAACAACACAACAACACAACAACAACAACACAACAATACAACAACACAACAACAACACAACAACAACACAACAACAACACAACAACACAACAACAACACCACAACAACACAACAACAACACAACAACAACACAACAACACAACACAACAACACAACAACACAACAACAACACAACAACACAACAACACCACAACAACACCACAACACAACAACACCACCACAACAACAACACAACAACACCACAACACCACAACAACAACACCACAACAACACCACAACAACAACACAACAACACCACAACAACACCACAACAACAACACCACAACAACACCACAACAACACCACAACAACACCACAACACAACAACACCACCACAACAACAACACAACAACACCACAACAACACCACAACAACAACACCACAACAACAACACAACAACACCACAACACCACAACAACACCACAACAACACCACAACAACAACACCACAACAACACAACAACACAACAACAAAACCACAACAACACAACACCACAACACAACAACAACACCACAACACCACAACAACACAACAACAACACAACAACAACACAACAACAACACAACAACAACACAACAACAACACAACAACACAACAACAACACAACAATACAACAACACAACAACAACACAACAACACAACAACAACACAACAACACAACAACACCACAACACAACAACACAACACCACAACAACAACACAACAACAACACAACAACACAACAACACCACAACAACAACACAACAACAACAACACAACAACACAACAACACAACAACAACACCACAACAACACCACAACACATCACAACAACACCACAACAACAACACCACAACAACACAACAACACAATAACAACACCACAACAACACCACAACAACAACACAACAACACCACAACACCACCACAACATCAACACAACAACACAACAACAACAACACAACAACACAACAACACATCACAACAACACCACAACAACACCACAACAACAACACCACCACAACAACACCACAACAACAACACCACAACAACACCACAACAACACCACAACAACAACACAACAACACCACAACAACACCACAACAACAACACCACAACAACACCACAACAACAACACCACAACAACACAACAACACAACAACACAACAACAAAACCACAACAACACAACACCACAACACAACAGCAACACAACAACACAACAACACCACAACAACACAACAACAACACAACAACAACAACACAACAACACCACAACACAACAACACAACACCACAACAACAACACAACAACAACACAACAACACAACAACAACACCACAACAACACAACAACAACACAACAACAACACAAATACAACACAACAACACAACAACAACACCACAACAACACCACAACACATCACAACAACACCACAACAACAACACCACAACAACACAACAACACAATAACAACACCACAACAACAACACAACAACACCACAACAACACCACAACAACACAACAACAACAACACAACAACACAACAACACATCACAACAACACCACAACAACACCACAACAACAACACCACCACAACAACACAACAACACAACAACACCACAACAACACACCACAACAACAACACAACAACACAACAACACCACAACAACAACACACCACAACAACACAACCACAACAACACCACAACAACACCACAACAACACCACAACAACACCACCACAACAACACCACAACTGTTGCACGAGGCGAGGGTCAGCTGCTGGAGTCGTCCACGAGGCGCGCGCGAGGAGCAAACCAAGAGGGGAATAGCCCGGGGGAGTGGCAGGGAGTGAGACATTCTGTGTGTGTGTGTCTGTGTGTATGTATGTGTGTGTTAGTGTGTGTGTTTGTGTGTGTGTTAGTGTGTGTGTTAGTGTGTGTTAGTGTGTGTGTTAGTGTGTGTGTGTTAGTGTGTGTGTGTCTGTGTGTATGTGTGTGTGTGTGTTAGTTTGTTAGTGTGTGTGTATGTGTTAGTGTATGTGTATGTGTTAGTGTGTGTTAGTGTGTGTGTTAGTGTGTGTGTATGTGTGTGTGTGTTAGTGTGTGTGTGTGTGTTAGTGTTAGTGTGTTACTGTGTGTTACTGTGTGTTAGTGTGTGTGTTACTGTGTGTTAGTGTGTGTGTGTGTGTGTTAGTGTGTGTGTGTTAGTGTGTGTTAGTGTGTGGGTTACTGTGTGTATGTATGTGTGTGTGTTAGTGTGTGTGTATTAGTGTGTTAGTGTGTGTGTGTTAGTGTGTGTGTGTTAGTGTGTGTGTTAGTGTGTGTTAGTGTGTGTTAGTGTGTTAGTGTGTGTCTGTGTGTGTGTGTTAGTGTGTGTGTGTTAGTGTGTGTGTGTGTTACTGTGTGTGTGTTAGTGTGTGTGTGTGTCTGTGTGTATGTGTGTGTGTGTGTTAGTTTGTTAGTGTGTGTGTATGTGTTAGTGTATGTGTATGTGTTAGTGTGTGTTAGTGTGTGTGTTAGTGTGTGTGTGTATGTGTGTGTGTGTGTTAGTGTGTGTGTGTTAGTGTGTGTGTATGTGTTAGTGTGTTAGTGTGTGTGTGTTACTGTGTGTTAGTGTGTGTGTGTGTTAGTGTGTGTGTTAGTGTGTGTTAGTGTGTGCGTGTGTGTGTTAGTGTGTGTGTGTGTGTGTTAGTGTGTTAGTGTGTGTGTATGTGTTAGTGTGTTAGTGTGTGTGTATGTGTTAGTGTGTTAGTGTGTGTGTGTCATTATGTGTGTATGTGTGTTTATGTGTGTATGTGTGTATGTATGTGTGTGCGTGTGTCTGTGTGTGTATGTGTGTGTGTGTCACTGTGTGTGTGTGTCTGTGTGTGTATGTATGTGTATGTGCGTGTGTGTTAATGTGTGTGTGTTGTGTGTTTGTGTGTTAGTGTGTGTGTGTGTTAGTGTGTGTGTTAGTGTGTGTGTGTGTGTTACTGTGTGTGTGTTACTGTGTGTGTTAGTGTGTGTGTGTTAATGTGTGTGTGTTTTGTGTGTGTGTTAGTGTGTGTGTGTGTATGTGTGTGTGTTAGTGTGTTAGTGTGTGTGTTAGTGTGTGTTAGTGTGTGTGTGTTAGTGTGTGTGTTAGTGTGTGTGTGTGTGTTAGTGTGTGTGTGTTAGTGTGTGTTAGTGTGTGTGTATGTATGTGTTAGTGTGTGTGTTACTGTGTTAGTATGTGTGTGTGTTAGTGTGTGTGTATATGTTAGTGTGTTAGTGTGTGTGTTACTGTGTGTTAGTGTGTGTGTGTTAGTGTGTGTGTGTTAGTGTGTGTGTTACTGTGTGTTAGTGTGTGTGTGTGTGTGTTAGTGTGTGTTAGTGTGTGTGTATGTGTTAGTGTGTGTGTTACTGTGTGTTAGTGTGTGTGTGTGTTAGTGTGTGTGTGTTAGTGTGTGTATGTGTGTATGTATGTATGTGTGTGTTAGTGTGTGTGTGTTAGTGTGTGTTAGTGTGTGTGTGTGTGTATGTGTTAGTGTGTGTGTTAGTGTGGTGTGTGTGTTAGTGTGTGTGTTAGTGTGTGTGTGTGTCAGTGTGTGTGTCAGTGTGTGTGTGTTAGTGTGTGTGTTAGTGTGTGTGTTAGTGTGTGTGTGTTAGTGTGTGTATGTGTGTATGTGTGTGTGTTAGTGTGTGTGTATGTGTTAGTGTGTGTTAGTGTGTGTGTGTTACTATGTGTTAGTGTGTGTGTGTGTTAGTGTGTGTGTATGTGTTAGTGTGTTAGTGTGTGTGTGTCATTATGTGTGTATGTGTGTTTATGTGTGTATGTGTGTATGTATGTGTGTGCGTGTGTCTGTGTGTGTATGTGTGTGTGTGTGTCACTGTGTGTGTGTCTGTATGTATGTGTGTGCGTGTGTCTGTGTGTGTATGTGTGTGTCACTGTGTGTGTGTCTGCATGTATGTATGTTATTGTGTGTGTCCCTGTGTGTGTGTGTCATTTTGTGTGTCATTATTTGTGTGTGTCTTACTGTGTGTGTATGTGTGTGTGTCATTATGTATGTGTGTGTGTCATTCTGTGTGTGTATGTGTGTGTTACTGTGTGTGTGTCACTGTGTGTGTGTCTGCATGTATGTATGTTACTGTGTGTGTGTGTCACTGTGTGTGTGTGTGTCATTGTGTGTGTCATTCTGTGTGTGTATGTGTGTGTTACTGTGTGTGTGTCACTGTGTGTCACTGTGTCATTGTGTGTGTCTCACTGTGTGTGTGTATGTGTCATTATGTGTGTATGTGTGCGTCACTGTATGTGTCACTGTGTCTGTCTGTGTGTCTGTGTGTATGTTTGCGTGTCATTATGTGTGTGTATGTTACTGTGTGTATGTGTGTGTCATTGTGTGTATGTGTCACTGTGTGTGTGTTTGTGTGTCATTGTGTGTGTCATTATGTGTGTATGTGTGTGTGTGTCTGTGTGTGTCATTATGTGTGTATGTTATTATGTGTGTATGTATATGTGTGTGTCACTGTGTGTGTGTCACTGTGTGTGTGTCTGTGTGTTACTGTGTGTGTGTTACTGTGTGTGTGTGTGTCACTGTGTGTGTGTCTGTGTGTTACTGTGTGTGTGTTACTGTGTGTGTGTGTCTGTCATTATGTGTGTATGTGTGTGTGTGTCACTGTCTGTGTGTGGATGTTACTGTGTGTATGTGGTATTGTGTGTATGTGTATGTATGTGTGTCACTGTGTGTGTGTCATTGTGTGTGTTACTGTGTGTGTGTCACTGTGTGTGTGTTACTGTGTGTGTGTGTCTGTGTGTCACTGTGTGTGTCACTGTGTGTGTGTCTCTGTGTGTGTGTCACTGTGTGTGTCACTGTGTGTGTCACTGTGTGTTTGTGTCACTGTGTGTGTCACTGTGTGTATGTTACTGTGTGTCTCACTGTGTGTGTGTCACTGTGTGTGTCACTGTGTGTGTGTGTGTCACTGAGTGTGTGTGTGTCTGTGCGTGTGTGTGTGGACCCCCCTAATGGAACATCTTCGCCGGTTAGAAACATTTAGGCTGGCCTGCCTACGATCCATCCTGGGTTTAACCAGCAGGCTGGATTGTGTGAGGAGCTCACAAATCCTTGAAAGATCTGGGCAAGGTCCCATCGGTGAGCTCCTCCGGCAGGCAAGGCTGCGATGGCTGGGTCATGTAGCCCGCATGCCCAGCCACCGCATGCCGAAACAGCTTTTGTTTGGCCGGATCGAGGGGGCTAAGCGGGCGCGGCACGGGCTAGAAAAGAGATGGAGTGATGGGTGAGTGATTGGGTGAGTGTGTGAGTGGGTGAGTGGGTGAGTGAGTGAGTGGGTGCGTGAGTGAGTGACACGGGCTAGAGAAGAGATGGAGTGATGTGGTACAGGAGGACGTGGAGCTGAGTGGACTTGCCGATGACTGGTACCAGCGGTGTCAAGATCGGCCTCTGTGGAGGAGGCTCGTGAAGGACGCTACTGGGCAGTTGGAGGCAGTCGCCCTCCAACAACAACGGAGGGCGGAGGAGCGACGCTCACAACAACGAGCGGAGCGCCGGGTGACTAAATAGTTCATAGTTCATTTATTTGGTACAGCCCTGTGAGCCATTCGGCTCTTGAATCTTAAAGTGACTTTGTGTGACTGTGCAAACAGAAAATCCAGGACAAAAAACATCAAAATATTCCTGAAATAGCGCCGTGTACACCACCAACGCTGTGTACAAACAATCCCAGTGTGGGATGGAAGTCAAACAACAACAACAACAACAACCACAAGACAACTTAGATTAAGGGCCATCAGTTTAACTCCGTACTACAATAAACAAAATCACCAAAATAAAAACCATAAATGCAATGTAACAGTGATCATAGGGACTGTGACCGAATTTTTAAACAATAAACTACGTAAATAAATTATAACACCAAAATCTAGAGCCATATTTTAGCCCACTGAATAGTAACAGTGATCATAGGGACTGTGAGCGAATTTTTTTAAACAATAAACTACGTAAATGAATTATAACACCAAAATCTAGAGCCATATTTTAGCCCACTGAATAGTAACAGTGATCATAGGGACTGTGAGCGAATTTTTTTAAACAATAAACTACGTAAATAAATTATAACACCAAAATCTAGAGCCATATTTTAGCCCACTGAATAGTAACAGTGATCATAGGGACTGTGACCGAATTTTTTTTTCACAATAAACTACGTAAATAAATTATAACACCAAAATCTAGAGCCATAGCTGGCTGCATGAGTCACTCCAAAAGAACAGGAGCATCAGTCGGAGTATCCATTTTTTCAATGCACCTAAAGCACAGCAGGTTGGCACAGTAGGGGGCACAGGTGGTGCATCAGCCAGTCATCTCAGTCAGTCGACCCGTGGCACCTGCTGGGTCTGCCCCGTGACCTCCTGCCAGCGGGCGTTCGACACTTCACGTGGCCTCAGGGTGCACATAGCCTGGCACAAGCGTCGTGGTGACGTCACCGCCACTTAGTGGCGAATGGCGGTTGTTGTTGTTGTTGTCACTGTGTGTGTCTCTGTGTGTGTGTCACACACACAGAGACACACACAGACACAGACAGAGAGACACACACACACAGACACACAACAACAACAACCGCCATTCGTCACTAAGTGACGGTGACGTCACCACGACGCTTGTGCCAGGACATGTGCACCCTGAGGCCACGTGGAGTGTCACAGACATACACACACAGACACACACAGACACACACAGTCACACACAGACACACACAGACACACACGCACGCACACGCACACACACACAGACACACGCACACACAAAGATACCCCATATAGCCTTAACAGACTGTAGGGGCAAGTGCTGTTAGCGAGCACCTATGAAGGCCGGAACGGTACACGAGGGGGTGGGTGGCCAGCACCACGCCCGACCGCCTTTGTCTCCCTAGTGGCAATGTTGACACACCGCACCAGGTACTCATTTGAGGCTGAGTCGACCTAGGGGAGGCCCAGGACCGGTTCAGATAATCGTCACTGGTGTTGGCCGTGAGCGGGAATCGAACCCGGGTCGCCAGGTTCATAGCGCAGCGTAGCGCTAACCACTACTACACTATCGCTCACAGACACGCACAAAGACACACACACAGATACACACACAGATACACACACACACAGACACACACACAGACATACAGACACACAGACACACACACAGACACACACACAGACATACGCACACAGACATACACACACACAGACACATACACACAGAGACATACACATACACACACAAACACACACACAGACACACACAGACACACACAGATACACACACAGACACACATACACACACACAGAGACACACACACACTCACACACACACACAGACACACACACACACAGACACACACACACACACACAGACGCACACACACACACACACAGACACACACACAGAGACACACACAGACACACACACAGAGACACACACAGACACACACACAGAGACACACACAAACACACACACAGACACACACAGACACACACAGATACACACACAGACACACATACACACACACAGAGACACACACACACTCACACACACACACAGACACACACACACACAGACACACACACACACACACAGACGCACACACACACACACACAGACACACACACAGAGACACACACAGACACACACACAGAGACACACACAGACACACACACAGAGACACACACAGACACACACACAGACACACACACAGACACACACACAGACACACACACAGACACACACACAGACACACACACTCACACACACAGTGACACACACACACAGTGACACACACACACACAGACACACACACAGACACACACACACAGACACACACACACAGACACACACACACAGACACACACACACAGACACACACACACAGACACACACACACAGACACACACACACACACACAAACAGACACACACACAGACACACACAGACACACACACACAGACACACACACAGACACACACACACAGACACACACACAGACACACACACAGACACACACACAGACACACACACACACAGACACACACACAGACACACACACAGACACACACACAGACACACACACAGACACACACACAGACACACACACAGACACACACACAGACACACACACACACACACCTACACACACAGACACAGACACATACACCTACACACACAGACACACACACACACACCTACACACACAGACACACACACACACAACAACAACAACAACAACCGCCATTCGCCACTAAGTGGCGGTGACGTCACCACGACGCTTGTGCCAGGCTATGTGCACCCTGAGGCCACGTGAAGTGTCGAACGCCCGCTGGCAGGAGGTCACGGGGCAGACCCAGGTGCCACGGGTCGACTGACTGAGATGACTGGCTGATGCACCACCTGTGCCCCCTACTGTGCCAACCTGCTGTGCTTTAGCCACCCGGCGCTCCGCTCGCTGTTGTGAGCGTCGCTCCTCCGCCCTCCGTTGTTGTTGGAGGGCGACTGCCTCCAACTGCCCAGTAGCATCCTTCACGAGCCTCCTCCACAGAGGCCGATCTTGACACCGCTGGTACCAGTCATCGGCAAGTCCACTCAGCTCCACGTCCTCCTGTACCACATCACTCCATCTCTTCTCTAGCCCGTGCCGCGCCCGCTTAGCCCCCTCAATCCGGCCAAACAAAAGCTGTTTCGGCATGCGGTGGCTGGGCATGCGGGCTACATGACCCAGCCATCGCAGCCTTGCCTGCCGGAGGAGCTCACCGATGGGACCCTGCCCAGATCTTTCAAGGATTTGTGAGCTCCTCACACAATCCAGTCTGGTTAAACCCAGGATGGATCGTAGGCAGGTCAGCCTAAATGTTTCTAACCGGCGAAGATGTTCCATTAGGGGGGTCCACGTTTCGCAAGCGTAGAGAAGGGAGGGAATGACCGTGGCCGAGAAGACCTGAAGCTTAGTGCGGAGCGACAGACCAGGTAGCTTCCACACAGCGTTACGCAACCGATGAAAAGATATTGCCGCTCGACTGATTCGGAGTGAGACCTCTGCTGTTAAACTGGAGCCAGTCATAAGCACACTGCCCAGGTATGGGAAACTCTCCACTCTCTCCACAACTGCCCCATCACCGATTGGGAGTTGTGGGGGTGGAGTGTCCGATGGTACAAAATACCCAGGCAGGTGCTTAGTTTTGGTGGGGCTGATGGTAAGGCCCCACCTCTTAGTGGCACGCTCCAGTCTCAGCAGCAGCGTCTCCAACTCCTCCTCTGACTGAGCAGCTATTACCAAGTCATCAGCATACATAACGTGGTTGAGCAATAGGGAGCCATCCCTTGACCGCACCCGGGCATCGATTAGCCTCCCATTATATCTGTACCATATGGAGATTCCCCCGGTACAGCTATTGAAGGCTTCACGAACTACGTGGTCAAAATAGATGTTAAATAATGTGGGAGCCAGAGGACATCCCTGTCGCACCCCAAGGTGTACAGGGAATGGCTCTGACTCCCGGCCACGTAGTTTTACCCGGGCCCGCTCACCATCATGAAGGTCCTTAATGATCGTGAGCAGAGGGTCAGGTACTCCAAAAGCACGAAGAACGACCCAGAGCCCAGGCCTACTGATGGTATCATAGGCCTTGACCAGGTCAATAAAGCAGAGATGTAGGTCTTGTTGGAATTCCCTACACCTCTGCTGTAGCAGACGGACAGAAAATATGGCATCTGTGCAGGACCGCCCTTTCCTGAAACCGCATTGGGGCTCCGCAAGCCTCTCCTCAGCGTGCCTGGCAAGGCGATGCTGAATAATCCTTGCCAGGACCTTTCCCGGCACACTGAGGAGTGAGATGCCCCTGTAGTTGTTACAGTCTGTGCGGTCCCCCTTCTTAAAAAGGGGGACCACCAGGGCATCCTTCCAATCCTGCGGAACCCGTCCAGTGGTCCAGACTGTTGTTATGATGTCATATAGGGCAGTCTGTGCACAAACGCCACCCTCCCTCAGCATTTCGCTTGGGAGATCATCTCTGCCTGCTGCCTTTCCTGGTCTCAGACTCCGGATCGCCTTCAATACTTCCTCAGCAGATGGCACCTCAGCCAGCCACTCACAGGGGGTGACTTCATCCAATATTTGAGGCACCGCAGCCTCAGCAGGGTCATCCTCACCCTGTGCCACGATGTTTTCCTGGCTGTGGGATTTTCCCTCCCCCAGGACCTCACAGAAATGCTCAGCAAATCTGCGAACCTGTTCCTGGGGGTCGGAAATTGGATCACCGTTTTTTCCCCTAATGATGGTAATAGGTGTGGCGCTGCAGGTTACTCTTTTGATGGAGTTAAATAGCGATTTGTGATCACGGGCCACTGAGGCAGACTCCATCTCCTCAGCAACCCGCGACCACCACCCATCCTTGCAGCGCCTCACGGCTCTCCGAACCTCCGAGCGAAGGCTGCGGTAAGCCTCCTCATTCTCTGACGTGGGATTCTGTAGCCGATGACAGTGGGCCTGTCGCTTTTTCTCAACCATCCTGAACAACTCCTCTGTCATCCAGGGTGTCTGGGGAGGTCTGGACCGCGTACCCAAAGCAGCCAATGCAGCTGCATGAGTCACAGTCCTAAACCTCGCCCATTTACCCTCGACATCAGGAGGAGTCGGGGACGATGCCAATCCCAGCCGCAAGCGATGATGAAATTCTCGCTTGCAACTTTCATCAGATAACTGAGACCAGGCCACTTTAGGTTGGAATGGGGTCCTGGGTGTACACCCACCACCGGAGTGGAAGAATGGCAGGCGCATCTTACAGATGACTAGTCGATGGTCAGAGGGCAGATCAGCTCCACGGTAGGTCCTGGTGTCAAGGACATGGGCTCGCATTCGCTGGTCCGTCACTATGTAGTCCAGCAGATGTTCTTGCTTGGACCCGGCATGCATCCATGATGTTGTGTGGATGCGCCGATGCCGGAACAGCGTGTTGGTAATTACAAGCCCATGGGCTGCACAAAAATCTAGCAGCCTCCTACCGTTGTTATTGAGCTGATCTGGCCCATGCCCTCCAATCACTCCAGACCAGGTGCCAGTATCATGACCAACTCGGGCATTGAAGTCACCCAACATGATGACTCTATCCCGAGGGGCCACTTTAGCCAGCACCTGTGACAGGAGGTCATAGAAGGCATCTGACTCATCGGCTTTGCCTGCATCCCTCCACGGATGTTCATCTTCGGTGGGGGCATAAGTAACCACGACCACCATTCCTCGCCTCCGGTTGATGGGAAGGCGAGCCCAAAGTAGCCTGGGGCTTACAGCTTCCCACACCTCACCGCCACGCTCCCACGCCCCCTTCATTCTTTTATTCAAAAGAAGACCCACACCCTGTTGTTTGGCAGTCTGCTGCCCCGAGTAGAGGACTGTCCACCCCTCATGGTGGCAGGAGCCAGAGCCGGTCCACCGGACCTCCTGAATGCCGCATAGATCCAGGCGGTACCGGTCCAGCTCCCGACAGAGGAGTGGTAGCCTCTCCTCTGCAGTGAGCGTTCGAACATTCCACGTGGCCACCCGTAGTGGCTTTTCGTTGTTTCTGGAGTAGCCCCGAGGGTAGGTATTCAATCTCCTGGCTCCGCCAATTGGGGTTTGGCCAGGAGACGTCATAGACGCCTGGCCCCCCGGGGCCTCCGGCACAAGCTTAGTTGTTACATATTTCACTTTAATTCGTGGTTTTGTGGTAATTAATTGAAGGTGGAGGGGTTACCAGCCCCTCGCACCCGTCCAGAGCCCCCGTTTAGCCCCTGTGGTGGACACATATGCCATGAGGGGAGGAGCCAATCAAAATTGGAACTCCCCCCACAGCACTGTCCACGACAGAGTTGCCCGTCCGGCACCGCGAGGAGGTAGGGGGTTGTTTTGCCGGACCACACACCTACACACACAGACACACACACAGACACACAC
>NW_027422621.1:637146-639646 GCF_048934315.1 Petromyzon marinus
CACACAGAGAGAGACACACACACAGAGAGAGACACACACACAGAGAGACACACACACAGAGACACACAGAGACAGAGAGAGACACACACACAGAGACACACAGACAGAGACACACACAGACAGAGACACAGAGAGAGAGACACACACAGAGACACAGAGACACACACACAGAGACACACAGAGAGAGACACACACACAGAGACACACAGACAGAGACACCACAGACACAGACACACAGAGACACACAGAGAGAGAGACACAGAGAGAGACACAGAGACACACAGACACAGAGACACACACAGAGACACACACACAGACACACAGAGACACAGAGACAGAGAGAGACAGAGAGAGACACAGAGACACACACACAGAGACACACAGAGACACAGAGACACACACAGAGACACACAGACACAGAGAGAGACACAGAGACACACAGACACAGAGAGAGACACACAGAGACACAGAGAGACACACACAGAGACACACAGACACACAGAGACACAGAGACACAGAGACACACACACAGAGACACACAGAGACACAGAGAGAGACACACACACAGAGACACAGAGACACACACAGACAGAGTCACACAGAGACACACACAGAGACACAGAGACACAGACACAGACAGAGACACCACAGAGACACAGAGACACACAGACACACACAGACAGAGACATACAGAGACACAGAGACACACACAAACAGAGACACACAGAGACACAGAGACACACAGACAGAGACACACAGAGAGACACACATACACACACAGAGACACAGACACACAGAGACACAGACACACACAAAGACACACAGAGAGACAGAGACAGAGACACACACAGACAGAGACGCAGAGAGAGACATAGACACAGACACACACAGAGACACACAGAGAGACACAGAGACACAGACACACACAGACAGAGACACACACAGAGAAACACAGAGAGACACGCACAGAGACACACAGAGCGACACACACACACACAGACACAGAGACACACACAGAGACACACAGAGACACGCACAGACACACAGAGACACACACAGAGAGACAGACACAGAGACACACACAGAGACACACACAGCGACACACAGAGAGAGACACACACACACACACAGAGACACACACAGAGACAGAGACACACACAGAGACACACACAGAGAGTGACAGACACACACAGAGACACACACAGAGACAGACACAGAAACACACACAGCGACACACACAGCAACACACACAGAGAGAGACAGAGACACACACAGAGACACAGAGACACACAGAGAGACACACACACACAGACAGAGACACACGCAGAGAGACAGACACAGAGACAGAGATACACACAGAGAGACACAGAGAGACACACACAGCAACATACACAGAGACACACACACAGAGACAGAGCCACACAGAGAGACACACGCAGAGAGAGACAGAGACACACAGAGATACAGAGACACACAGAGACACACACACACACAGAGACAGAGACACACACAGAGACACACACAGAGACACACAGAGAGACAGAGACACACAGAGAGACACACACAGAGACACACAGAGAGAGAGGGACAGACAGAGACACAGACAGAGAGACAGAGACACACACAGCGAGAGACAGAGACACGCACAGAGACAGAGACACAGACAAAGACACACAGAGACAGACAGAGACACACACAGAGACAGACAGAGACACAGGCAGAGAGACACGCACAAAGAGAGACACACAGAGAGACAGACAGAGACACAGACAGAGAGACACGCACAGAGAGAGACACACACACAGAGATAGACACACAGAGACAGACAGAGACACAGACAGAGAGACACGCACAGAGAGAGACACACACAGATAGACAGAGACACAGACAGAGAGACACGCACAGAGAGACACACACAGAGATAGACAAACAAAGACAGACACAGAGAGAGAAAGAGACTGAGACACAGACAGAGAGACAAACACAGAGATACAGAGGCACACACAGACACAGAGAGACACAGAGAGAAACAGAGAGAGAGACACACACACACAGAGACACACAGGCACACACAGACACACATAGGGAGACACAGACACACACAGAGAGACACACAGACACAGACAGTGAGACACACAGACACACACACAGACACACACAGAGACACACAGACACACACACACAGACACACACACAGAGACACAGACACACACAGACACACGTAGACACAGACAGAGAGATACACAGAAACACACAGACACACACAGACACAGACACACAGACACACACACACAGACACACACAGAGAGACACAGACACACACAGACACACACAGACACAGACAGAGAGAGACACACACACACAGACACACACAGAGAGACACAGACACACACAGACACACACACAGACACACCCAGACACACACAGAGAGACACAGACACACACAGACACACACACACAGACACACACAGACACACACACAGACACACACAGACACAGA
>NW_027422621.1:644646-742115 GCF_048934315.1 Petromyzon marinus
AGTCAGTCACTCAGTCAGTCACTCAGTCACTCAGTCACTCAGTCAGTCACTCAGTCACTCACTCAGTCACTCACTCAGTCACTCACTCAGTCAGTCACTCACTCAGTCACTCAGTCACTCAGTCAGTCACTCAGTCACTCAGTCACTCAGTTAGTCACTCAGTCAGTCACTCAGTCACTCAGTCAGTCACTCAGTCACTCACTCAGTCACTCACTCAGTCACTCAGTCACTCAGTCACTCACTCAGTCACTCACTCAGTCACTCAGTCACTCACTCACTCACTCAGTCACTCACTCACTCAGTCACTCAGTCAGTCACTCAGTCAGTCACTCAGTCAGTCACTCACTCAGTCACTCAGTCAGTCACTCAGTCACTCAGTCACTCAGTCACTCACTCAGTCACTCAGTCAGTCACTCAGTCACTCAGTCACTCAGTCACTCACTCAGTCACTCAGTCAGTCACTCAGTCACTCAGTCACTCAGTCAGTCACTCAGTCACTCACTCAGTCACTCAGTCAGTCACTCAGTCACTCAGTCACTCAGTCAGTCAGTCACTCAGTCACTCAGTCACTCAGTCAGTCACTCAGTCACTCAGTCAGTCACTCAGTCAGTCACTCAGTCACTCAGTCACTCACTCAGTCACTCAGTCAGTCACTCAGTCACTCAGTCACTCAGTCACTCAGTCAGTCACTCAGTCACTCACTCAGTCACTCAGTCAGTCACTCAGTCACTCAGTCACTCAGTCAGTCACTCAGTCAGTCACTCAGTCACTCAGTCACTCAGTCAGTCACTCAGTCACTCAGTCAGTCACTCAGTCAGTCACTCAGTCACTCAGTCAGTCACTCAGTCACTCACTCAGTCACTCAGTCACTCATTAACTCAGTCACTCAGTCAGTCACTCATTAACTCAGTCAGTCACTCAGTCACTCACTCACTCATTCACTCACTCAGTCACTCAGTCACTCACTCAGTCACTCACCCACTCAATCATTCACTCACTCAATCACTCACTCACGCACTCACTCACCCACTCAATCATTCACTCACCCACTCACTCACCCGCTCACTCACTCACTAACTAATTCATAGAGATCCATAGAGACCCATAGAGACCCATCGACACCCATAGAGACTCATAGACACCCATAGAGACCCATAGACACCCATAGAGACTCATAGAGACCCATAGACACCTATAGAGACTCATAGAGACCCATAGACACCCATAGAGACCCATAAAGACCCATAGACACCCATAGATCCCCATAGACACCCATAGAGACCCATAGAGACCCATAGAGACCCATAGACTCATAGACGCCCATAGATCCCCATAGACACCCATAGATCGCCATAGACACCCATAAACACCCATAGAGACCCATAGAGACCCATAGAGACCCATAGACACCCATAGACACCCATAGAGACCCATAGAAACTCATTGAGACTCATAGAGACCCAAAGAGACCCATAGAGACCCACGGAGACCCACGGAGACCCATAGAGACTCATAAAGATCCATAGAGACCCATAGAGACCCATAGAGACCCATAGACACCCATAGAGACCCATAGAGACCCATAGACACCCATAGAGACTCATTGACACCCATAGACACCCATAGAGACGCATAGACACCCATAGAGACCCATAGACACCCATAGAGACCCATAGAGACCCATAGACACCCATAGACACCCATAGAGACCCATAGAGACTCATAGAGACCCACACACATCCACAGAGACTCATAGAGACCCATAGAGACCCATAGAGACCCATAGACACCCATAGACACCTATAGAGACCCATAGAGACCCATAGAGACCCATAGACACCCATAGAGACCCATAGAGAACCATAGACACCCACAGAGACACATAGAGACTCATAGAGACCCATAGAGACCCATAGACACCCATAGAGACCCATAGAGACCCATAGACACCCATAGACACCCATAGAGACTCATAGACACCCATAGAGACCCATAGACACCCATAGAGACCCATAGACACCCATAGAGACCCATAGACACCCATAGACACCCATAGAGACTCATAGAGACCCATAGAGACCCATAGACACCCATAGAGACTCATAGTCACCCATAGAGACCCATAGACACCCATAGATACCCATAGCGACTCATAGAGACTCATAGAGACCCATAGACACCCACAGAGACCCATAGAGACCCATAGAGACTCATAGAGACCCATAGTCACCCATAGAGACCCATAGAGACCCATAGACAGCCATAGACACCCATAGAGACCCATAGAGACTCATAGACACCCATAGACACCCATACAGATCCATAGACACCCATAGACACCCATAGACACCCATACAGATCCATAGACACCTATAGAGACTCACAGAGACCCATAGACACCCATAGAGACTCATAGACACCCATAGACACCCATAGATACCCATAGCGACCCATAGAGACCCATAGACACCCATAGAGACTCATTGACACCCATAGACACCCATAGAGACGCATAGACACCCATAGAGACCCATAGACACCAATAGAGACCCATAGAGACCCATAGACACCCATAGAGACCCATAGAGACTCATAGAGACCCACACACATCCACAGAGACTCATAGAGACCCATAGAGACCCATAGAGACCCATAGACACCCATAGACACCTATAGAGACCCATAGAGACCCATAGAGACCCATAGACACCCATAGAGACCCATAGAGACCCATAGACACCCACAGAGACACATAGAGACTCATAGAGACCCATAGAGACCCATAGACACCCATAGAGACCCATAGAGACCCATAGACACCCATAGACACCCATAGAGACTCATAGACACCCATAGACACCCGTAGAGACCCATAGAGACCCATAGACACCCATAGACACCCATAGACACCCATAGAGACCCATAGAGACCCATAGACACCCATAGAGACCCATAGAGACCCATAGACACCCATAGAGACCCATAGAGACTCATAAACACCCATAGAGACTCATAGACACCCATAGAGACCCATAGAGACCCATAGAGACCCATAGACACCCATAGAGACCCATAGAGACCCATAGACACCCATAGAGACCCATAGAGACTCATAAACACCCATAGAGACTCATAGACACCCATAGAGACTCATAGAGACCCATAGTCACCCATAGAGACTCATAGACAACCATAGAGACCCATAGAGACCCATAGACACCCATAGACACCCATAGAGACTCATAGACACCCATAGAGACCCATAGACACCCATAGACACCCATAGAGACCCATAGACACCCATAGAGACCCATAGACACCCATAGAGACTCATATTGACCCATAGCGACTCATAGAGACCCATAGACACCCATAGACACCCATAGACACCCATAGAGACCCATAGACACCCATAGAGACCCATAGACACCCATAGAGACCCATAGACACCCATAGATACCCATAGCGACTCATAGCGACTCATAGAGACCCATAGAGACCCATAGACACCCATAGAGACCCATAGAGACCCATAGACACCCATAGACACCCATAGCGACTCATAGAGACCCAACAAATATACAGAGACTCATAGGCACTCGAAAGCTTCCATTAGAGACTACAAATATTCATGCACGAACACTCAACACACACTCTACACTGTGTCTGTGTGTGTGTCTGTGTGTGTGTCTGTGTGTGTGTCTGAGTCACTGTGTGTGTGTGTCACTGTGTGTTTGTGTCACTGTGTGTGTGTGTGTCACTGTGTGTGTGTCTGTGTGTGTGTCTGTGTGTGTGTGTGAGTCACTGTGTGTGTGTGTCACTGTGTGTTTGTGTCACTGTGTGTGTGTGTGTCACTGTGTGTGTGTCTGTGTGTGTGTCTGTGTGTGTGTGTGAGTCACTGTGTGTGTGTGTGAGTCACTGTGTGTTTGTGTCACTGTGTGTGTAGCGGTTAGCGCTACGCTGCGCTATGAACCTGGCGACCCGGGTTCGATTCCCGCTCACGGCCAACACCAGTGACGATTATCTGAACCGGTCCCGGGCCTCCCCTAGGTCGACTCAGCCTCAAATGAGTACCTGGTGCGGTGTGTAAACATTGCCACTGGGGAGACAAAGGCGGTCGGGCGTGGTGCTGGCCACCCACCCCCTCGTGTACCGTTCCGGCCTTCATAGGTGCTCGCTAACAGCACTTGCCCCAACAGTCTGTTAAGGCTATATGGGGGATCTTTGTCTTTGTTTGTAGTGCCTTCATAGGTGCTCGCTAACAGCACTTGCCCCTACAGTCTGTTAAGGCTATACGGGGGATCTTTATCTTTTTCTTTGTAGTGCTGAGCATTTCTGTGAGGTCCTGGGGGGAGGGAAAATCCCTCAGCCAGGAAAACATCGTGGCACAAAGTGAGGATGACCCTGCTGAGGCTGTGGTGCCTCAAATATTGGAAGAAGTCACTCCCTGTGAGTGGATGGCTGAGGTGCCATCTGTTGAGGAAGTACTGAAGGCAATCCGGAGTCTGAGACCAGGAAAGGCAGCGGGCAGAGATGATCTCCCAAGCGAAATGCCGAGGGAGGGTGGCGTTTGTGCACAGACTGCCCTATATGACATCATAACAACAGTCTGGACCACTGGACGGGTTCCGCAGGATTGGAAGGATGCCCTGGTGGTCCCCCTCTTTAAGAAGGGGGACCGCACAGACTGTAACAACTACAGGGGCATCTCACTCCTCAGTGTGCCGGGAAAGGTCCTGGCAAGGATTATTCAACATCGCCTTGCCAGGCACGCTGAGGAGAGGCTTGCGGAGCCCCAATGCGGTTTCAGGAAAGGGCGGTCCTGCACAGATGCCATATTTTCTGTCCGTCTGCTACAGCAGAGGTGTAGGGAATTCCAACAAGACCTACATCTCTGCTTTATTGACCAGGTCAAGGCCTAAGATACCATCAGTAGGCCTGGGCTCTGGGTTGTTCTTCGTGCTTTTGGAGTCCCTGACCCTCTGCTCACTATCATTAAGGACCTTCATGATGGTGAGCGGGCCCAGGTAAAACTACGTGGCCGGGAGTCAGAGCCATTCCCTGTAAACCTTGGGGTGTACAGTTCGTGAAGCCTTCAATAGCTGTACTGGGGAAATCTCCATTTGGTACAGATATAATGGGAGGCTAATCGATGCCCGGGTGCGGTCAAGGGATGGCTCCCTATTGCTCAACCACGTTATGTATGCCGATGATTTGGTAATAGCTGCTCATTCAGAGGAGGAGGTGGAGACGCTGCTGCTGAAACTGGAGCGTGCCACTAAGAGGTGGGGCCTTACCATCAGCCCCACCAAAACTAAGCACCTGCCTGGGTATTTTGTACCATCGGACACTCCACCCCCACAACTCCCAATCGGTGATGGGGCAGTTGTGGAGAGAGTGGAGAGTTTCCCATACCTGGGCAGTGTGCTTATGACCGGCTCCAGTTTAACAACAGAGGTCTCACTCCGAATCAGTCGAGCGGCAATATATTTTCATCGGTTGCGTAACGCTGTGTGGAAGCTACCTGGTCTGTCGCTCCGCACTAAGCTTCAGGTCTTCTCGGCCACAGTCATTCCCTCCCTTCTCTACGCTTGCGAAACGTGGACCCCCCTAATGGAACATCTTCGCCGGTTAGAAACATTTATGCTGGCCTGCCTACGATCTATCCTGGGTCTAACCAGGCTGGATTGTGTGAGGAGGTCACAAATCTTTGAAAGATCTGGGCAAGGTCCCATCGGTGAGCTCCTCCAGCAGGCAAGGCTGCGATGGCTGGGTCATGTAGCCCGCATGCCCAGCCACCGCATGCCGAAACAGCTTTTGTTCGGCTGGATCGAGGGGGCTAAACGGGCGCGGCACGGGCTAGAGAGGAGATGGAGTGATGTGGTACAGGAGGATGTGGAGCTTAGTGGACTTGCCGATGACTGGTACCAGCGGTGTCAAGATCGGCCTCTGTGGAGGAGGCTCGTGAAGGACGCTGCTACTGGGCAGTTGGAGGTAGTCGCCCTCCAACAACAACGGAGGGCGGAGGAGCGACGCTCACAACAACGAGCGGAGTGCCGGGTAGCTAAAGCACAGCAAGTTGGCACAGTAGGGGGCACAGGTGGTGCATCAGCCAGTCATCTCAGTCAGTCAACCCGTGGCACCTGGGTCTGCCCCATGACCTCCTGCCAGCGGGCGTTCGACACTTCACGTGGCCTCAGGGTGCACATAGCCTGGCACAAGCGTCGTGGTGACGTCACCGCCACTTAGTGGCGAATGGCGGTTGTTGTTGTTGTGTCTGTGTGTGTGTCACTGTGTGTGTTTGTAGTGTATCGTGTAGTGTAGTAGTGGTTAGTGCACTGTGTGTGTGTCACTGTGTGTGTGTATGTGTGTCTGCGTGTGTTTAGGAGTGGTGGGTGTAGTGGTTAGCGCTACGCTGCGCTACGAATCTGGCGACCCGAGTTCGATTCCCGCTCACGACCACCACCACTCAGTGACGATTCTCTGAACCGGTCCTGGGCCTCCTCTAGATCGACTCAGCCTCAAACGAGCTAACTGGTGTAGTGGTGGTGGTGTTGTGGTGGTGGTGTAGTGGTGGTGGTGTAGTGGTGGTGTAGTGGTGGTGGTGTAGTGGTGGTGGTGTAGTAGTGGTGTAGTGGTGGTGGTGTAGTGAACATCGCAACCGCTGGGAGAGAGACAAAGACGGCCGGGCGTGGTGGTGCTGGTGGCCACCCCCTCTGTGTGTAGCCACAGTGCCGGTAGCCTTCATAGACGCTGCTGCTGCTACTCGCTACTAGCAGCACTTGCTCCTACAGCCCTGTTAGAGGCTACCTGGGGGAGCTTTGTCTGTGTGTGTGTCATAGGTAGTGCTACTCGCTACTCTCAGCACTTGCTCCTACAGCCCTGCTAGAGGCTACCTGGGGGAGCTTTGTCTGTGTGTGTCTTCGTCTTGCGCGGCTTAGTAATAGGATTAGGAGGGAGCCCTGTGTTTGTGTGTGTGTGTCTGTGTGTGTGTGTATGTGTGTGTGTATGTGTGTGTGTCTGTGTGTGTGTGTATGTGTGTGTGTATGTGTGTGTGTGTGTCTCTGTGTGTGTTTGTGTGTGTGTGTGTCTGTGTGTGTGTCTGTGTGTGTGTGTCTGTGTGTGTGTGTATGTGTGTGTGTATGTGTGTGTGTGTCTGTGTGTGTGTGTGTATGTGTGTGTGTATGTGTGTGTGTGTCTCTGTGTGTGTTTGTGTGTGTGTGTGTCTGTGTGTGTGTCTGTGTGTGTGTGTCTGTGTGTGTGTGTCTGTGTGTGTGTCTGTGTGTGTGTGTTACTGTGAGTGTGTGTGACTGTGTGTGTCTGTGTGTGTGTGTCTGTGTGTGTGTGTGTGTCTGGGTGTGTGTCTGTGTGTGTGTGTCTGTGTGTGTGTTTGTGTGTGTGTGTGTCTGTGTGTGTGTATGTATGTGTGTGTATGTGTGTGTGTATGTGTGTGTGTGTATATGTGTGTGTGTGTGTCTGTGTGTGTGTCTGTGTGTGTGTATGTGTGTGTCTATGTGTGTGTGTGTATGTGTGTGTGTATGTGTGTGTATGTGTGTGTTTGTGTGTGTGTATGTGTGTGTCTGTGTGTGTGTGTCTGTGTGTCTGTGTGTGTGTCTGTGTGTGTGTGTCTGTGTGTCTGTGTGTGTGTCTGTGTGTGTGTCTGTGTGTGTGTCTGTGTGTGTGTGTCTGTGTGTGTGTGTCTGTGTGTGTGTGTGTCTGTGTGTGTGTATGTGTGTGTGTGTGTCTGTGTGTGTGTATGTGTGTGTGTGTCTGTGTGTGTGTATGTGTGTGTGTGTCTGTGTGTGTGTGTATGTGTGTGTGTATGTGTGTGTGTGTCTGTGTGTGTGTATGTGTGTGTGTATGTGTGTGTGTATGTGTGTGTGTATGTGTGTGTGTATGCGTGTGTGTCTGTGTGTGTGTTTGTGTGTGTATGTGTGTGTGTCTGTGTGTGTGTGTCTGTGTGTCTGTGTGTGTGTGTCTGTGTGTGTGTCTGTGTGTGTCTGTGTGTGTGTTTGTGTGTGTGACTGTGTGTGTCTGTGTGTGTGTGTGTTGAATGTATATATAGTGTGTGTGTGTAAGTGTGAATGTATGTATGTGTAGTGTCTGTGTGTGTCTGTGTGTGTGTGTCTGTGTGTGTGTCTGTGTGTGTGTCTGTGTGTGTCTGCGTGTGTGTCTGCTTGTGTGTCTGTCTGTGTGTGACTGTGTGTGTGTCTGTGTATGTGTGACTGTGTGGGTGTCTGTGTGTCTGTGTGTGTGTCTGTGTGTGTGTGTGTCTGTGTGTGTGTGTCTGCGTTCGACACTTCGCGTGGCCTCAAGGTGCACATGGCCTGGCACAAGCCTCGTGGTGACGTCACCGCCACTTAGTGGCGAAAGGCTGTTGTTGTTGTTGTTGTCTATGTGTGTGTGTGTAAGTGTGTGTGACTGTGTGTGTGTCTGTGTGTGTGACTGTGTGTCTGTGTGTGTCTGTGTATGTGTGTGACTGTGTGTGTCTGTGTGTGTGTGACTGTGTGTGTGTCTGTGTGTGTGTGACTGTGTGTGTGTCTGTGTGACTGTGTGTGTGTCTGTGTGTGTGACTGTGTGTGTCTGTGTGTGTGACTGTGTGTGTGTGTGTCTGTGTGTGTGTGTCTGTGTGTGTGTCTGTGTGTGGCTGTGTGTGTGTGTGACTGTGTGTGTGTCTGTGTGTGTGACTGTGTGTGTCTGTGTGTGTGTGACTGTGTGTGTGTGTGACTGTGTGTGTGTCTGTGTGTGTGTCTGACTGTAGCGACACTGGGAACGCTAGAGTTCAGTCTGCTATTCGACCAGGAGAACAGCGCCTTACATTGTACCGTGGCGCGTGGCAAGGTGACTCACCAAAAACTCACCAACTCACTCACCAATTCACCAACTCACTCAACAATTCATTCACCCACTCACCAACTCACCAGCCAATTCACCAACTCACTCATCAACTCATTCACCAACTCACCCACCCACTCACCAACTCACCAGCCAATTCACCAACTCACTCAACAACTCATTCACCAACTCACCCACCCACTCACCAACTCACCAGCCAATTAACCAACTCACTCACCAACTCATCCACTCACTCAAAAACTCACCCACCCACCACTCACCTACTCACCAACTCGCTCACTAACTCACCAACTCACTCACAAATTCACAAACTCACTCACCAACTTTCTCACCAACTCACCAGCTCACCATCATCATCAACAACACCATCATCATCACCATCATCACCACCACCATCATCATCACCATCATCACCACCATCACCACAATCATCACCGTCACCACCATCATCATCATCACCATCATCACCACCATCATCACCACCATCATCACCATCACCACCACCATCACCACCATCATCACCACCACCATCACCACCATCATCACCACCATCATCACCACCACCATCACCACCATCATCACCACCATCATCACCACCACCATCACCACCATCATCACCACCACCATCACCACCATCATCATCACCATCACCACCACCACCATCACCACCACCACGACCACCATCACCACCACCATCACCATCATCACTATCATCACCACCATCATCACCATCACCAACATCACCATCGCCACCATCATCATCACCATCACCACCATCACCACCATCACCACCATCACGACCACCATCACCACCACCATCATCAGTATCATTACCACCATCATCACCATCACCACCATCACCATCGCCACCATCATCATCATCACCACCACCACCATCACCACCATCACCACCACCATTACCATCATCACAATCACAATCACCACCACCATCATCACCACCATCATCACCACCACCATCACCACCACCATCACCACCATCATCACCACCACCACCATCACCACCATCATCACCATCACCACCATCACCATCATCATCAAGATCACCACCATCACCACCATCACCACCATCACCATCACCACCACCATCATCACCACCATCACCACCATCACCACCACCATTTCCATCATCACCATCACCATCATCACAATCACCACCATCATCACCATCACCACCACTATCATCATCACGATCACCACCATCACCACCACCATCACGATCACCACCATCATCACCGGCGCTCTCAAAGATGTCTCCGTGTGGAGGCAGGAGGGTGAGTGGAGGTGCATAGAGACCCATAGACACCCATAGAGACCCATAGAGACCCATAGACACCCATAGAGACCCATAGAGACCCATAGACACCCGTAGACACCCATATAGACTCATAGACACCCATAGAGACTCATAGACACCCATAGAGACCCATAGACACCCATAGACACCCATATAGACTCATAGACACCCATAGAGACTCATAGACACCCATAGAGACCCATAGAGACTCATAGAGACCCATAGACACCCATAGACACCCATAGAGACCCATAGACACCCATAGAGACCCATAGACACCCATAGAGACCCATAGACACCCATAGAGACCCATAGACACCCATAGAGACCCATAGACACCCATAGAGACTCATAGAGACCCATAGACACCCATTGAGACCCATAGAGACTCATAGACACCCATAGAGATCCATAGACACCCATAGAGACCCATAGAGACCCATAGAGACTCATAGACACCCATAGACACCCATATAGACTCATAGACACCCATAGAGACTCATAGACACCCATAGAGACCCATAGACACCCATAGACACCTATAGACACCCATATAGACTCATAGACACCCATAGAGACCCATAGACACCCATAGAGACCGATAGACACCCATAGACACCCATAGAGACCCATAGACACCCATAGAGACCCATAGGCACCCATAGAGACCCATAGACACCCATAGAGACCCATAGACACCCATAGAGACCCATAGACACCCATAGAGACCCATAGACACTCATAGACACCCATAGAGACCCATAGAGACCCATAGACACCCATAGAGACCCATAGACACCCATAGACACCCATAGAGACCCATAGACACCCATAGAGACCCATAGACACCCATAGAGACCCATAGACACCCATAGAGACCCATAGAGACCCATAGACACCCATAGACACCCATAGAGACCCATAGACACCCATAGAGACCTATAGATACCCATAGACACCCATAGAGACCCATAGAGACCCATAGACACCCATAGAGACCCATAGACACCCATAGACACCCATAGAGACCCATACACACCCATAGATACCCATAGACACCCATAGAGACCCATAGACACCCATAGACACCCATAGAGACCCATAGAGACCCATAGACACCCATAGAGACCCATAGACACCCATAGAGACCCATAGACACCCATAGACACCCATATAGACTCATAGACACCCATAGAGACTCATAGACACCCATAGACACCCATAGAGACTCATAGACACCCATAGACACCCATAGAGACCCATAGACACCCATAGAGACCCATAGAGACCCATAGACACCCATAGAGACCCATAGAGACCCATAGAGACTCATAGAGACCCATAGAGACCCATAGACACCCATAGAGACTCATAGAGACCCATAGAGACTCATAGAGACTCATAGAGACCCATAGACACCCATAGAGACTCATAGAGACTCATAGAGACCCATAGACACCCATAGAGACCCATAGAGACCCATAGAGACTCATCGACACCCATAGAGACCCATAGAGACCCATAGAGACCCATCAACACCCATAGACACCCAAAGACACCCATAGAGACCCATAGACACCCATAGAGTGGGTCTCAATGAGTGTGGGTCTCTGTGGGTCTCTGTGAGTGTGGGTCTCTGTGGGTCTCTGTGAGTGTGGGTCTCTATGAGTGTGAGTCTCTATGAGTGTGGGTCTCTGTGGGTCTCTGTGGGTCTCTATGAGTGTGGGTTTCTGTGGGTCTCTATGAGTGTGGGTCTCTGTGAGTCTCTATGAGTGTGGGTCTCTGTGAGTCTCTATGAGTGTGGGTCTCTGTGGGTCTCTATGAGTGTGGGTCTCTATGAGTGTGGGTCTCTGTGGGTCGCTATGGGTCTCTATGAGTGTGAGTCTCTATGAATCTCTATGAGTGTGGGTCTCTGTGGGTCTCTGTGGGTCTCTTTGGGTCTCTGTGGGTCTCTATGAGTGTGGGTCTCTGTGGGTCTCTATGAGTGTGGGTCTCTGTGGGTCTCTATGAGTGTGGGTCTCTGTGGGTCGCTATGGGTCTCTATCAGTGTGAGTCTCTATGAGTGTGGGTCTCTGTGAGTCTCTATAAGTGTGAGTCTCTATGAATCTCTATGAGTGTGGGTCTCTGTGGGTCTCTGTGGGTCTCTTTGGGTCTCTGTGGATCTCTATGAGTGTGGGTCTCTGTGAGTCTCTATGAGTGTGGGTCTCTGTGGGTCTCTATGAGTGTGAGTCTCTGTGGGTCTCTATGAGTGTGGGTCTCTATGAGTGTGGGTCTCTATGGGTCTCTATGAGTGTGGGTCTCTATGAGTGTGGGTCTCTATGAGTGTGGGTCTCTGTGGGTCTCTATGAGTGTGGGTCTCTGTGGGTCTCTATGAGTGTGGGTCTCTATGAGTGTGGGTCTCTATGAGTGTGAATCTCTGTGGGTCTCTATGAGTGTGGGTCTCTCTGAGTGTGAGTCTCTGTGGGTCTCTATGAGTGTGGGTCTCTGTGGGTCTCTATGAGTGTGAGTCTCTGTGGGTCTCTAAGAGTGTGGGTCTCTATGAGTGTGGCTCTCTATGGGTCTCTACGAGTGTGGGTCTCTATGAGTGTGGGTCTCTATGAGTGTGGGTCTCTGTGGGTCTCTATGAGTGTGGGTCTCTGTGGGTCTCTATGAGTGTGGGTCTCTATGAGTGTGGGTCTCTATGAGTGTGAATCTCTGTGGGTCTCTATGAGTGTGGGTCTCTATGAGTGTGAGTCTCTGTGGGTCTCTATGAGTGTTAGTCTCTATGAGTGTGAGTCTCTGTGGGTCTCTGTGGGTCTGTATGAGTGTGGGTCTCTGTGGGTCTCTATGGGTCTCTATGAGTGTGAGTCTCTGTGGGTCTCTATGAGTGTGAGTCTCTGTGGGTCTCTATGAATATGGGCCTCTGTGGGTCTCTATGGGTCTCTATGAGTGTGAGTCTCTATGAGTGTGAGTCTCTGTGGGTTTCTATGGGTCTCTATGAGTGTGGGTCTCTGTGGGTCTCTATGAGTGTGGGTCTCTGTGGGTCTCTGTGTGTCTCTATGAGTGTGAGTCTCTGTGGGTCTCTATGAGTGTGGGTCTCTGTGGGTCTCTATGAGTGTGAGTCTCTATGAATCTCTATGAGTATGAGTCTCTGTGGGTCTCTGTGGGTCTCTATGAGTGTGAATCTCTATGAATCTCTATGAGTGTGAATCTCTATGAGTGTGAGTCTCTATGAATCTCTATGAGTGTGAGTCTCTGTGGGTCTCTATGAGTGTGTGTCTCTGTGGGTCTCTATGAGTGTGAATCTCTATGAATCTCTATGAGTGTGAATCTCTATGAATCTCTATGAGTGTGAATCTCTATGAGTGTGGGTCTCTATGAATCTCTATGAGTGTGACTCTCTATGAGTGCTTCTATGAACGTCAAGACAGTGATGATGACATAGGTCACGTGGTCGAGTTGCTATCACCATGGTGACGTTCACGTCGCTAATGACTAAAGAGTGACGCGGCTGCGACAATTAGCATTGTTTAGTTTACACACACAGACACAGTCACACACACACACAGTCACACACACACACAGTCACACATACACACACACATACACACACACAGACACACATACACACATACACACACATACACACATACACACAGTCACACACACACACATACACACACATACACACACACATACACACATACACACATACATACACACACAGTCACACATACACACAGACACACACACACACATACACACACATACACACACATACACACACATACACATAGTCACACACACATACACACATACACACACATACATACACACAGACACACACACACAGTCACACACACACATAGTCACACACACACAGTTACACACACACATACACACATACACACACACATACACACACACAGACATACACACACACAGTCACACATACACATACACAGTCACACACACACAGTCACACACACACACATACACACACACAGACACACAGACACACACACAGACACACACATATACATACACACACATATACACACAGTCACACAGACACACAGACACACACACATACATACACACACAGACAGACACACAGACACACACACAGACACACACATATACATACACACACATACACACAGTCACACACACAGACACACACACACATACACACACATACACACAGTCACACAGACACACACACAGTCACACACACACACATACACACACAGACACACAGACACACACACAGACACACACATATACATACACACACATACACACAGTCACACACACAGACACACATACATACACACATACATACACACACAGTCACACATAGTCACACACACACAGACACACACACATACATACACAGTCACACACACACATACACACATACACAGTCACACACACATACACACAGACACACACACATACACACACATATACACACACACAGACACACACACACAGTCACACACATACACAGACACACACAGACACACACATACATACACACACACACACACAGTCACACACATACACAGACACACACACACAGACACACACATACATACACACACACAGTCACACACATACACAGACACACACACACAGACACACACACATACACACACAGACACATACATACACACACAGACACACAGACACACACACATACACACACATACACACAGTCACACAGTCACACACACAGACACACATACATACACACATACATACACACACAGTCACACATAGTCACACACACACACAGACACACACACATACATACACAGTCACACACACACACATACACACATACACAGTCACACACACATACACACACACACAGACACACACACATACACACACATATACACACACACTCAGACACACACACACACAGACACACACACATACACACAGACACACACACACACAGACACACAGTCACACACACAGACACACACACACACACAGACACACACACACAGACATACACACATACACACACACATACACACATACACAGTCACACACACACACAGACACATACATACACACACACAGACATACACACACAGACGCACATACATACACACACAGACACACAGACACACACACAGACACAGTCACACAGACACACAGTTACACGCAGACACACACACACAGACACACACACAGACACACACACACATACACACAGTTACACACACACAGACACAGTCACACAGACACACAGTTACACACACACATACACACACAGACACACACATACACACTCACACACAGTTACACACAGTCACACATACACACACACATACACACATACACACACACAGTCACACACACACAGTCACACACACACACAGTCACACACACACATACATACACACACAGTCACACACACACAGTCACACACACATACAGACACACACACAGACACACGCACACACAGATACACACACAGACACACACACACATACAGTCACACACACAAACACATACACACACAGTTACACACAGACACAGTCACACACACACACAGTTACACACACACATACACACACAGTCACACACACATACACACACAGATACACACACACAGTCACACACACACAGACACACACACACACAGATACACACACACAGTCACACATACACACACACACACAGTCACACACACAGACACACACACATACAGTCACACATACACACACACACAGTCACACACACAGACACACACACACAGACACACACACACAGACACACACACACACACAGTGCGCTAACCGCTGCACCACCGCTCCTCTCCTGCAGGGCCTCAAGGCGATGGACTCGAACGGGCTGGCCGACCCCTACGTGAAGCTGTACTTGCTACCCGGGGCTAGCAAGGTGAAACCAGCAGCATCATCAGCAGTACCAGCAGCACCAGCAGCTGTAGTAGTGGTAGCAGCATCATCAGCAGTACCAGCAGCACCAGCAGCAGTAGCATCATCATCAGTGGCATCATCATCATCAGCAATAGCATCATCATCAGTAGCATCATCAGCAGCAGTAGCATCATCATCAGTAGTAGTAGCATCATCATCATCATCAGCAGTAGCATCATCATCATCAGCAGCAGTAGCATCATCATCAGTAGTAGTAGCATCATCATCATCAGTGGCATCATCATCATCAGTAGTAGCATCATCATCATCAGTGGCATCATCATCATCAGTGGCATCATCATCATCAGTAGTAGTAGCATCATCATCAGTCGCATCATCATCATCATCATCAGTAGTAGTATCATCATCATCAGTAGTAGTATCATCATCATCAGCAGTAGTAGTAGCATCATCATCAGTGGCATCATCATCATCATCAGTAGTAGCATCATCATCATCAGTAGTAGCATCATCGTCATCATCATCAGTAGCATCATCAGTAGTAGCATCATCATCATCAGTAGTAGCATCATCGTCATCATCATCAGTAGCATCATCAGTAGTAGCATCATCATCATCAGTAGTAGTAGCATCATCATCAGTAGTAGTAGCATCATCATCAGCAGCAGTAGTAGTAGCATCATCAGTAGTAGTATCATCATCATCAGTAGTAGTATCATCATCATCATCAGTAGTAGCATCATCATCAGTAGTAGCATCATCATCAGTATCATCATCAGTAGTAGTATCATCATCATCAGTAGTAGCATCATCATCAGTAGTAGCATCATCATCAGTAGAAGTAGTAGTAGCATCATCAGTAGTAGTATCATCATCAGCAGTAGTAGTAGCATCATCATCATCATCAGTAGTAGCATCATCATCATCATCAGTAGTAGCATCATCAGCAGCAGTAGCATGGTCATCAGCAGCAGTAGTAGTAGCATCATCAGCAGCATTATCAGCATCATTATCAGCATCATCATCATCATCAGCAGCAGCAGCAGCATCATCAGCAGCAGTAGTAGTAGCATCATCATCAGCAGTAGTAGCATCATCAGCAGTAGTAGTATCATCATCAGCAGTAGTAGTATCATCATCAATAGTAGTAGCATCATCATCATCATCAGTAGCATCATCAGTAGTAGTAGCATGGTCATCATCATCATCAGTAGCATCATCATCATCAGTAGTAGCATCATCAGTAGTAGTAGCATCATCATCATCAGTAGTAGCATCATCAGCAGTAGTAGTATCATCATCATCAGCAGTAGTAGTAGTATCATCATCATCAACAGTAGTATCATCAGCAGCAGTAGTAGCATCATCATCAATAGTAGTAGCATCATCATCATCAGTAGCAGTAGCATCATCAGCATCATCATCGTCAGCAGCAGTAGTAGTAGCATCATGATGATCATCAGTAGTAGTATCATCATCATCAGTAGTAGCATCATGATCATCATCAGTAGTAGTATCATCATCAGTAGTAGCATCATCATCATCAGCATCATCATCAGCATCATCAGCATCAGCAGCATCATCATCAGCAGCAGCAGCAGTAGTAGCACCATGATCATGATCATCATCAGTAGTAGTATCATCATCATCAGTAGTAGCATCATCAGCATCATCATCATCAGCATCATCACCATCATCATCATCAGCAGCATCACCATCATCACCATCATCAGCATCATCATCATGAGCAGCGCTGTTGCCCCAGGCTACGAAGCTACGCACGAAGACCCTGAGGAACACTCTGAACCCAGCGTGGAATGAGACGCTTACCTACTACGGAATCACGGATGATGACTTGTTACGCAAGACTCTAAGGTGGACTCCTTCAGTCATTCCCTCTGTCGTTCACTCAGTCAGTCACTCAGTCACTCAGTCGTTCACTCAGTCAGTCACTCAGTCACTCAGTCACTCACTCAGTCACTCAGTCACTCACTCAGTCGTTCACTCAGTCACTCAGTCACTCAGTCAGTCACTCAGTCACGCACTCAGTCACGCACTCAGTCACTCATTCAGTCACTCACGCACTCACTCAGTCATTCACTCAGTCACTCAGTCACTCACTCACTCAGTCACTCAGTCACTCACTCACGCACTCAGTCACTCACTCACTCAGTCATTCACTCACGCACTCACTCAGTCATTCACTCAGTCACTCAGTCACTCACTCACTCTGTTGTTCAGTCACTCAGTCACTCACTCAGGCACTCACTCAGGCACTCACTCAGTCACTCACTCAGTCACTCACTCACGCACTCACTCAGTCATTCACTCACCCACTCACCCACTCACTCAGTCACTCAGTCACGCACTCAGTCACCCACCCACTCACCCACTCACTCACTCACTCACCCACTCACTCACCCACTCACCCACTCACTCACTCACTCACCCACTCAGTCACTCACCCACTCACCCACTCACTCACTCACCCACTCACTCACTCACCCACTCAGTCACTCACCCACTCACCCACTCACTCACTCACCCACTCACTCACTCAGTCACTCAGTCACTCACTCTCCCACTCACCCTGATGATGATGTGGCTGATGATGTTGATTATGATGATGTTGATGATGTTGATGATGATAATGTTGATGATGTTGATGATGATGTTGATGATGATGTTGATGATGTTGATGATGTTGATGTTGATGATGATGATGTTGATGATGATGTTGATGATGATGTTGTTGATGATGTTGATGATGTTGATGATGATGTTGATGATGTTGATTATGATGATGTTGATGATGTTGATGATGATGTTGATGATGATGTTGATGATGTTGTTGATGATGATGATGTTGTTGATGATGATGTTGATGATGATGATTTTGATGATGTTGATGATGATGATGATGTTGTTGTTGTGTAGGATCTCTGTTTACGATGAGGACAAGCTAGGCCACAACGAGTGTATCGGGGAGACACGAGTCCCACTCAAGAGACTCAACCCGAATCAGACGAGGAGCTACAACATTTGTCTGGAGAGACAGCTTCCTGTTAGTGGGGGGGGTGGTGGTGGGTGGTGGGGGGGGGGGGGGTGGGGGGGGTGGTGGGTGGGTGGGTGGGTGAGTGAGTGGGTGAGTGAGTGGGTGAGTGAGTGGGTGAGTGAGTGAGTGGGTGAGTGAGTGAGTGGGTGAGTGAGTGAGTGGGTGAGTAGGTGAGTGAGTGAGTGAGTGGGTGGGTGAGTGAGTGGGTGGGTGGGTGGGTGAGTGGGTGGGTTGGTTAGTGAGTGGGTGGGTGAGTGGGTGGGTGAGTGGGTGGGTGAGTGGGTGGGTGAGTGGGTGGGTGGGTGAGTGAGTGGGTGGGTGGGGGGTGAGTGAGTGGGTGAGTGAGTGAGTGAGTGGGTGGGTGAGTGGGTGGGTGGGTGGGTGAGTGGGTGAGTGAGTGGGTGGGTGAGTGGGTGGGTGGGTGAGTGGGTGAGTGAGTGAGTGGATGAGTGAGTGAGTGGGTGAGTGAGTGAGTGGGTGAGTAGGTGAGTGAGTGAGTGGGTGGGTGGGTGGGTGAGTGAGTGGGTGGGTGGGTGGGTGAGTGGGTGGGTTGGTTAGTGAGTGGGTGGGTGAGTGGGTGGGTGAGTGGGTGGGTGGGTGAGTGAGTGGGTGGGTGGGGGGGTGAGTGAGTGGGTGAGTGAGTGAGTGAGTGGGTGGGTGGGTGAGTGGGTGGGTGGGTGAGTGGGTGAGTGAGTGGGTGGGTGAGTGGGTGGGTGGGTGAGTGGGTGAGTGAGTGAGTGGGTGAGTGAGTGAGTGGGTGAGTGAGTGAGTGGGTGAGTAGGTGAGTGAGTGAGTGGGTGGGTGGGTGGGTGAGTGAGTGGGTGGGTGGGTGGGTGAGTGGGTGGGTTGGTTAGTGAGTGGGTGGGTGAGTGGGTGGGTGAGTGGGTGGGTGGGTGAGTGAGTGGGTGGGTGGGTGAGTGGGTGGGTGGGTGGGTGAGTGGGTGAGTGAGTGGGTGGGTGACTGGGTGGGTGGGTGGGTGAGTGGGTGAGTGAGTGAGTGGGTGGGTGAGTGGGTGGGTGGGTGAGTGGGTGGGTGAGTGGGTGAGTGGGTGGGTGAGTGAGTGAGTGAGTGGGTGAGTGGGTGAGTGGGTGGGTGAGTGGGTGGGTGAGTCGGTGAGTGAGTGGGGTGGGTGGGTGAGTGAGTGGGTGAGTGAGTGGGTGGGTGAGTGGGTGAGTGGGTGGGTGAGTGAGTGAGTGAGTGGGTGAGTGGGTGAGTGGGTGGGTGAGTGGGTGGGTGAGTGGGTGAGTGAGTGGGGTGGGTGGGTGAGTGAGTGGGTGAGTGAGTGGGTGAGTGAGTGGGTGAGTGAGTGTGTGGTGAGTGGGTGAGTGAGTGAGTGAGTGGGTGAGTGAGTGGATGAGTGAGTGGGTGAGTGAGTGGGTGAGTGGGTGAGTGAGTAGGTGAGTGAGTTAGTGGATGAGTGAGTGAGTGAGTGGGTGAGTGGTTGAGTGGTTGAGTGAGTAGGTGAGTGAGTGAGTGAGTCCACCCCTACCCACGGTGATCGCCCACAGGTGGACAAGGGCGAGGAGGCGGCTGCGGAGGAGCGGGGTCGGATCCTGATCTCGCTCCGCTACAGCACGCAGAGGGGTGGACTCGTGGTGGGAGTCGTCCGCTGCGTCCACCTCGCAGCCATGGACGCCAACGGATACTCAGATCCCTTCGTCAAGATGTGGGTGACTCTGAGGGTGACTCTGTGGGTGACTCTTTGGGTGACTCTGTGGGTGACTCTGTGGGTGACTCTGTGGGTGACTCTGTCACTGTGGGTGACTCTGTGGGTGATCGCGTGATTGGGTGAGTGAGTGAGTGAGTGGGTGGGTGAGTGGGTGGGTGAGTGGGTGGGTGAGTGGGTGACTCTCTGAGTAGGTGAGTGAGTGGGTGAGTGAGCGGGTGAGTGGGTGAGTGAGTTGGTGAGTGAGTGTGTAGGTGAGTGAGTGAGTGGGTGAGTGAGTGAGTGGGTGTGTAGGTGAGTGAGTAGGTGAGTGAGTAGGTGAGTGAATGAGTGTGTAGGTGAGTGAGTAGGTGAGTGAGTAGGTGAGTAGGTGAGTGAGTGTGTAGGTGAGTGGGTGAGTGGGTGAGTGAGTGAGTGGATGAGTGAGTGAGTCGGTGAGAGTGTGAGTGAGTGAGTGGGTGAGTGAGTAGGTGAGTGAGTGAGTGGGTGAGTGAGTAGGTGAGTAGGTGAGTAGGTGAGTGGGTGAGTGAGTGAGTAGGTGAATGAGTGGGTGAGTGCGTGAGTAGGTGAGTGAATGTGTGAGTGAGTGAGTGGGTGAGTGAGTGTGTGAGTGGATGAGTGAGTGAGTGAGTAGGTGAGTGAGTGAGTAGGTGAGTGGATGAGTGAGTGAGTAGGTTAGTGGGTGAGTGAATGTGAGTGAGTGAGTAGGTGAGTATGTGAGTAGGTGAGTGTGTGAATGAGTGAGTGAGTAGGTGAGTGAGTGAGTGAGTTGGTGAGTGAGTGTGTGAGTAGGTGAGTGAGTGAGTCTGTGAGTGAGCAAATGAGTAGGTGAGTGAGTGGTTGAGTGAGTAGGTGAGTGAGTGAGTAGGTGAGTGAGTGAGTGGTGAGTGAGTATGTGAATATGTGAGTAGGTGAGTAGGTGAGTGAGTGAGTAGGTGAGCGAGTGGGTGGGTGAGTGAGTATGTGAGTATGTATGTAGGTGAGTGTGTGAGTGTGTGAGTGTGTGAGTGAGTAGGTGAGTGAGTGGGTGGGTGAGTGAGTAGGTGAGTAGGTGAGTGTGTGAGTGAGTGAGTGGTGAGTGATAATGTGAGTAGGTGAGTAGGTGAGTGTGTGAGTGAGTGAGTAGGTGAGTGAGTGGGTGGGTGAGTGAGTAGGTGAGTAGGTGAGTGTGTGAGTGAGTGAGTAGGTGAGTGAGTAGGTGAGTGAGTGGGTGAGTGGGTGAGTGAGTGAGTAGGTGATTAGGTAAGTGAGTGAGTATGTGAGTAGGTGAGTAGGTGAGTGAGTAGGTGAGTAGGTGAGTGAGTGAATGAGTGGGTGGGTGAGTGAGTAGTTGAGTAGGTGAGTGAGTGGATGAGTGAGTGATTGAGTAGGTGAGTATGTGAGTAGGTGAGTGAGTAGGTGAGTAGGTGAGTGAGTGAGTGGTGAGTATGTGAGTGAGTGAGTGAGTAGGTGAGTAGGTGAGTGTGTGAGTGAGTGAGTGGTGAGTGAGTAGGTGATTAGTTGAGTAGGTGAGTGAGTGAGTGAGTGGTGAGTTTTTGAGTAGGTGAGTGAGTGAGTAGGTGAGTGATTGAGTAGGTGAGTATGTGAGTAGGTGAGTGAGTGAGTAGGTGAGTGAGTAGGTGAGTAGTTGAGTAGGTGAGTGAGTGAGTGAGTGGTGAGTATGTGAGTAGGTAAGTGAGTGGATGAGTGAGTGATTGAGTAGGTGAGTATGTGAGTAGGTGAGTGAGTGAGTAGGTGAGTGAGTAGGTGAGTAGGTGAGTCTGTGAGTGAGTGAGTGGTGAGTATGTGAGTAGGTGAGTGAGTGGGTGAGTGGTGAGTGAGTAGGTGAGTAGGTGAGTGAGTGGGTGAGTGAGTAGTTGAGTAGGTGAGTGAGTAGGTGAGTGTGTGAGTGAGTGGTGAGTGAGTAGGTGATTAGTTGAGTATGTGAGTGAGTGAGTGAGTAGGTGAGTGAGTGGGTGGGTGAGTGAGTATGTGAGTAGGTGAGTGAGTAGGTGAGTGTGTGAGTGAGTGGTGAGTGAGTAGGTGAGTGGGTGAGTGTGTGAGTGAGTGAGTGGTGAGTGAGAAGGTGAGCAGTTGAGTAGGTGAGTGAGTGGTGAGTGAGTAGGTGAGTAGGTGAGTGAGTGGGTGAGTGAGTAGTTGAGTAGGTGTGTGAGTATGTGAGTGAGTGAGTGAGTGGTGAGTGAGTAGGTGAGTGAGTATGTGAGTGAGTGAGTGAGTGGGTGAGTGAGTATGTGAGTAGGTGAGTGTGTGAGTGAGTGAGTGGTTGAGTGAGTAGGTGATTAGTTGAGTATGTGAGTGAGTGAGTGATTGGTGAGTGAGTAGGTGATTAGGTGAGTGTGTGAGTGAGTGAGTGGTGAGTGAGTAGGTGATTAGTTGAGTATGTGAGTGAGTGAGTGAGTGGTGAGTATGTGAGTAGGTGAGTGAGTGAGTAGGTGAGTGTGTGAGTGAGTGAGTAGGTGATTAGGTGAGTGTGTGAGTGAGTGAGTGAGTGGTGAGTGAGTAGGTGATTAGTTGAGTATGTGAGTGAGTGAGTGGTGAGTATGTGAGTAGGTGAGTGAGTGAGTAGGTGAGTGTGTGAGTGAGTGAGTAGGTGAGTAGGTGAGTGTGTGTGTGAGTGAGTGGTGAGTGAGTAGGTGATTAGTTGAGTAGGTGAGTGAGTGAGTGAGTGGTGAGTGAGTAGGTGAGTGTGTGAGTGAGTGGTGAGTGAGTAGGTGATTAGTTGAGTAGGTGAGTGTGTGAGTGAGTGGGTGAGTGAGTGAGTAGGTGAGTAGGTGAGTGAGTGGGTGAGTGAGTAGGTGAGTAGGTGAGTGAGTAGGTGAGTGAGTGAGTGGTATATTTATATCCAGGGTCTCTCTCTCTGTGTGTGCCCTGTAGCTACCTGAGACCCGACAGTGGAAAGAAGGCAAAGCACAAGACTACTGTGAAGAAGAAGACCCTCAACCCCGAGTTTAACGAGGTGAGCCGTGGTGAGCGGTGGTGAGCCGTGGGTGAGCCTTGGGTGAGCCGTGGTGAGCCCAGGGTGAGCCGTGGGGAGCCCAGGGTGAGCCGTGGGGAGCCCAGGGTGAGCCGTGGTGAGCCGTGGTGAGCCCGGGTGAGCCCTGGGTGAGCTCTGGGTGAGCGGTGGTGAGCGGTGGTGAGCCGTGGGTGAGCGGTGGTGAGCGGTGGTGAGCCGTGGTGAGCGGTGGTGAGTCCTGGGTGAGCCCTGGGTGAGCCCTGGTGAGTGGTGGTGAGCCCAGGGTGAGCGGTGGTGAGCCCAGGGTGAGCCGTGGTGAGTCCTGGGTGAGCCGTGGGTGAGCCCTGGGTGAGCCCTGGGTGAGCCCTAGGTGAGCCCTGGGTGAGTCCTGGGTGAGCCCTTGGTGAGCCCAGGGTGAGCGGTGGTGAGCCCAGGGTGAGCCGTGGTGAGTCCTGGGTGAGCCGTGGGTGAGCCCTGGGTGAGCCCTGGGTGAGCCCTAGGTGAGCCCTGGGTGAGTCCTGGGTGAGCCCTAGGTGAGCCCTGGGTGAGCCCTGGGTGAGCCCTAGGTGAGCCCTGGGTGAGCCCTGGGTGAGCCCTGGGTGAGCCCTGGGTGAGCCCTGGGTGAGCCCTGGGTGAGTCCTGGGTGAGCCGTGGGTGAGCCCTGGGTGAGCCGTGGTGAGCCCAGGGTGAGCGGTGGTGAGCGGTGGTGAGCGGTGGTGAGCCCTGGGTGAGCCCTGGGTGAGTCCTGGGTGAGTCCTGGGTGAGTCCTGGGTGACCCCTGGGTGAGTCCTGGGTGAGTCCTGGGTGAGCCCTGGGTGAGCCGTGGTGAGCCGTGGTGAGCCTTGGGTGAGCCGTGGTTAGCCCTGGGTGAGTCCTGGGTGAGCCCTGGGTGAGTCCAGGGTGAGCGGTGATGAGCCCAGGGTGAGCCCTGGGTGAGCCCTGGGTGAGCCCTGGGTGAGCCCTGGGTGAGCCCAGGGTGAGCGGTGATGAGCCCAGGGTGAGCCCTGGTGAGTCCCGGGTGAGCCCTGGGTGAGTCCCGGGTGAGCCCTGGGTGAGTCCTGGGTGAGTCCTGGGTGAGCCCTGGGTGAGCCCTGGGTGAGCCCTGGGTGAGCCGTGGTGAGCCCTGGGTGAGCCCTGGGTGAGTCCTGGGTGAGCCCTGGGTGAGCCCTGGGTGAGTCCTGGGTGAGCCCTGGGTGAGCCCTGGGTGAGTCCTGGGTGAGTCCTGGGTGAGCCCTGGGTGAGCCCTGGGTGAGCCCTGGGTGAGCCCTGGGTGAGCCCTGGGTGAGCCCTGGGTGAGCCCCGGGTGAGCCCTGGGTGAGCCCTGGGTGAGCCCAGGGTGAGCCCTGGGTGAGTCCTGGGTGAGCCCTGGGTGAGCCCTGGGTGAGCCCTGGGTGAGTCCTGGGTGAGCCCTGGGTGAGCGGTGGTGAGCCCTGGGTGAGCGGTGGTGAGCGGTGGTGAGTCCTGGGTGAGCCCAGGGTGAGCCGTGGGTGAGCCGTGGTGAGCCGTGGTGAGCGGTGGTGAGCGGTGGTGAGCGGTGGTGAGCCCTGGGTGAGCCCTGGGTGAGTCCTGGGTGAGCCCTGGGTGAGCCCTGGGTGAGTCGTGGGTGAGCGGTGGTGAGCCCTGGGTGAGCCGTGGGTGAGCGGTGGTGAGCGGTGGTGGGTCGTGAATATTTAAAGGTCGTGAATTTTTTGAGATCACGAACAGTTAAATGTCGTGAGTATTTCCTGGGTCAGAAATATTTAGAAGTGATGATCTCACCCCGTGTCTCTCTCCCCGTGTCTCTCTCTCCCCGTGTCTCTCTCCCCGTGTCTCTCTCTCCCCGTGTCTCTCTACCCCCGTGTCTCTCTTTCCCCGTGTCTCTCCCCCCGTGTCTCTCTCTCCCCGTGTGTCTCTCCCCCCCGTGTCTCTCTCTCCCTGTGTCTCTCTCTCCCCGTGTTTCTCTCTCCCCGTGTCTCTCTCCCCCCGTGTCTCTCTCTCCCCGTGTCTCTCTCCCCCCCGTGTCTCTCTCCCCGTGTCTCTCCCCGTGTCCCTCTCCCCCCGTGTCTCTCTCTCTCCCCGTGTCTCTCTCCCCGTGTCTCTCTCTCCCCGTGTCTCTCTCCCCCCCGTGTCTCTCTCTCCCCGTGTCTCTCTCCCCGTGTCTCTCTCTCCCCGTGTCTCTCTCCCCATGTCTCTCTCCCCGTGTTTCTCTCTCCCCGTGTCTCTCCCCGTGTCTCTCTCCCCGTGTCTCTCTCCCCGTGTCTCTCTCTCCCCGTGGCTCTCTCTCTCCCCCCGTGTCTCTCTCCCCCCGTGTCTCTCTCCCCGTGTCTCTCTCCCCGTGTCTCTCTCTCCCCGTGGCTCTCTCTCCCCGTGTCTCTCTCCCCCCGTGTCTCTCTCTCCCCGTGTCTCTCTCCCCATGTCTCTCTCCCCGTGTTTCTCTCTCCCCGTGTCTCTCCCCGTGTCTCTCTCCCCGTGTCTCTCTCTCCCCCCCCGTGTCTCTCTCCCCCCGTGTCTCTCTCTCCCCGCGTCTCTCTCTCCCCGCGTCTCTCTCCCCGTGTCTCTCTCCCCGTGTCTCTCTCCCCGTGTCTCTCTCCCCCCCGTGTCTCTCTCTCCCCGTGTATCTCTCTCTCCCCGTGTCTCTCTCTCCCCGTGTCTCTCTCCCCCCGTGTCTCTCTCTCCGTGTCTCTCTCCCCGTCTCTCTCTCTGTGTCTTTCTCCCCCCACGTCTCTCTCTCCCCGTGTCTCTCCCCGTGTCTCTCTCTCTCCCCGTCTCTCTCTCTCTCCGCGTCTCTCCCCGTGTCTCTCTCCCCGTGTCTCTCTCTCCCCGTGTCTCTCTTTCCCCGTGTTTCTCTCTCCCCGTGTTTCTCTCTCCCCGTGTCTCTCTCTTCCCGTGTCTCTCTCTCCCCGTGTCTCTCGCTCCCCGTGTCTCTCTCTCTCCCCGTGTCTCTCTCCCTGTGTCTCTCTCCCCGTGTCTCTCTCCCTGTGTGTCTCTCTCCCCGTGTCTCTCTCTCTCTCCCCGTTTCTCTCTCTCCCCGTGTCTCTCCCCGTGTCTCTCTCCCCGTGTCTCTCTCTCCCCGTGTCTCTCTCTCCCCGTGTCTCTCTCCCCCCGTGTCTCTCTCTCCCCGTGTCTCTCTCCCCATGTCTCTCTCCCCGTGTCTCTCTCCCCATGTCTCTCTCCCCGTGTTTCTCTCTCTCCCCGTGTCTCTCTCTCCCCGTGTCTCTCTCTCCCCGTGTCTCTCTCCCCCCGTGTCTCTCTCTCCCCGTGTCTCTCTCTCCCCGTGTCTCTCTCCCCCCGTGTCTCTCTCTCTCTCTCTCTCTCCCCGTGTCTCTCTCCCCGTGTTTCTCTCTCTCCCCGTGTCTCTCTCCCCGTGTCTCTCTCCCGCCGTGTCTCTCTCTCCCCGTGTCTCTCTCCCCGTGTCTCTCTCCCCCCGTGTCTCTCTCCCCTCGTGTCTCTCTCCCCGTGTCTCTCTCTCCCCGTGTCTCTTCCACCCGTCTCTCTCTCCCCGTGTCTCTCTCTCCCCCGTGTCTCTCTCCCCCCGTGTCTCTCTCTCTCCCGCCGTGTCTCTCTACCCCCGTGTCTCTCTCTCCCCGTGTCTCTCTCTCCCCGTGTCTCTCTCTCCCCGTGTCTCTCTCCCCGTGTCTCTCTCTCCCCGTGTCTCTCTCTCCCCGTGTCTCTCACCCCGTGTCTCTCTCCCCCCGTGTCTCTCTCCCCGTGTCTCTCTCCCCCCGTGTCTCTCTCTCCCCGTGTCTCTCTCTCCCCGTGTCTCTCTCTCCCCGTGTCTCTCTCGCTCCCCGTGTCTCTCTCTCCCCCCGTGTCTCTCTCTCCCCCCGTGTCTCTCTCCCCGTGTCTCTCTCCCCTTGTCTCTCTCCCCGCGTCTCTCTCTCCCTGCGTCTCTCTCCCCGTGTCTCTCTCACCCCCCGTGTCTCTCTCTCCCCGTGTCTCTCTCACCCCCCGTGTCTCTCTCTCCCCGTGTCTCTCTCCCCGTGTCTTTCTCCCCCGGTGTCTCTCTCTCCCCGTGTCTCTCTCTCCCCGTGTCTCTCCCCCCGTGTCTCTCTCTCCCCGTGTCTCTCTCTCCCCGTGTCTCTCTCCCCCCGTGTCTCTCTCTCCCCGTCTCTCTCTTTGTGTCTTTCTCCCCCCGCGTCTCTCTCCCCGTGTCTCTCTCTCCCCGTGTCTCTCTCTCTCCCCGTCTCTCTCTCTCTCTCCCCGTGTCTCTCTCTCTCCCCGTGTCTCTCTCTCCCCGTGTCTCTCTCTCTCCCCGTGTCTCTCTCTCTCCCCGTGTCTCTCTCTCCCCGTGTCTCTCTCTCCCCGTGTCTCTCTCCCCGTATCTCTATCCCCGTGTCTCTCTCCCCGTGTCTTTCTCTCTCCCCGTCTCTCTCTCTCCCCACGTCTCTCCCCGTGTCTCTCTCCCCGTGTCTCTCTCCCCGTGTCTCTCTCCCCCCGTATCTCTCCCCCCGTGTCTCTCCCCCCGTCTTTCTCTCTCCCCGCGTCTCTCTCCCCGTGTCTCTCTCTCTCCCCGTGTCTCTCTCTCTCCCCCCGTGTCTCTCTCTCTCCCCGTGTCTCTCTCTCTCCCCCCGTGTCTCTCTCCCCGTGTCTCTCTCTCCCCGTGTCTCTCTCCCCGTCTCTCTCTCTCACCATGTCTCTCTCCCCGTGTCTCTCTCACCGTGTCTCTCTCCCCGTGTCTCTCTCCCGGTGTCTCTCTCTCCCTGTGTGTCTCTCCCCGCGTCTCTCTCTCACCGTGTCTCTCTCTCCCCGTGTCTCTCTCCCGGTGTCTCTCTCTCTCCCCGTGTCTCTCTCCCCGTGTCTCTCTCTCCCCGTGTCTCTCTCCCCGTGTCTCTCTCTCCCCGTGTCTCTCTCTCCCCGTGTCTCTCTCCCCGTGTCTCTCTCTCCCCGTGTCTCTCTCTCCCCGTGTCTCTCTCTCCCCGTGTCTCTCCCCCCCGTCTCTCTCACCGTGTCTCTCTCTCCCCGTGTCTGTCCCCCCGTCTCTCTCCCCGTGTCTCTCTCTCCCCGTGTCTCTCTCTCCCCGTGTCCCACTCCCCGTGTCTCTCTCCCGTGTCTCTCCCCCCGTGTCTCTCTCCCCGTGTCTCTCCCCCCCGGTGTCTCTCTCTCCCCGTGTCTCTCTCTCCCCGTGTCTCTCTCTCCCCGTGTCTCTCTCCCCCCGTGTCTCTCTCTCCCCGTGTCTCTCTCTCCCCGGTGTCTCTCTCTCCCCGTGTCTCTCTCTCCCCGTGTCTCTCTCTCCCCGTGTCTCTCCCCCCCGTCTCTCTCCCCGTGTCTCTCTCTCCCCGTGTCTCTCCCCCCCGTGTCTCTCTCTCCCCGTGTCTCTCCCCCCCGTCTCTCTCCCCGTGTTTCTCTCTCCCCGTGTCTCTCCCCCCCGTCTCTCTCCCCGTGTCTCTCTCTCCCCGTGTCTCTCTCTCCCCGTGTCTCTCTCTCCCCGTGTCTGTCCCCCCGTCTCTCTCCCCGTGTCTCTCTCTCCCCGTGTCTCTCTCTCCCGTGTCTCTCCCCCCCGTCTCTCTCCCCGTGTCTCTCTCCCCCCGTGTCTCTCTCTCCCCGTGTCTCTCTGCCCGTGTCTCTCTCTCCCCGTGTCTCTCCCCCCCCCGTCTCTCTCCCCGTGTCTCTCTCTCCCCGTGTCTCTCTCTCCCCCCGGTCTCTCTCCCCGTGTCTCTCTCTCCCCCCGGTCTCTCTCCCCGTGTCTCTCTCTCTCCCCGTGTCTCTCTCCCCGTCTCTCTCTCTCACCATGTCTCTCTCTCCCCGTCTCTCTCTCTCACCATGTCTCTCTCTCCCCGCGTCTCTCCCCGTGTCTCTCTCTCCCCTTGTCTCTCTCTCCCCGTGTCTCTCTCTCCCCGTGTCTCTCTCTCCCCGTGTCTCTCTCTCTCCCCGTGTCTCTCTCTCTCCCCGTGTCTCTCTCTCTCCCCGTGTCTCTCTCCCCGTGTCTCTCTCTCCCCGTGTCTCTCTCTCTCACCGTGTCTCTCTCTCCCCGTGTCTCTCCCCCTCGTCTCTCTCCCCGTGTCTCTCTCTCTCTCTCCCCGTGTCTCTCTCTCCCCGTGTCTCTCTCTCTCTCCCCGTGTCTCTCTCTCCCCGCGTCTCTCCCCGTGTCTCTCTCCCTCCCCGTGTCTCTCTCTCCCCGTGTCTCTCTCTCCCCCCCGTCTCTCTCCCCGTGTCTCTCCCTCCCCGTGTCTCTCTCTCCCCCCCGTCTCTCTCCCCGTGTCTCTCTCTCCCCGTGTCTCTCTCTCCCCCCCGTCTCTCTCCCCGTGTCTCTCTCTCTCCCCGTGTCTCTCTCTCCCCGTGTCTCTCCCTCCCCGTGTCTCTCCCCCCCGTCTCTCTCCCCGTGTCTCTCTCTCCCCGTGTCTCTCTCTCCCCGTGTCTCTCTCCCCGTGTCTCTCTCCCCGTGTCTTTCTACCCCCGTGTCTCTCTCTCCCCGTGTCTCTCTCTCCCCGTGTCTCTCTCTCCCCGTGTCTCTCTCCCCGTGTCTCTCTCTCCCCGTGTCTCTCTCTCCCCGTGTCTCTCACCCCGTGTCTCTCTCCCCCCGTGTCTCTCTCCCCGTGTCTCTCTCCCCCCGTGTCTCTCTCTCCCCGTGTCTCTCTCTCCCCGTGTCTCTCTCTCCCCGTGTCTCTCTCTCTCCCCGTGTCTCTCTCTCCCCCCGTGTCTCTCTCTCCCCCCGTGTCTCTCTCCCCGTGTCTCTCTCCCCTTGTCTCTCTCCCCGCGTCTCTCTCTCCCTGCGTCTCTCTCCCCGTGTCTCTCTCACCCCCCGTGTCTCTCTCTCCCCGTGTCTCTCTCACCCCCCGTGTCTCTCTCTCCCCGTGTCTCTCTCCCCGTGTCTTTCTCCCCCGGTGTCTCTCTCTCCCCGTGTCTCTCTCTCCCCGTGTCTCTCCCCCCGTGTCTCTCTCTCCCCGTGTCTCTCTCTCCCCGTGTCTCTCTCCCCCCGTGTCTCTCTCTCCCCGTCTCTCTCTTTGTGTCTTTCTCCCCCCGCGTCTCTCTCCCCGTGTCTCTCTCTCCCCGTGTCTCTCTCTCTCCCCGTGTCTCTCTCTCTCCCCGTGTCTCTCTCTCTCCCCGTGTCTCTCTCTCCCCGTGTCTCTCTCTCTCCCCGTGTCTCTCTCTCTCCCCGTGTCTCTCTCTCCCCGTGTCTCTCTCTCCCCGTGTCTCTCTCCCCGTATCTCTATCCCCGTGTCTCTCTCCCCGTGTCTTTCTCTCTCCCCGTCTCTCTCTCTCCCCACGTCTCTCCCCGTGTCTCTCTCCCCGTGTCTCTCTCCCCGTGTCTCTCTCCCCCCGTATCTCTCCCCCCGTGTCTCTCCCCCCGTCTTTCTCTCTCCCCGCGTCTCTCTCCCCGTGTCTCTCTCTCTCCCCGTGTCTCTCTCTCTCCCCCCGTGTCTCTCTCTCTCCCCGTGTCTCTCTCTCTCCCCCCGTGTCTCTCTCCCCGTGTCTCTCTCTCCCCGTGTCTCTCTCCCCGTCTCTCTCTCTCACCATGTCTCTCTCCCCGTGTCTCTCTCACCGTGTCTCTCTCCCCGTGTCTCTCTCCCGGTGTCTCTCTCTCCCTGTGTGTCTCTCCCCGCGTCTCTCTCTCACCGTGTCTCTCTCTCCCCGTGTCTCTCTCCCGGTGTCTCTCTCTCTCCCCGTGTCTCTCTCCCCGTGTCTCTCTCTCCCCGTGTCTCTCTCCCCGTGTCTCTCTCTCCCCGTGTCTCTCTCTCCCCGTGTCTCTCTCCCCGTGTCTCTCTCTCCCCGTGTCTCTCTCTCCCCGTGTCTCTCTCTCCCCGTGTCTCTCCCCCCCGTCTCTCTCCCCGTGTCTCTCTCTCACCGTGTCTCTCTCTCCCCGTGTCTGTCCCCCCGTCTCTCTCCCCGTGTCTCTCTCTCCCCGTGTCTCTCTCTCCCCGTGTCCCACTCCCCGTGTCTCTCTCCCGTGTCTCTCCCCCCGTGTCTCTCTCCCCGTGTCTCTCCCCCCCGGTGTCTCTCTCTCCCCGTGTCTCTCTCTACCCGTGTCTCTCTCTCCCCGTGTCTCTCTCCCCCCGTGTCTCTCTCTCCCCGTGTCTCTCTCTCCCCGGTGTCTCTCTCTCCCCGTGTCTCTCTCTCCCCGTGTCTCTCTCTCCCCGTGTCTCTCCCCCCCGTCTCTCTCCCCGTGTCTCTCTCTCCCCGTGTCTCTCCCCCCCGTGTCTCTCTCTCCCCGTGTCTCTCCCCCCCGTCTCTCTCCCCGTGTTTCTCTCTCCCCGTGTCTCTCCCCCCCGTCTCTCTCCCCGTGTCTCTCTCTCCCCGTGTCTCTCTCTCCCCGTGTCTCTCTCTCCCCGAGTCTGTCCCCCCGTCTCTCTCCCCGTGTCTCTCTCTCCCCGTGTCTCTCTCTCCCCGTGTCTCTCCCCCCCGTCTCTCTCCCCGTGTCTCTCTCCCCCCGTGTCTCTCTCTCCCCGTGTCTCTCTGCCCGTGTCTCTCTCTCCCCGTGTCTCTCCCCCCCCCCGTCTCTCTCCCCGTGTCTCTCTCTCCCCGTGTCTCTCTCTCCCCCCGGTCTCTCTCCCCGTGTCTCTCTCTCTCCCCGTGTCTCTCTCTCCTCGTGTCTCTCTCTCTCCCCGTGTCTCTCTCCCCGTCTCTCTCTCTCACCATGTCTCTCTCTCCCCGCGTCTCTCCCCGTGTCTCTCTCTCCCCTTGTCTCTCTCTCCCCGTGTCTCTCTCTCCCCGTGTCTCTCTCTCCCCGTGTCTCTCTCTCTCCCCGTGTCTCTCTCTCTCCCCGTGTCTCTCTCTCTCCCCGTGTCTCTCTCCCCGTGTCTCTCTCTCCCCGTGTCTCTCTCTCTCACCGTGTCTCTCTCTTCCCGTGTCTCTCCCCCTCGTCTCTCTCCCCGTGTCTCTCTCTCTCTCTCCCCGTGTCTCTCTCTCCCCGTGTCTCTCTCTCTCTCCCCGTGTCTCTCTCCCCGTGTCTCTCTCTCCCCGTGTCTCTCTCCCCGTGTCTCTCTCTCCCCGTGTCTCTCTCTCCCCGTGTCTCTCTCCCCGTGTCTCTCTCTCCCCGTGTCTCTCTCTCCCCGTGTCTCTCTCTCCCCGTGTCTCTCCCCCCCGTCTCTCTCCCCGTGTCTCTCTCTCACCGTGTCTCTCTCTCCCCGTGTCTGTCCCCCCGTCTCTCTCCCCGTGTCTCTCTCTCCCCGTGTCTCTCTCTCCCCGTGTCCCACTCCCCGTGTCTCTCTCCCGTGTCTCTCCCCCCGTGTCTCTCTCCCCGTGTCTCTCCCCCCCGGTGTCTCTCTCTCCCCGTGTCTCTCTCTACCCGTGTCTCTCTCTCCCCGTGTCTCTCTCCCCCCGTGTCTCTCTCTCCCCGTGTCTCTCTCTCCCCGGTGTCTCTCTCTCCCCGTGTCTCTCTCTCCCCGTGTCTCTCTCTCCCCGTGTCTCTCCCCCCCGTCTCTCTCCCCGTGTCTCTCTCTCCCCGTGTCTCTCCCCCCCGTGTCTCTCTCTCCCCGTGTCTCTCCCCCCCGTCTCTCTCCCCGTGTTTCTCTCTCCCCGTGTCTCTCCCCCCCGTCTCTCTCCCCGTGTCTCTCTCTCCCCGTGTCTCTCTCTCCCCGTGTCTCTCTCTCCCCGTGTCTGTCCCCCCGTCTCTCTCCCCGTGTCTCTCTCTCCCCGTGTCTCTCTCTCCCCGTGTCTCTCCCCCCCGTCTCTCTCCCCGTGTCTCTCTCCCCCCGTGTCTCTCTCTCCCCGTGTCTCTCTGCCCGTGTCTCTCTCTCCCCGTGTCTCTCCCCCCCCCGTCTCTCTCCCCGTGTCTCTCTCTCCCCGTGTCTCTCTCTCCCCCCGGTCTCTCTCCCCGTGTCTCTCTCTCTCCCCGTGTCTCTCTCTCCTCGTGTCTCTCTCTCTCCCCGTGTCTCTCTCCCCGTCTCTCTCTCTCACCATGTCTCTCTCTCCCCGCGTCTCTCCCCGTGTCTCTCTCTCCCCTTGTCTCTCTCTCCCCGTGTCTCTCTCTCCCCGTGTCTCTCTCTCCCCGTGTCTCTCTCTCTCCCCGTGTCTCTCTCTCTCCCCGTGTCTCTCTCTCTCCCCGTGTCTCTCTCCCCGTGTCTCTCTCTCCCCGTGTCTCTCTCTCTCACCGTGTCTCTCTCTCCCCGTGTCTCTCCCCCTCGTCTCTCTCCCCGTGTCTCTCTCTCTCTCTCCCCGTGTCTCTCTCTCCCCGTGTCTCTCTCTCTCTCCCCGTGTCTCTCTCTCCCCGCGTCTCTCCCCGTGTCTCTCTCCCTCCCCGTGTCTCTCTCTCCCCGTGTCTCTCTCTCCCCCCCGTCTCTCTCCCCGTGTCTCTCCCTCCCCGTGTCTCTCTCTCCCCCCCGTCTCTCTCCCCGTGTCTCTCTCTCCCCGTGTCTCTCTCTCCCCCCCGTCTCTCTCCCCGTGTCTCTCTCTCTCCCCGTGTCTCTCTCTCCCCGTGTCTCTCCCTCCCCGTGTCTCTCCCCCCCCGTCTCTCTCCCCGTGTCTCTCTCTCCCCGTGTCTCTCTCTCCCCGTGTCTCTCTCCCCGTGTCTCTCTCCCCGTGTCTCTCTACCCCCGTGTCTCTCTCTCCCCGTGTCTCTCTCTCCCCGTGTCTCTCTCTCCCCGTGTCTCTCTCCCCGTGTCTCTCTCTCCCCGTGTCTCTCTCTCCCCGTGTCTCTCACCCCGTGTCTCTCTCCCCCCGTGTCTCTCTCCCCGTGTCTCTCTCCCCCCGTGTCTCTCTCTCCCCGTGTCTCTCTCTCCCCGTGTCTCTCTCTCCCCGTGTCTCTCTCTCTCCCCGTGTCTCTCTCTCCCCCCGTGTCTCTCTCTCCCCCCTTGTCTCTCTCCCCGTGTCTCTCTCCCCTTGTCTCTCTCTCCGCGTCTCTCTCTCCCTGCGTCTCTCTCCCCGTGTCTCTCTCACCCCCCGTGTCTCTCTCTCCCCGTGTCTCTCTCACCCCCCGTGTCTCTCTCTCCCCGTGTCTCTCTCCCCGTGTCTTTCTCCCCCGGTGTCTCTCTCTCCCCGTGTCTCTCTCTCCCCGTGTCTCTCCCCCCGTGTCTCTCTCTCCCCGTGTCTCTCTCTCCCCGTGTCTCTCTCCCCCCGTGTCTCTCTCTCCCCGTCTCTCTCTTTGTGTCTTTCTCCCCCCGTGTCTCTCTCCCCGTGTCTCTCTCTCCCCGTGTCTCTCTCTCCCCGTGTCTCTCTCTCTCCCCGTGTCTCTCTCTCTCCCCGTGTCTCTCTCTCTCCCCGTGTCTCTCTCTCTCCCCGTGTCTCTCTCTCCCCGTGTCTCTCTCTCTCCCCGTGTCTCTCTCTCTCCCCGTGTCTCTCTCTCCCCGTGTCTCTCTCCCCGTGTCTTTCTCTCTCCCCGTCTCTCTCTCTCCCCACGTCTCTCCCCGGGTCTCTCTCCCCGTGTCTCTCTCCCCGTGTCTCTCTCCCCCCGTGTCTCTCTCCCCGTGTCTCTCTCTCCCCGTGTCTCTCTCTCCCCGTGTCTCTCCCCCCGTGTCTCTCTCCCCGTGTCTCTCTCCCCGTGTCTCTCTCTCTCTCCCCGTGTCTCTCTCCCCGTGTCTCTCTCCCCCCGTTTCTCTCCCCCCGTGTCTCTCCCCCCGTCTTTCTCTCTCCCCGCGTCTCTCTCCCCGTGTCTCTCTCTCTCCCCGTGTCTCTCTCTCTCCCCCCGTGTCTCTCTCTCTCCCCGTGTCTCTCTCTCTCCCCCCGTGTCTCTCTCCCCGTGTCTCTCTCTCCCCGTGTCTCTCTCCCCGTCTCTCTCTCTCTCTCACCATGTCTCTCTCCCCGTGTCTCTCTCACCGTGTCTCTCTCCCCGTGTCTCCCTCCCGGTGTCTCTCTCTCCCCGTGTGTCTCTCCTCGTGTCTCTCTCCCCCCGTGTCTCTCTCTCCGTGTCTCTCTCCCCGTGTCTCTCTCTCTCTCCCCGTGTCTCTCTCCCCGTGTCTCTCTCTCCCCGTGTCTCTCTCTCCCCGTGTCTCTCACCCCGTGTCTCTCTCCCCCCGTGTCTCTCTCCCCGTGTCTCTCTCCCCCCGTGTCTCTCTCTCCCCGTGTCTCTCTCTCCCCGTGTCTCTCTCTCCCCGTGTCTCTCTCTCTCCCCGTGTCTCTCTCTCCCCCCGTGTCTCTCTCTCCCCCCGTGTCTCTCTCCCCGTGTCTCTCTCCCCTTGTCTCTCTCCCCGCGTCTCTCTCTCCCTGCGTCTCTCTCCCCGTGTCTCTCTCCCCGTGTCTCTCTCCCCGTGTCTCTCTACCCCCGTGTCTCTCTCTCCCCGTGTCTCTCTCTCCCCGTGTCTCTCTCTCCCCGTGTCTCTCTCTCTCCCCGTGTCTCTCTCTCCCCCCGTGTCTCTCTCTCCCCCCTTGTCTCTCTCCCCGTGTCTCTCTCCCCTTGTCTCTCTCTCCGCGTCTCTCTCTCCCTGCGTCTCTCTCCCCGTGTCTCTCTCACCCCCCGTGTCTCTCTCTCCCCGTGTCTCTCTCACCCCCCGTGTCTCTCTCTCCCCGTGTCTCTCTCCCCGTGTCTTTCTCCCCCGGTGTCTCTCTCTCCCCGTGTCTCTCTCTCCCCGTGTCTCTCCCCCCGTGTCTCTCTCTCCCCGTGTCTCTCTCTCCCCGTGTCTCTCTCCCCCCGTGTCTCTCTCTCCCCGTCTCTCTCTTTGTGTCTTTCTCCCCCCGTGTCTCTCTCCCCGTGTCTCTCTCTCCCCGTGTCTCTCTCTCCCCGTGTCTCTCTCTCTCCCCGTGTCTCTCTCTCTCCCCGTGTCTCTCTCTCTCCCCGTGTCTCTCTCTCTCCCCGTGTCTCTCTCTCCCCGTGTCTCTCTCTCTCCCCGTGTCTCTCTCTCTCCCCGTGTCTCTCTCTCCCCGTGTCTCTCTCTCCCCGTGTCTCTCTCCCCGTGTCTTTCTCTCTCCCCGTCTCTCTCTCTCCCCACGTCTCTCCCCGGGTCTCTCTCCCCGTGTCTCTCTCCCCGTGTCTCTCTCCCCCCGTGTCTCTCTCCCCGTGTCTCTCTCTCCCCGTGTCTCTCTCTCCCCGTGTCTCTCCCCCCGTGTCTCTCTCCCCGTGTCTCTCTCCCCGTGTCTCTCTCTCTCTCCCCGTGTCTCTCTCCCCGTGTCTCTCTCCCCCCGTTTCTCTCCCCCCGTGTCTCTCCCCCCGTCTTTCTCTCTCCCCGCGTCTCTCTCCCCGTGTCTCTCTCTCTCCCCGTGTCTCTCTCTCTCCCCCCGTGTCTCTCTCTCTCCCCGTGTCTCTCTCTCTCCCCCCGTGTCTCTCTCCCCGTGTCTCTCTCTCCCCGTGTCTCTCTCCCCGTCTCTCTCTCTCTCTCACCATGTCTCTCTCCCCGTGTCTCTCTCACCGTGTCTCTCTCCCCGTGTCTCCCTCCCGGTGTCTCTCTCTCCCCGTGTGTCTCTCCTCGTGTCTCTCTCCCCCCGTGTCTCTCTCTCCGTGTCTCTCTCCCCGTGTCTCTCTCTCTCTCCCCGTGTCTCTCTCCCCGTGTCTCTCTCTCCCCGTGTCTCTCTCTCCCCGTGTCTCTCACCCCGTGTCTCTCTCCCCCCGTGTCTCTCTCCCCGTGTCTCTCTCCCCCCGTGTCTCTCTCTCCCCGTGTCTCTCTCTCCCCGTGTCTCTCTCTCCCCGTGTCTCTCTCTCTCCCCGTGTCTCTCTCTCCCCCCGTGTCTCTCTCTCCCCCCGTGTCTCTCTCCCCGTGTCTCTCTCCCCTTGTCTCTCTCCCCGCGTCTCTCTCTCCCTGCGTCTCTCTCCCCGTGTCTCTCTCCCCGTGTCTCTCTCCCCGTGTCTCTCTACCCCCGTGTCTCTCTCTCCCCGTGTCTCTCTCTCCCCGTGTCTCTCTCTCCCCGTGTCTCTCTCCCCGTGTCTCTCTCTCCCCGTGTCTCTCTCTCCCCGTGTCTCTCACCCCGTGTCTCTCTCCCCCCGTGTCTCTCTCCCCGTGTCTCTCTCCCCCCGTGTCTCTCTCTCCCCGTGTCTCTCTCTCCCCGTGTCTCTCTCTCCCCGTGTCTCTCTCTCTCCCCGTGTCTCTCTCTCCCCCCGTGTCTCTCTCTCCCCCCTTGTCTCTCTCCCCGTGTCTCTCTCCCCTTGTCTCTCTCTCCGCGTCTCTCTCTCCCTGCGTCTCTCTCCCCGTGTCTCTCTCACCCCCCGTGTCTCTCTCTCCCCGTGTCTCTCTCACCCCCCGTGTCTCTCTCTCCCCGTGTCTCTCTCCCCGTGTCTTTCTCCCCCGGTGTCTCTCTCTCCCCGTGTCTCTCTCTCCCCGTGTCTCTCCCCCCGTGTCTCTCTCTCCCCGTGTCTCTCTCTCCCCGTGTCTCTCTCCCCCCGTGTCTCTCTCTCCCCGTCTCTCTCTTTGTGTCTTTCTCCCCCCGTGTCTCTCTCCCCGTGTCTCTCTCTCCCCGTGTCTCTCTCTCCCCGTGTCTCTCTCTCTCCCCGTGTCTCTCTCTCTCCCCGTGTCTCTCTCTCTCCCCGTGTCTCTCTCTCTCCCCGTGTCTCTCTCTCCCCGTGTCTCTCTCTCTCCCCGTGTCTCTCTCTCTCCCCGTGTCTCTCTCTCCCCGTGTCTCTCTCTCCCCGTGTCTCTCTCCCCGTGTCTTTCTCTCTCCCCGTCTCTCTCTCTCCCCACGTCTCTCCCCGGGTCTCTCTCCCCGTGTCTCTCTCCCCGTGTCTCTCTCCCCCCGTGTCTCTCTCCCCGTGTCTCTCTCTCCCCGTGTCTCTCTCTCCCCGTGTCTCTCCCCCCGTGTCTCTCTCCCCGTGTCTCTCTCCCCGTGTCTCTCTCTCTCTCCCCGTGTCTCTCTCCCCGTGTCTCTCTCCCCCCGTTTCTCTCCCCCCGTGTCTCTCCCCCCGTCTTTCTCTCTCCCCGCGTCTCTCTCCCCGTGTCTCTCTCTCTCCCCGTGTCTCTCTCTCTCCCCCCGTGTCTCTCTCTCTCCCCGTGTCTCTCTCTCTCCCCCCGTGTCTCTCTCCCCGTGTCTCTCTCTCCCCGTGTCTCTCTCCCTGTCTCTCTCTCTCTCTCACCATGTCTCTCTCCCCGTGTCTCTCTCACCGTGTCTCTCTCCCCGTGTCTCCCTCCCGGTGTCTCTCTCTCCCCGTGTGTCTCTCCTCGTGTCTCTCTCCCCCCGTGTCTCTCTCTCCGTGTCTCTCTCCCCGTGTCTCTCTCTCTCTCCCCGTGTCTCTCTCCCCGTGTCTCTCTCTCCCCGTGTCTCTCTCTCCCCGTGTCTCTCACCCCGTGTCTCTCTCCCCCCGTGTCTCTCTCCCCGTGTCTCTCTCCCCCCGTGTCTCTCTCTCCCCGTGTCTCTCTCTCCCCGTGTCTCTCTCTCCCCGTGTCTCTCTCTCTCCCCGTGTCTCTCTCTCCCCCCGTGTCTCTCTCTCCCCCCGTGTCTCTCTCCCCGTGTCTCTCTCCCCTTGTCTCTCTCCCCGCGTCTCTCTCTCCCTGCGTCTCTCTCCCCGTGTCTCTCTCACCCCCCGTGTCTCTCTCTCCCCGTGTCTCTCTCACCCCCCGTGTCTCTCTCTCCCCGTGTCTCTCTCCCCGTGTCTTTCTCCCCCGGTGTCTCTCTCTCCCCGTGTCTCTCTCTCCCCGTGTCTCTCCCCCCGTGTCTCTCTCTCCCCGTGTCTCTCTCTCCCCGTGTCTCTCTCCCCACGTGTCTCTCTCTCCCCGTCTCTCTCTTTGTGTCTTTCTCCCCCCGCGTCTCTCTCCCCGTGTCTCTCTCTCTCCCCGTGTCTCTCTCTCTCCCCGTGTCTCTCTCTCTCCCCGTGTCTCTCTCTCCCCGTGTCTCTCTCTCTCCCCGTGTCTCTCTCTCTCCCCGTGTCTCTCTCTCCCCGTGTCTCTCTCTCCCCGTGTCTCTCTCCCCGTATCTCTATCCCCGTGTCTCTCTCCCCGTGTCTTTCTCTCTCCCCGTCTCTCTCTCTCCCCACGTCTCTCCCCGTGTCTCTCTCCCCGTGTCTCTCTCCCCGTGTCTCTCTCCCCCCGTATCTCTCCCCCCGTGTCTCTCCCCCCGTCTTTCTCTCTCCCCGCGTCTCTCTCCCCGTGTCTCTCTCTCTCCCCGTGTCTCTCTCTCTCCCCCCGTGTCTCTCTCTCTCCCCGTGTCTCTCTCTCTCCCCCCGTGTCTCTCTCCCCGTGTCTCTCTCTCCCCGTGTCTCTCTCCCCGTCTCTCTCTCTCACCATGTCTCTCTCCCCGTGTCTCTCTCACCGTGTCTCTCTCCCCGTGTCTCTCTCCCGGTGTCTCTCTCTCCCTGTGTGTCTCTCCCCGCGTCTCTCTCTCACCGTGTCTCTCTCTCCCCGTGTCTCTCTCCCGGTGTCTCTCTCTCTCCCCGTGTCTCTCTCCCCGTGTCTCTCTCTCCCCGTGTCTCTCTCCCCGTGTCTCTCTCTCCCCGTGTCTCTCTCTCCCCGTGTCTCTCTCCCCGTGTCTCTCTCTCCCCGTGTCTCTCTCTCCCCGTGTCTCTCTCTCCCCGTGTCTCTCCCCCCCGTCTCTCTCCCCGTGTCTCTCTCTCACCGTGTCTCTCTCTCCCCGTGTCTGTCCCCCCGTCTCTCTCCCCGTGTCTCTCTCTCCCCGTGTCTCTCTCTCCCCGTGTCCCACTCCCCGTGTCTCTCTCCCGTGTCTCTCCCCCCGTGTCTCTCTCCCCGTGTCTCTCCCCCCCGGTGTCTCTCTCTCCCCGTGTCTCTCTCTCCCCGTGTCTCTCTCTCCCCGTGTCTCTCTCCCCCCGTGTCTCTCTCTCCCCGTGTCTCTCTCTCCCCGGTGTCTCTCTCTCCCCGTGTCTCTCTCTCCCCGTGTCTCTCTCTCCCCGTGTCTCTCCCCCCCGTCTCTCTCCCCGTGTCTCTCTCTCCCCGTGTCTCTCCCCCCCGTGTCTCTCTCTCCCCGTGTCTCTCCCCCCCGTCTCTCTCCCCGTGTTTCTCTCTCCCCGTGTCTCTCCCCCCCGTCTCTCTCCCCGTGTCTCTCTCTCCCCGTGTCTCTCTCTCCCCGTGTCTCTCTCTCCCCGTGTCTGTCCCCCCGTCTCTCTCCCCGTGTCTCTCTCTCCCCGTGTCTCTCTCTCCCCGTGTCTCTCCCCCCCGTCTCTCTCCCCGTGTCTCTCTCCCCCCGTGTCTCTCTCTCCCCGTGTCTCTCTGCCCGTGTCTCTCTCTCCCCGTGTCTCTCCCCCCCCCGTCTCTCTCCGCGTGTCTCTCTCTCCCCGTGTCTCTCTCTCCCCCCGGTCTCTCTACCCGTGTCTCTCTCTCTCCCCGTGTCTCTCTCTCCTCGTGTCTCTCTCTCTCCCCGTGTCTCTCTCCCCGTCTCTCTCTCTCACCATGTCTCTCTCTCCCCGCGTCTCTCTCCCCTTGTCTCTCTCCCCGCGTCTCTCTCTCCCTGCGTCTCTCTCCCCGTGTCTCTCTCACCCCCCGTGTCTCTCTCTCCCCGTGTCTCTCTCACCCCCCGTGTCTCTCTCTCCCCGTGTCTCTCTCCCCGTGTCTTTCTCCCCCGGTGTCTCTCTCTCCCCGTGTCTCTCTCTCCCCGTGTCTCTCCCCCCGTGTCTCTCTCTCCCAGTGTCTCTCTCTCCCCGTGTCTCTCTCCCCCCGTGTCTCTCTCTCCCCGTCTCTCTCTTTGTGTCTTTCTCCCCCCGCGTCTCTCTCCCCGTGTCTCTCTCTCCCCGTGTCTCTCTCTCCCCGTGTCTCTCTCTCTCCCCGTGTCTCTCTCTCTCCCCGTGTCTCTCTCTCTCCCCGTGTCTCTCTCTCTCCCCGTGTCTCTCTCTCCCCGTGTCTCTCTCTCTCCCCGTGTCTCTCTCTCTCCCCGTGTCTCTCTCTCCCCGTGTCTCTCTCTCCCCGTGTCTCTCTCCCCGTGTCTTTCTCTCTCCCCGTCTCTCTCTCTCCCCACGTCTCTCCCCGGGTCTCTCTCCCCGTGTCTCTCTCCCCGTGTCTCTCTCCCCCCGTGTCTCTCTCCCCGTGTCTCTCTCTCCCCGTGTCTCTCTCTCCCCGTGTCTCTCCCCCCGTGTCTCTCTCCCCGTGTCTCTCTCCCCGTGTCTCTTTCTCTCCCCGTGTCTCTCTCCCCGTGTCTCTCTCCCCCCGTTTCTCTCCCCCCGTGTCTCTCCCCCCGTCTTTCTCTCTCCCCGCGTCTCTCTCCCCGTGTCTCTCTCTCTCCCCGTGTCTCTCTCTCTCCCCCCGTGTCTCTCTCTCTCCCCGTGTCTCTCTCTCTCCCCCGTGTCTCTCTCCCCGTGTCTCTCTCTCCCCGTGTCTCTCTCCCCGTCTCTCTCTCTCTCTCACCATGTCTCTCTCCCCGTTCTGTCTCTCTCACCGTGTCTCTCTCCCCGTGTCTCCCTCCCGGTGTCTCTCTCTCCCCGTGTGTCTCTCCTCGTGTCTCTCTCCCCCCGTGTCTCTCTCCCCGTGTCTCTCTCCCCGTGTCTCTCTCTCTCTCCCCGCGTCTCTCTCTCCCCGCGTCTCTCTCCCCCCGTGTCTCTCTCCCCGTGTCTCTCTCCCCCCGTATCTCTCCCCCCGTGTCTCTCCCCCCGTCTTTCTCTCTCCCCGCGTCTCTCTCCCCGTGTCTCTCTCTCTCCCCGTGTCTCTCTCTCTCCCCCCGTGTCTCTCTCTCTCCCCGTGTCTCTCTCTCTCCCCCCGTGTCTCTCTCCCCGTGTCTCTCTCTCCCCGTGTCTCTCTCCCCGTCTCTCTCTCTCCCATTGTCTCTCTCCCCGTGTCTCTCTCACCGTGTCTCTCTCCCCGTGTCTCTCTCCTGGTGTCTCTCTCTCCCTGTGTGTCTCTCCCCGCGTCTCTCTCTCACCGTGTCTCTCTCTCCCCGTGTCTCTCTCCCGGTGTCTCTCTCTCTCCCCGTGTCTCTCTCCCCGTGTCTCTCTCTCCCCGTGTCTCTCTCCCCGTGTCTCTCTCTCCCCGTGTCTCTCTCTCCCCGTGTCTCTCTCCCCGTGTCTCTCTCCCCGTGTCTCTCTCTCCCCGTGTCTCTCTCCCCGTGTCTCTCCCCCCCGTCTCTCTCCCCGTGTCTCTCTCTCACCGTGTCTCTCTCTCCCCGTGTCTGTCCCCCCGTCTCTCTCCCCGTGTCTCTCTCTCCCCGTGTCTCTCTCTCCCCGTGTCCCACTCCCCGTGTCTCTCTCCCGTGTCTCTCCCCCCGTGTCTCTCTCCCCGTGTCTCTCCCCCCCGGTGTCTCTCTCTCCCCGTGTCTCTCTCTCTCCGTGTCTCTCTCTCCCCGTGTCTCTCTCCCCCCGTGTCTCTCTCTCCCCGTGTCTCTCTCTCCCCGGTGTCTCTCTCTCCCCGTGTCTCTCTCTCCCCGTGTCTCTCTCTCCCCGTGTCTCTCCCCCCCGTCTCTCTCCCCGTGTCTCTCTCTCCCCGTGTCTCTCCCCCCCGTGTCTCTCTCTCCCCGTGTCTCTCCCCCCCGTCTCTCTCCCCGTGTTTCTCTCTCCCCGTGTCTCTCCCCCCCGTCTCTCTCCCCGTGTCTCTCTCTCCCCGTGTCTCTCTCTCCCCGTGTCTCTCTCTCCCCGTGTCTGTCCCCCCGTCTCTCTCCCCGTGTCTCTCTCTCCCCGTGTCTCTCTCTCCCCGTGTCTCTCCCCCCCCGTCTCTCCCCCCGTGTCTCTCTCCCCCCGTGTCTCTCTCTCCCCGTGTCTCTCTGCCCGTGTCTCTCTCTCCCCGTGTCTCTCCCCCCCCCGTCTCTCTCCCCGTGTCTCTCTCTCCCCGTGTCTCTCTCTCCCCCCGGTCTCTCTCCCCGTGTCTCTCTCTCTCCCCGTGTCTCTCTCTCCTCGTGTCTCTCTCTCTCCCCGTGTCTCTCTCCCCGTCTCTCTCTCTCACCATGTCTCTCTCTCCCCGCGTCTCTCCCCGTGTCTCTCTCTCCCCTTGTCTCTCTCTCCCCGTGTCTCTCTCTCCCCGTGTCTCTCTCTCCCCGTGTCTCTCTCTCTCCCCGTGTCTCTCTCTCTCCCCGTGTCTCTCTCCCCGTGTCTCTCTCTCCCCGTGTCTCTCTCTCTCACCGTGTCTCTCTCTCCCCGTGTCTCTCCCCCTCGTCTCTCTCCCCGTGTCTCTCTCTCTCTCTCTCCCCGTGTCTCTCTCTCCCCGTGTCTCTCTCTCTCTCTCCCCGTGTCTCTCTCTCCCCGCGTCTCTCCCCGTGTCTCTCTCCCTCCCCGTGTCTCTCTCTCCCCATGTCTCTCTCTCCCCCCCGTCTCTCTCCCCGTGTCTCTCCCTCCCCGTGTCTCTCTCTCCCCCCCGTCTCTCTCCCCGTGTCTCTCTCTCCCCGTGTCTCTCTCTCCCCCCCGTCTCTCTCCCCGTGTCTCTCTCTCTCCCCGTGTCTCTCTCTCCCCGTGTCTCTCCCTCCCCGTGTCTCTCCCCCCCGTCTCTCTCCCCGTGTCTCTCTCTCCCCGTGTCTCTCTCTCCCCGTGTCTCTCTCCCCGTGTCTCTCTCCCCGTGTCTCTCTACCCCCGTGTCTCTCTCTCCCCGTGTCTCTCTCTCCCCGTGTCTCTCTCTCCCCGTGTCTCTCTCCCCGTGTCTCTCTCTCCCCGTGTCTCTCTCTCCCCGTGTCTCTCACCCCGTGTCTCTCTCCCCCCGTGTCTCTCTCCCCGTGTCTCTCTCCCCCCGTGTCTCTCTCTCCCCGTGTCTCTCTCTCCCCGTGTCTCTCTCTCCCCGTGTCTCTCTCTCTCCCCGTGTCTCTCTCTCCCCCCGTGTCTCTCTCTCCCCCCGTGTCTCTCTCCCCGTGTCTCTCTCCCCTTGTCTCTCTCCCCGCGTCTCTCTCTCCCTGCGTCTCTCTCCCCGTGTCTCTCTCACCCCCCGTGTCTCTCTCTCCCCGTGTCTCTCTCACCCCCCGTGTCTCTCTCTCCCCGTGTCTCTCTCCCCGTGTCTTTCTCCCCCGGTGTCTCTCTCTCCCCGTGTCTCTCTCTCCCCGTGTCTCTCCCCCCGTGTCTCTCTCTCCCCGTGTCTCTCTCTCCCCGTGTCTCTCTCCCCCCGTGTCTCTCTCTCCCCGTCTCTCTCTTTGTGTCTTTCTCCCCCCGCGTCTCTCTCCCCGTGTCTCTCTCTCCCCGTGTCTCTCTCTCCCCGTGTCTCTCTCTCTCCCCGTGTCTCTCTCTCTCCCCGTGTCTCTCGCTCTCCCCGTGTCTCTCTCTCCCCGTGTCTCTCTCTCTCCCCGTGTCTCTCTCTCTCCCCGTGTCTCTCTCTCCCCGTGTCTCTCTCTCCCCGTGTCTCTCTCCCCGTGTCTCTATCCCCGTGTCTCTCTCCCCGTGTCTTTCTCTCTCCCCGTCTCTCTCTCTCCCCACGTCTCTCCCCGTGTCTCTCTCCCCGTGTCTCTCTCCCCGTGTCTCTCTCCCCCCCGTGTCTCTCTCCCCGTGTCTCTCTCTCCCCGTGTCTCTCTCTCCCCGTGTCTCTCCCCCCGTGTCTCTCTCCCCGTGTCTCTCTCCCCGTGTCTCTCTCTCTCCCCGTGTCTCTCTCCCCGTGTCTCTCTCCCCCCGTTTCTCTCCTTCCGTGTCTCTCCTTCCGTCTTTCTCTCTCCCCGCGTCTCTCTCCCCGTGTCTCTCTCTCTCCCCGTGTCTCTCTCTCTCCCCCCGTGTCTCTCTCTCTCCCCGTGTCTCTCTCTCTCCCCCCGTGTCTCTCTCCCCGTGTCTCTCTCTCCCCGTGTCTCTCTCCCCGTCTCTCTCTCTCTCACCATGTCTCTCTCCCCGTGTCTCTCTCACCGTGTCTCTCTCCCCGTGTCTCCCTCCCGGTGTCTCTCTCTCCCCGTGTGTCTCTCCTCGTGTCTCTCTCCCCCCGTGTGTCTCTCCCCGTGTCTCTCTCCCCATGTCTCTCTCTCTCTCCCCGCGTCTCTCTCTCCCCGCGTCTCTCTCCCCCCGTGTCTCTCTATTCGTGTCTCTCTCCCCCCGTGTCTCTCCCCCCGTCTTTCTCTCTCCCCGTGTCTCTCTCCCCATGTCTCTCTCTCTCTCTCCCCGCGTCTCTCTCTCCCCGCGTCTCTCTCCCCGTGTCTCTCTCTCTCCCCGTGTCTCTCTCTCTCCCCCGTGTCTCTCTCTCTCCCCCCGTGTCTCTCTCTCTCCCCGTGTCTCTCTCTCTCCCCCCGTGTCTCTCTCCCCGTGTCTCTCTCTCCCCGTGTCTCTCTCCCCGTCTCTCTCTCTCACCATGTCTCTCTCCCGTGTCTCTCTCACCGTGGCTCTCTCCCCGTGTCTCTCTCCCGGTGTCTCTCTCTTCCCTGTGTGTCTCTCCCTCGTCTCTCTCTCACCGTGTCTCTCTCTCCACGTGTCTCTCTCCCGGTGTCTCTCTCTCTCCCCGTGTCTCTCTCCCCGTGTCTCTCTCTCCCCGTGTCTCTCTCCCCGTGTCTCTCTCTCCCCGTGTCTCTCCCCCCCGTCTCTCTCCCCGTGTCTCTCTCTCACCGTGTCTCTCTCTCCCCGTGTCTGTCCCCCCGTCTCTCTCGCCGTGTCTCTCTCTCCCCGTGTCTCTCTCTCCCCGTGTCCCACTCCCCGTGTCTCTCTCCCGTGTCTCTCTCCCCGTGTCTCTCTCTCCCCGTGTCTCTCTCTCCCCGTGTCTCTCTCTCCCCGTGTCTCTCTCTCCCCCCGTCTCTCTCCCCGTGTCTCTCTCTCTCACCGTGTCTCTCTCTCCCCGTGTCTCTCTCTCCCCGTGTCTCTCTCCCCGTCTCTCTCTCTCACCATGTCTCTCTCTCCCGCGTCTCTCCCCGTGTCTCTCTCTCCCCGTGTCTCTCCCTCCCCGTGTCTCTCCCGTGTCTCTCTCTCCCCGTGTCTCTCTCCCCGTGTCTCTCCCCCCCGTCTCTCTCCCCGTGTCTCTCTCTCACCGTGTCTCTCTCTCCCCGTGTCTCTCCCCCCCGTCTCTCTCCCCGTGTCTCTCTCTCCCCGTGTCTCTCCCCCCCGTCTCTCTCCCCGTGTCTCTCTCTCACCGTGTCTCTCTCTCCCCGTGTCTCTCCCCCTCGTCTCTTTCCCCGTGTCTCTCTCCCCCCGTGTCTCTCTCTCCCCGTGTCTGTCCCCCCCGTGTCTCTCCCCGTGTCTCTCTCTCCCCGTGTCTCTCCCCCCCGTCTCTCTCCCCGTGTCTCTCTCTCCCCGTGTCTCTCTCTCCCCCCCGTCTCTCTCCCCGTGTCTCTCTCTCCCCGTGTCTCTCTCCCCCCCCGTCTCTCTCCCCGTGTCTCTCTCTCTCACCGTGTCTCTCTCTCCCCGTGTCTCTCTCTCCCCGTGTCTCTTCCCCCCGTCTCTCTCCCCCTGTCTCTCTCTCCCCGTGTCTCTCTCTCCCCGTGTCTCTCCCCCCGTCTCTCTCCCCGTGTCTCTCTCTCCCCCGTGTCTCTCTCTCCCCGTGTCTCTCTCCCCGTGTCTCTCTCTCCCCGTGTCTCTCTCTCCCCGTGTCTCTCCCCCCCCCCGTCTCTCTCCCCGTGTCTCTCTCTCCCCCCCGTCTCTCTCCCTGTGTCTCTCTCCCCCCGTGTCTCTCTCTCTCACCGTGTCTCTCTCTCCCCGTGTCTCTCTCTCTCCGTGTCTTTCTCCCACCGCGTCTCTCTCCCCGTGTCTCTCTCTCCCCGTGTCTCTCTCTCTCCCCGTGTCTCTCTCTCCCCGTGTCTCTCTCTCCCCGTGTCTCTCTCTCCCCGTGTCCTCTCCCCCCCGTCTCTCTCCCCGTGTCTCTCTCTCCCCGTGTCTCTCTCTCCCCCCGTCTCTCTCCCCGTGTCTCTCTCTCCCCGTGTCTCTCTCTCCCCGTGTCTCTCTCTCCCCGTGTCTCTCTCTCCCCCCGTCTCTCTCCCCGTGTCTCTCTCTCTCACCGTGTCTCTCTCTCCCGTGTCTCTCTCTCTCTCCCCGTGTCTCTCTCCCCGTCTCTCTCTCTCACCATGTCTCTCTCTCCCCGCGTCTCTCCCCGTGTCTCTCTCTCCCCGTGTCTCTCCCTCCCCGTGTCTCTCCCCGTGTCTCTCTCTCCCCGTGTCTCTCTCCCCGTGTCTCTCCCCCCCGTCTCTCTCCCCCCGTGTCTCTCTCTCTCCATGTCTCTTTCTCCCCGCGTCTCTCCCCGTGTCTCTCTCTCCCCCGTGTCTCTCCCCCCCCGTCTCTTTCCCCGTGTCTCTCTCCCCCCGTGTCTCTCTCTCCCCGTGTCTGTCCCCCCCGTGTCTCTCCCCGTGTCTCTCTCTCCCCCGTGTCTCTCTCTCCCCCCCGTCTCTCTCCCCGTGTCTCTCTCTCCCCGTGTCTCTCTCTCCCCGTGTCTCTCTCTCCCCGTGTCTCTCTCTCCCCCCCGTCTCTCTCCCCGTGTCTCTCTCTCTCACCGTGTCTCTCTCTCCCCGTGTCTCTCTCTCCCCGTGTCTCTTCCCCCCGTCTCTCTCCCCGTGTCTCTCTCTCCCCGTGTCTCTCTCTCCCCGTGTCTCTCCCCCCGTCTCTCTCCCCGTGTCTCTCTCCCCCCGTGTCTCTCTCTCCCCGTGTCTCTCTCCCCGTGTCTCTCTCTCCCCCGTGTCTCTCCCCCCCCCCGTCTCTCTCCCCGTGTCTCTCTCTCCCCGTGTCTCTCTCTCCCCCCCCGTCTCTCTCCCCGTGTCTCTCTCTCCCCCCCGTCTCTCTCCCTGTGTCTCTCTCCCCCGTGTCTCTCTCTCTCACCGTGTCTCTCTCTCCCCGTGTCTCTCTCTCTCCGTGTCTCTCTCTCCCCGTGTCTCTCCCCCCGTCTCTCTCCCCCCGTCTCTCTCTCCCCGTGTCTCTCTCTCCCCGTGTCTCTCTCTCTCTCTCCCCGTGTCTCTCTCTCTCTCTCCCCGTGTCTCTCTCCCCGTGTCTGCAGGAGTTTCTGTTTGAGATCCCACACGCAGACTTGGCCAAACGGACAGTGATGTGATGGTGTGGGATTACGACCTGGGAAAATCGAACGACTTCATTGGTGGGTGGTGGGTGGGTGGGTGAGTGGGTGGGTGAGTGGGTGGGTGGGTGGGTGAGTGGGTGGGTGGGTGAGTGAATGGGTGGGTGAGTGGGTGGGTGGGTGGGTGAGTGGGTGGGTGGGTGAGTGAGTGAGTGGGTGAGTGAGTGAGTGGGTGGGTGGATGAGTGAGTGGTGTAGTGAGTGGGTGGGTGGGTGGGTGGATGAGTGGGTGGGTGGGTGAGTGGGTGGGTGGGTGAGTGGGTGGGTGGGTGGGTGAGTGGGTGGGTGGGTGGTGGGTGGGTGGGTGAGTGGGTGGGTGAGTGGGTGGGTGGGTGGGTGAGTGGGTGGGTGGGTGAGTGAATGGGTGGGTGAGTGGGTGGGTGGGTGGGTGAGTGGGTGGGTGGGTGAGTGAGTGAGTGGGTGAGTGAGTGAGTGGGTGGGTGGATGAGTGAGTGGTGTAGTGAGTGGGGGTGAGTAGGTGGGTGGATGAGTGAGTGGTGGAGTGAGTGGGTGGGTGGGTGAGTGAGTGGGTGGGTGAGTAGGTGGATGGTGAGTGGGTGGGTATGTGGAGTGAGTGGGTGGGTGAGTGGGTGGGTGAGTAAGTGGATGAGTGGGTGGGTGGGTGAGTGAGTGGGTGGGTGGGTGAGTGAGTGAGTGGGTGGGTGGATGAGTGAGTGGTGGAGTGAGTGGGTGGGTGAGTGGGTGAGTGAGTGAGTGGGTGGGTGAGTGGGTGGGTGAGTGGGTGAGTGGGTGGGTGAGTGAGTGGGTGGGTGAGTGAGTGGGTCAGTGAGTGGGTGGGTGAGTGGGTGAGTGAGTGGATGAGTGAGTGGATGAGTGAGTGGATGAGTGTGTGTGTGAGTGGATGGGTGAGTGAGTTAGTGGATGAGTGAGTGTGTGAGTGAGTGTGTGTGAGTGGATGAGTGAGTGAGGGAGTGGATGAGTGATGGAGTGGGTGAGTGAGTGGGTGAGTGAGTGAGTGAGTGGTGGAGTGAGTGGGTGAGTAGGTGAGTGAGTGGATGAGTGAGTGGGTGGGTGAGTGGGTGGGTGGGTGGGTGGATGAGTGGGTGAGTGGGTGGGTGGGTGGGTGAGTGTGTGGGTGGGTGTGTGGGTGGGTGGGTGGGTGAGTGGGTTGGTGGGTGGATGAGTGAGTCGAGGAGTGAGTGGGTGAGTGAGTGGGTGGGTGGATGAGTGAGTCGTGGAGTGAGTGGGTGGGTGGGTGGATGAGTGAGTGGGTGGGTGGGTGAGTAGGTGGGTGAGTGAGTGAGTGAGTGGGTGGGTGGGTGAGTGGGTGGGTGGGTGAGTGAGTGGGTGGGTGGGTGAGTGAGTGGTGGAGTGAGTGGGTGAGTGAGTGGGTGGGTGGGTGCGTGAGTGGGTGGGTGGGTGAGTGAGTGGGTGGGTGGGTGAGTGAGTGGTGGAGTGAGTGGGTGAGTAAGTGGGTGGGTGGGTGGGTGAGTGAGTGAGTGGATGGGTGAGTGAGTGAGTGTGTGTGAGTGAGTGGATGGGTGAGTGAGTGGATGAGTGAGTGGATGGGTGAGTGGATGAGTGAGTGAGTGAGTGGGTGGGTGAATGAGTGGTGGAGTGGGTTGGTGAGTGAGTTGGTGGGAAAGTGGGTGATTGAGTGGGTGGGTGGGTGAGTGAGTGGGTGAGTGAGTGGGTGAGTGAGTGGGTGAGTAGTGGAGTGAGTGAGTGGTGGAGTGAGTGGGTGGGTGAGTGAGTGGGTGGGTGGGTGGGTGAGTGGGTGGGTGGGTGAGTGAGTGGTGGAGTGAGTGGGTGGATGGGTGAGTGAGTGAGTGGGTGGGTGAGTGGGTGGATGGAGTGAGTGAGTGAGTGGGTGGGTGAGTGGGTGGGTGAGTGGGTGAGTGGGTGGGTGGGTGAGTGGGTGGGTGGGTGGGTGAGTGAGTGGGTGAGTGAGCGGGTGGGTGGGTGGGTGGGTGAGTGAGTGAGTGAGTGGGTGAGTGAGTGAGTGAGTGGGTGGGTGGGTGGGTGAGTGGGTGGGTGGGTGAGTGGGTGGTGGAGTGAGTGAGTGGGTGGGTGAGTGGGTGGGTGAGTGGGTGGGTGGGTGAGTGGGTGGGTGGGTGGGTGAGTGAGTGGGTGAGTGAGCGGGTGGGTGGGTGGGTGAGTGAGTGAGTGGGTGAGTGAGTGAGTGAGTGGGTGGGTGGGTGGGTGAGTGGGTGGGTGGGTGAGTGGGTGGGTGGTGGAGTGAGTGAGTGGGTGGGTGAGTGGGTGGGTGAGTGGGTGAGTGGGTGGGTGGGTGAGTGGGTGGGTGGGTGGGTGAGTGAGTGGGTGAGTGAGCGGGTGGGTGGGTGGGTGAGTGAGTGAGTGGGTGAGTGAGTGAGTGAGTGGGTGGGTGGGTGAGTGGGTGGGTGAGTGGGTGGGTGGTGGAGTGAGTGGTGGGTGGGTGAGTGGGTGGGTGGGTGAGTGGGTGAGTGGGTGGGTGGGTGAGTGGGTGGGTGGGTGGGTGAGTGAGTGGGTGAGTGAGCGGGTGGGTGGGTGGGTGGTGGAGTGAGTGAGTGGGTGAGTGGGTGAGTGGGTGGGTGAGTAGGTGGGTGGGTGAGTGAGTGAGTCGTGGAGTGAGTTGGTGAGTAGGTGGGTCAGTGGGTGGGTGGGTTAGTGAGTGGGTGGGTGGGTGAGTGGGTGGGTGGGTGAGTGAGTGGGTGGGTGGTGGAGTGAGTGGGTGGGTGAGTGGGTGGGTGAGTGAGTGGGTGGGTCAGTGAGTGAGTGGGTGAGTGAGTGGTAGAGTGAGTGGGTGAGTGGGTGGGTGGGTGAGTGAGTGGTGGAGTGAGCGGGTGGGTGGGTGGAGTGTGTGGGTGGGTGAGTGAGTGGGTGAGTGGGTGGGTGATTGATGGGTGAGTGAGTGGGCGAGTGGGTGGGTGGGTGAGTGGGTGGGTGGGTGGATGAGTGGGTGAGTGGGTGGGTGAGTGAGTTAGTCGGTGGGTGACTGAGTGATAGAGTGAGTGGGTGAGTAGGTGGGTCAGTGGGTGAGTGGGTGGGTGGGTGGGTGAGTGAGTGGTGGAGTGGGTGGGTGAGTGAGTGGGTGGGTCAGTGAGTGGGTGGTTGGGTGGGTGGGTGAGTGAGTGGGTGGGTGGGTGAGTGAGTAAGTGGGTGGGTGAGTGAGTGAGTGAGTGGGTGGGTGAGTGAGTGAGTGGGTGGGTGGGTGTGTGAGTGAGTGAGTGAGTGGGTGGGTGAGTGAGTGTGTGGGTGGGTGGGTGAGTGGGTGAGTGGGTTGGTGGGTGAGTGGGTGAGTGAGTGGGTGGGTGGGTGAGTGAGTGAGTGGGTGAGTGGGTGAGTGAGTGGGTGCGTGCATGGGTGGGTGAGTGGGTGGGTGAGTGAGTGGGTGGGTGGGTGAGTGAGTCGTGGAGTCAGTGGGTGAGTAGGTGGGTTAGTGGGTGAGTGGGTGGGTGGGTGAGTGGGTGGGTGGGTGGGTGAGTGAGTGGTGGAGTGGGTGGGTGAGTGAGTGGGTGGGTCAGTGAGTGAGTTGGTGGGTGGGTGAGTGGGTGAGTGAGTGTGTATCTGATTGGCTGAGTGTCTCTCTATATATGTGTGTGTGTGACTGTGTGTGTGACTGTGTGTGTCTGTATGTCTGTGTGTGTGTCTGTGTGCGTGTCTGTGTGTGACTGTGTGTGTGTGACTGTGTGTGTGACTGTGTGTGTCTCTCTGTGTGTGACTGTGTGTGTGACTGTGTGACTGTGTCTGACTGTGTGTGTGTGTGTCTGTGTATGTGTGTGACTGTGTGTGTGTGACTGTGTATGTGTGACTGTGTGTGACTGTGTGTGTGACTGTGTGTGTGACTGTGTGTGACTGTGTGTGTGTGTGTGACTGTGTGTGACTGTGTGTCTCTGTGACAGTGTGTGTGTCTGTGTGTGTCTGTGTGTGTGTGACTGTGTGTGTGTGACTGTGTGTGTGTGACTGTGTGTGACTGTGTGTGTGTCTCTGTGTGTGTGTCTGTGTGTGTCTCTGTGTGTGACTGTGTGTGACTGTGTGTGACTGTGTCTCTGTGTGTTATCACCAGGAGGGGTGCAGCTGGGCATCAATGCCAAGGGAGAACATGTTACTGTGTGTGTGTGACTGTGTGTGTGACTGTGTGTGTGTGACTGTGTGTGACTGTGTGTGTGTCTGTGTGTGTGTGTGTGACTGTGTAACTGTGTGACTGTGTGTGACTGTGTGTCTCTGTGTGTGACTGTGTGTGTGACTGTGTGTGACTGTGTGTGTGACTGTGTGTGTGACTGTGTGTGTGTGTGTGACTGTGTGTGACTGTGTGTGTGACTGTGTGTGTGTGTCTGTGTGTGTGTGTGTGTGTCTGTGTGTGTGTGTGACTGTGTGTGTGACTGTGTGTGTGTGACTGTGTGTGACTGTGTGTGTGTGACTGTGTGTGTCTCTGTGTGTGTGACTGTGTGTATGTGTGTGTGACTGTGTCTGACTGTGTGTGTGTATGACTGTGTGTGTGGGTCTTTGTGTGTGTGTGACTGTGTGTGTGTGACTGTGTGTGTGTGACTGTGTATGTGTGACTGTGTGTGTCACTGTGTGTGGGTGACTGTGTGTGACTGTGTATGTGTGACTGTGTGTGTGTGACTGTGACTGTGTGTGTGTGTGACTGTGTGTGTATATGTGTGTGTGTGACTGTGTGTGTGTGACTGTGTGTGTGTGTGACTGTGTGTGACTGTGTGTGTGACTGTGTGTCTATGTGTGACTGTGTGTGTGTCTGTGTGACTGTGTGTGTGTGTGTGACTGTCTCTGTGTGTGTCACCAGGAGGGGTGCAGCTGGGCATCAATGCCAAGGGAGAACATGTTACTGTGTGAGTGTGACTGTGTGTGACTGTGTGTGACTGTGTGACTGTGTGTGACTGTGTCTGTGCGTGTGTCACCAGGAGGGGTGCAGCTGGGCATCAATGCCAAGGGAGAACAGCTGAGGCATTGGTTCGACTGCCTCAAGAACAAAGATCGCCGCATTGAGCGCTGGCACTCGCTCACAAGTCACGTGCCTGCCTCCATGCTCAGCGACTAACTCAGTCACTCACTCAGTCACTCAGTCACTCACTCAGTCACTCAGTCACTCACTCAGTCACTCACTCAGTCACTCACTCACTCACACAGTCACTCAGTCACTCAGTCACTCAGTCACTCACACAGTCACTCAGTCACTCACTCAGTCACTCACTCACTCAGTCACTCACTCAGTCACTCAGTCACTTACACAGTCACTCAGTCACTCAGTCACTCACTCAGTCACTCAGTCACTCAGTCACTCAGTCAGTCAGTCATACAGTCACTCACTCAGTCACTCAGTCACTCAGACACTCACTCACTCAGTCACTCAGTCACTCACACAGTCACTCAGTAAGTCACTCACTCACTCAGTCACTCACTCAGTCACTCAGTCACTCAGTCAGTCAGTCACTCAGTCACTCAATCACTCACACAGTCACTCAGTCACTCACTCAGTCACACAGTCACTCAGTCACTCACTCACTCACTCAGTCACTCACTCAGTCACTCAGTCACTCACTCAGTCACTCACTCAGTCACTCACACAGTCACTCACTCACTCAGTCACTCAGTCACTCACACAGTCACTCAGTCACTCAGTCACTCAGTCACTCACTCAGTCACTCACACAGTCACTCACTCACTCAGTCACTCAGTCACTCAGTCACTCAGTCACTCACTCAGTCACTCACACAGTCACTCACTCACTCAGTCACTCAGTCACTCAGTCACTCACTCAGTCACTCAGTCACTCACACTGTCACTCACTCAGTAACTCAGTCACTCAGTCACTCACTCAGTCACTCACTTAGTCATTCACTCACAAGTCACGTGCCTGCCTCCATGCTCAGCGACTAACTCAGTCACTCATTCAGTCACTCAGTCACTCACTCAGTCACTCTCTCAGTCACTCACTCAGTCACTCAGTCACTCAGTCACTCACTCAGTCACTCACTCAGTCACTCACTCACTCACTCAGTCACTCACTCACTCTGTCACTCACTCAGTCTCTCAGTCACTCAGTCACTTACTCACTCACTCAGTCACTCAGTCACTCAGTCACTCACTCAGTCACTCACTCAGTCACTCACTCAGTCACTCACTCACTCACTCAGTCACTCAGTCACTCAGTCACTCACTCAGTCACTCAGTCACTCACTCAGTCACTCACCCACTCACTCAGTCACTCACTCACTCAGTCACCCACTCACCCACTCACTTAGTCACTCAGTCACTCAGCCGCTCACCCAGTCACTCACTCACCCACTCACCCAGTCACTCACCCACCCATTCAATCTCTCACCCACAACAAAGACAAAGCTCCCCCAGGTAGCCTCTAGCAGGGCTGTAGGGGCAAGTGCTGCTAGGTTGTAGCAGACAATCAATCACCACACACACAGACACATAGACACACAGACAATCAATCACCACACAGACAGACACACAGACACACAGCACACAGACAGACAGCACACAGACAGACAGCACACAGACAGCACACAGACACAGACAGCACACAGACAGACAGCACACAGACAGCACACAGACAGACAGCACACAGACAGACAGCACACACACAGACACACAGCACAGACACACATACACACAGACAGACAGCACACAGACAGACAGCACAGACACACATACACACAGACAGACAGCACACAGACAGACAGCACACACACAGACAGACAGCACAGACACACATACACACAGACAGACAGCACACAGACACACAGACACACACACAGACAGCACACACACACAGACACACAGACACACACAGACACACAGACGCACACACAGACAGCACACACACACAGCACACAGACACACATAAACACACAGACACACACACAGACACACACACACACAGACACACATACACACACAGACACACACACAGACACACACACACACACAGACAGACACACACACACAGACACACACACAGACACACACACACAGACAGACACACACACAGACACACACACACAGACAGACAACACACAGACACACACAGACACACACACACAGACACACAGACACACAGACAGCACACACACAGACACACACACAGACACACACACAGACACACACACAGACACACAGACACACAGACACACACACAGACACACAGACAGACACACACACAGTGACACACACAGACACACACAGACACACAGACAGCACACACACACACACAGCCACACAGACACACACAGACACACACACAGACACACACAGACACACGGACAGACACACAGACACACACAGACACACACACAGACACACACAGACACACACACAGACACACACAGACACACACACACACACAGCCACACAGACACACACAGACACACACACAGACACACACAGACACACGGACAGACACACAGACACACACAGACACACACAGACACACAGACAGACACACAGACACACACAGACACCACACAGACACACAGACACACACACACAGACAACACACAGACACACACACACAGACACACACACACACACAGACAGCACACACACACAGACACACACACACACACACAGACACACACACAGACACACACAGACACACACAGACACACAGACACACACACAGACACACACAGACACACACAGACACACAGACACACACAGACAGACAACACACAGACAGCTGTCCATGAGGATTTTTCGGCTGTCCGATGTGATTCGTGTTTCGTGCTGATAAAGGGGTGCGTGCCCCGAAACGTCGTCGCCTCCTCGATTTATTCATTGCGACAAATGTTGCCGTTAATTTTCTCTCGCGTAAATGTGTCAGTTGTGTCGTCAAAGACCGCCACCACCCGAGTGAGTGGATGAGTGAGTTAGTGGGTTAGTTAGTGAGTGGATGAGTGAGTGTGTGAGTGAGTGAGTTAGTGAGTGAGTGTGTGAGTTAGTGAGTGGATGAGTGAGTGGATGAGTAAGTTAGTGAGTGAGTGAGTGGATGAGTGAGTGGATGAGTGAGTTAGTGAGTTAGTGAGTGAGTGTGTGTTAGTGAGTGTGTGAGTGAGTTAGTGAGTGAGTGTGTGAGTTAGTGAGTGGATGAGTAAGTTAGTGAGTGAGTGAGTGGATGAGTGAGTGGATGAGTGAGTTAGTGAGTTAGTGAGTGTGTGTTAGTGAGTGTGTGAGTGAGTGAGTTAGTGAGTGTGTGAGTGAGTGAGTTAGTGAGTGGATGAGTAAGTTAGTGAGTGAGTGGATGAGTGAGTGGATGAGTAAGTTAGTGAGTGAGTGAGTGGATGAGTGAGTGGATGAGTGAGTTAGTTAGTGAGTGGATGAGTGAGTGGATGAGTGTGTGTGAGTGAGTGGATGAGTGAGTGGATGGGTGAGTGAGTGTGTGAGTGAGTGTGTGAGTGAGTGTGTGAGTGAGTGTGAGAAGATGAGTGAGTGGATGGGTGAGTGAGTGAAAGAGTGTGTGAGTGAGTGGATGGGTGAGTTAGTGGATGAGTGGGTGAGTGAGTAGATGGGTGAGTGGATGGATGAGTGAGTGGATGAGTGAGTGAGTGGATGGATGAGTGAGTGGATGAGTGAGTGGATGAGTGAGTGAATGAGTGTGTGAGTGGGTGTGTGTGAGTGGATGGGTGAGTGAGTGAATGAGTGAGTAGATAAGTAGATGAGTGAGTGGATGAGTGAGTGAATGAGTGGGTGAACAGGTGAGTGTGTGAGTGAGTGTGTGAGTGAGTGGGTGAGTGAGTGAGTGGATGAGTGAGTGAGTGGATGAGTGAGTGGATGAGTGAGTGAGTAGATGGGTGAGTGAGTGGATGAGTATGTGAGTGTGTGAGTGGATGAGTGTGTGAGTGAGTGGATGAGTGTGTGAGTGAGTGGATGGGTGAGTGAGTTAGTGGATGAGTGGGTGAGTGAGTGAATGGGTGAGTGGATGAGCGGGTAAGTGAGTGGATGAGTGAGTGAGTGGATGAGTGAGTGAGTGGATGAGTGAGTGGGCGAGTGAGTGGATGAATGAGTGGATGAGTGAGTGAGTGGATGAGCGGGTAAGTGAGTGGATGAGTGAGTGGATGAGTGAGTGGATGAGTGAGTGAGTGGATGAGTGAGTGGATGGGTGGATGAGTGAGTGGGTAAGTGAGTGGATGAGTGAGTGGATGGGTGGATGAGTGAGTGGATGAGTGAGTGAGTGGATGGGTGAGTGGATGAGTGAGTGAGTGAGTGGGTGAGTGAATGTGTGGATGAGTGACTGAGTGGATGAGTGAGTGAGTGGATGAGTGAGTGAGTGAGTGGATGAGTGAGTGAGTGGATGGGTGAGTGGATGAGTGAGTGAGTGAGTGGATGAGTGAGTGGATGGGTGGATGAGTGAGTGGGTAAGTGAGTGGATGAGTGAGTGGATGGGTGGATGAGTGAGTGGATGAGTGAGTGAGTGGATGGGTGAGTGGATGAGTGAGTGAGTGGGTGAGTGAGTGTGTGAGTTGGTGAATGTCACGTGAGACGAGCCCGAAGTGGCATCATCATCATCAGCAGCTCTAGAAGTGTCGAAGCTAAGCCACTGACTCACCACTCAGACGCAATGCAAGCTGGGCACATCTCGATCTGGATTTCATTTCAAAATCTTTTTATTTTCTCGTTTTATTCCCACACAGAAATCACAACCAGCATCATCAGCATCATCATAATCAGCATCATCATCAGCATCATCATCAGCATCATCAGCATCATGCTCATCATCAACAATGGTAGAATAATTTTCGGGAAAGATCGATTAAATGTATAAGTGCTGTGTCGTCATAACCCACCACCACCCGAGTGAGTGAGTGGGTGGGTGGGTGAGTGAGTAGGTGAGTGAATGAGTGGGTGGGTGGGTGAGTGCGTGAGTAGGTGGGTGAGTGAGTGAGTGGGTGAGTGGGTGGGTGAGTGAGTGAGTGGGTGAGTGGGTGGGTGAGTGAGTGAGTGAGTGGGTGAGTGGGTGGGTGAGTGGGTGAGTGAGTGGGTGAGTGAGTGGGTGGGTGAGTGAGTGAGTGGGTGAGTGGGTGGGTGAGTGAGTGAGTTGGTGAGTGGGTGGGTGAGTGGGTGAGTTGGTGAGTGAGTGAGTGGGTGGGTGAGTGGGTGGGTGGGTGGGTGAGTGGGTGAGTGAGTGGGTGGGTGGGTGAGTGGGTGAGTGGGTGGGTGAGTGGATGAGTGAGTGGATGAGTGAGTGGGTGAGTGAGTGGGTGGGTGAGTGGGTGGGTGGGTGGGTGAGTGGGTGAGTGGGTGGGTGAGTGAGTGAGTGGGTGAGTGAGTGGGTGAGTGGGTGGGTGAGTGGGTGGGTAAGTGAGTGAGTGAGTGGGTGGGTGAGTGAGTGAGTGGGTGAGTGGGTGGGTGAGTGGGTGAGTGAGTGGGTGAGTGAGTGGGTGAGTGGGTGAGTGGGTGAGTGAGTGGGTGAGTGGGTGGGTGGGTGGGTGAGTGAGTGGGTGGGTGGGTTGGTGAGTGAGTGGGTGAGTGGGTGGGTGAGTGGGTGGGTGGGTGAGTGAGTGGGTGGGTGATTGGGTGGGTGGGTGAGTGGGTGAGTGGGTGAGTGGGTGGGTGAGTGGGTGAGTGAGTGGGTGGGTGGGTGAGTGGGTGGGTGGGTGAGTGGGTGAGTGAGTGAGTGAGTGGGTGAGTGGGTGGGTGAGTGGGTGAGTTGGTGGGTGGGTGGGTTGGTGAGTGAGTGGGTGGGTGAGTGGGTGGGTGAGTGAGTGGGTGGGTGAGTGGGTGGGTGAGTGGATGAGTGAGTGGATGAGTGAGTGGGTGGGTGAGTGGGTGAGTGGGTGGGTGGGTGAGTGTGTGAGTGAGTGGGTGGGTGGGTGAGTGGGTGAGTGGGTGGGTGAGTGGGTGGGTGGGTGAGTGTGTGAGTGAGTGGGTGGGTGGGTGAGTGGGTGAGTGGGTGGGTGAGTGAGTGGGTGGGTGAGTGGGTGAGTGAGTGTGTGAGTGAGTGAGTGGGTGGGTGAGTGGATGAGTTGGTGGGTGAGTGGGTGGGTGAGTGGGTGAGTGTGTCGGTGAGTGGGTGAGTGGGTGGGTGAGTGGGTGAGTTGGTGAGTGGGTGAGTGGTTAGGCGACTTGATCTGTTGGTCTTATCACCACATCTCCCACCTGCGGACACACACAGACACGCACAGAGACAAAGCTCCCCCAGGTAGCCTCTAGCAGGGCTGCAGGGGCAAGTGCTGTCAGTAGCGAGTAGCAGCACCTATGATGTACACACACAGACAAAGCTCCCCCAGGTAGCTTCTAACAGGCTGTAGGGGCAAGTGCTGCTAGTAGCGAGTAGCAGCAGCAGCGTCTATGAAGGCTACCGGCACTGTGGCTACACACAGAGGGGGTGGCCACCAGCACCACCACGCCCGGCCGCCTTTGTCTCTCTCCCAGCGGTTGCGATGTTCACTACACCACCACCACTACACCACCACGACTACACCACCACCACAGCACCACCACCACTCCCGGCCGTCTTTGTCTCTCCCCCAGTGAGGACGTTAGCCGCACTACAACACCAGGCAGCCCGTTTCAGGCCGAATCCACCACCAAAGATGATAAAAAAAAAAATAGCTTTTATCTCAAAATATAAAAAACCCTCTTAGATAATGAGATAAAAAACACCTGTAGCTAATAAGATAAAAAAATAACTTTTAGATAATGAGATAAAAAAAATAACTCTTACATAATGAGATTAAAAACCCCGTAGATAATGAGATTAAAAAACAACTCTTAGATAATAAGATAAAAAATAATTCTTAGATAATGAGATAAAAAAAACCCCGTTGATAATGAGATAAATAACTCTTAGCTAATAAGATAAAACATTTCTTTATAATGAGATTAATTAAACATAGCTCATGAGAAAAAATCTACAGTTAATAAGATGTATCTCTCTCTCAAAACCCTACAACTAATAAGATGTATCTCTCTCTCAAAACCCTACAGCTAATAAGATGCATCTCTCTCAAAACCCTACAGCTAATAGGACTTATCTCTCTCAAAACCCTACAGCTAATAAGATTGATCACTCTGAAAACCCTACAGCTAATAGGATTTATCTCTCTCAAAACCCTACAGCTAATAAGATCGATCTCTCTCTGAAAACCCTACAGCTAATAAGATTGATCACTCTCAAAACCCTACAACTAATAAGATTTATCTCTCTCAAAACCCTACAGCTAATAAGATTGAGCTCTCTCTCTCAAAACCCTACAGCTAATAAGATGTATATCTCTCTCAAAACCCTACAACTAATAAGATTGATCTCTCTCAAAACCCTACAGCTAATAGGACTTATCTCTCTCAAAACCCTACAGCTAATAATATTTATCTCTCTCAAAACCCTACAGCTAATAAGATGTATCTCTCTCTCAAAAACCCTACAGCTAATAAGATGTATCTCTCTCAAAACCCTACAACTAATAAGATTTATCTCTCTCAAAACCCTACAGCTAATAAGATGTATCTCTCTCTCAAAACCCTACAACTAATAAGATTTATCTCTCTCAAAACCCTACAACTAATAAGATTTATCTCTCTCAAAACCCTACAACTAATAAGATGTATCTCTCTCAAAACCCTACAGCTAATATGACTTATCTCTCTCAAAACCCTACAACTAATAAGATTGATCACTCTCAAAACCCTACAACTAATAAGATTGATCACCGTCAAAACCCTACAGCTAATAGGACTTATCTCTCTCAAAACCCTACATCTAATACGATGTATCTCTCTCTCAAAACCCTACAAGTAATAAGATTGATCACTCTCAAAACCCTACAGCTAATAGGATTTATCTCTCTCAAAACCCTACAGCTAACAAGATTGATCTCTCTCTCTCAAAACCCCTACAGCTAATAGGATTTCTCTCTCATAACCTTACAACTAATAAGATTGATCTATCCCAAAACCCTACAACTAATAAGATTGATCACTCTCAAAACCCTACAGCTAATAGGATTTATCCCTCTCAAAACCCTACAGCTAATAAGATTCATCTCTCTCTCAAAACCCTACAGCTGATAAGATTTATCTCTCTCAAAACCCTACAACTAATACGATGTATCTCTCTCAAAACCCTACAAGTAATAAGATTGATCACTCTCAAAACCCTACAGCTAATAGGATTTATCTCTCTCAAAACCCTACAGCTAACAAGATTGATCTCTCTCAAAACCCTACAGCTAATAGGATTTCTCTCTCATAACCTTACAACTAATATGATTTATCGCTCTCTCTCAAAACCCCAACAGCTAATAGGATTTATCTCTCTCTCAAAACCCCTAAAACTAATAGGATTTCTCTCTCATAACCCTACAGCTAATAAGATTTATCTCTCTCTCAAAACCACTACAGCGAATAGGATTTATCTCTCTCAATACCCTACAGCTAATAAGATTTATCTATCTCTCAAATCCCCTACAGTTAATAGGATTGACTGAGCGAGTGAGTGAGTGACTGAGTGAGTGACTGAGTGACTGAGTGAGTGACTGAGTGACTGAGTGACTGAGTGAGTGACTGAGTGACTGACTGAGTGATTGACTGAGTGACTGAGTGACTGACTGACTGACTGAGTGAGTGACTGACTGAGTGACTGAGTGACTGAGTGAGTCACTGAGTGAGTGACTGAGTGACTGAGTGAGTGACTGAGTGACTGAGTGAGTGACTGATTGAGTGACTGACTGACTGAGTGACTGAGTGAGTGAGTGACTGACTGACTGACTGAGTGACTGACTGAGTGACCGACTGACTGACTGAGTGACTGACTGAGTGACTTAGTGAGTGAGTGACTGAGTGACTGAGTGACTGAGTGAGTGACTGACTGACTGAGTGAGTGACTGACTGACTGATTGACTGAGTGACTGACTGACTGAGTGAGTCACTGAGTGACTGAGTGACTGACTGAGTGACTGAGTGACTGAGTGAGTCACTGACTGAGTGACTGACTGAGTGACTGACTGAGTGACTGAGTGACTGACTGAGTGACTGAGTGACTGACTGAGTGACTGAGTGAGTGACTGAGTGACTGAGTGACTGAGTGAGTCACTGACTGAGTGACTGACTGAGTGACTGACTGAGTGAGTGACTGAGTGACTGACTGAGTGACTGAGTGACTGAGTGAGTCACTGACTGAGTGACTGAGTGAGTGAGTGACTGACTGAGTGACTGAGTGAGTGACTGAGTGACTGACTGAGTGACTGAGTGACTGACTGAGTGACTGAGTGACTGAGTGACTGACTGAGTGAGTGACTGAGTGAATGACTGAGTGACTGACTGAGTGACTGACTGACTTAGTGACTGACTGAGTGACTGAGTGAGTGACTGACTGAGTGACTGAGTGACTGACTGAGTGAGTGACTGAGTGAATGACTGAGTGACTGACTGAGTGACTGACTGACTGAGTGACTGACTGAGTGACTGACTGAGTGGCTGAGTGACTGAGTGAGTGACTGACTGAGTGACTGAGTGACTGACTGAGTGAGTGACTGAGTGACTGACTGACTGAGTGACTGACTGACTGAGTGACTGACTGAGTGAGTCACTGACTGAGTGACTGACTGAGTGAGTGACTGACTGAGTGACTGAGTGACTGAGTGACTGACTGAGTGACTGAGTGACTGAGTGACTGACTGAGTGACTGAGTGACTGAGTGACTGACTGAGTGAGTGACTGAGTGAGTGAGTGACTGAGTGACTGACTGAGTGACTGAGTGAATGACTGAGTGACTGACTGAGTGACTGACTGACTGAGTGACTGACTGAGTGACTGAGTGACTGAGTGAGTGACTGACTGAGTGACTGAGTGACTGACTGAGTGACTGAGTGACTGACTGACTGAGTGACTGACTGACTGAGTGACTGACTGAGTGACTGACTGAGTGAGTCACTGACTGAGTGACTGACTGAGTGAGTGACTGACTGAGTGACTGAGTGACTGAGTGACTGACTGAGTGACTGAGTGAATGACTGAGTGACTGACTGACTGAGTGACTGACTGAGTGACTGAGTGACTGACTGAGTGACTGAGTGACTGACTGAGTGAGTCACTGACTGACTGACTGAGTGAGTCACTGAGTGACTGACTGAGTGACTGAGTGACTGAGTGACTGACTGAGTGACTGACTGACTGAGTGACTGACTGAGTGACTGAGTGACTGACTGAGTGACTGAGTGACTGAGTGACTGAGTGACTGATTGAGTGACTGAGTGACTGACTGAGTGACTGAGTGACTGACTGAGTGACTGACTGAGTGACTGACTGACTGAGTGACTGAGTGACTGACTGAGTGACTGAGTGACTGAGTGACTGATTGAGTGACTGAGTGACTGACTGAGTGACTGAGTGACTGACTGAGTGACTGACTGAGTGACTGAGTGACTGACTGAGTGACTGAGTGACTGAGTGACTGAGTGACTGACTGAGTGACTGACTGACTGAGTGACTGACTGACTGACTGAGTGACTGACTGAGTGACTTACTGAGTGACTGACTGAGTGACTGAGTGACTGACTGAGTGACTGACTGAGTGACTGAGTGACTGACTGAGTGACTGAGTGACTGAGTGACTGACTGAGTGACTGACTGAGTGACTGAGTGACTGACTGACTGAGTGACTGAGTGACTGACTGACTGAGTGACTGAGTGACTGACTGACTGAGTCACTGACTGACTGACTGAGTGAGTCACTGACTGACTGACTGAGTGACTGAGTCACTGAGTGACTGACTGAGTGACTGACTGAGTGACTGAGTGACTGAGTGACTGACTGAGTGACTGAGTGACTGACTGAGTGACTGAGTGACTGACTGAGTGACTGAGTGACTGAGTGACTGACTGAGTGACTGACTGACTGACTGAGTGACTGACTGAGTGACTGAGTGAGTGACTGAGTGACTGACTGAGTGACTTACTGAGTGACTGACTGAGTGACTGAGTGACTGACTGAGTGACTGACTGAGTGACTGACTGAGTGACTGAGTGACTGACTGAGTGACTGACTGAGTGACTGAGTGACTGACTGACTGAGTGACTGACTGAGTGACTGAGTGACTGACTGACTGACTTACTGAGTGACTGACTGAGTGACTTACTGAGTGACTGACTGAGTGACTGACTGAGTGACTGAGTGACTGACTGAGTGACTGACTGAGTGACTGAGTGAGTGACTGACTGAGTGACTGACTGAGTGACTGAGTGACTGACTGAGTGACTGAGTGACTGACTGAGTGACTGAGTGACTGACTGACTGACTGAGTGACTGACTGAGTGACTGAGTGACTGACTGAGTGACTTACTGAGTGACTGACTGAGTGACTGAGTGACTGACTGAGTGACTGACTGAGTGACTGAGTGACTGACTGAGTGACTGAGTGAGTCACTGACTGACTGAGTGACTGACTGAGTGACTGAGTGACTGACTGAGTGACTGAGTGACTGACTGAGTGACTGAGTGACTGACTGAGTGACTGAGTGACTGACTGAGTGACTGACTGACTGAGTGACTGAGTGACTGACTGACTGACTGAGTGACTGACTGACTGACTGAGTGACTGACTGAGTGACTGAGTGACTGACTGAGTGACTTACTGAGTGACTGACTGAGTGACTGAGTGACTGACTGAGTGACTGAGTGACTGACTGAGTGACTGAGTGAGTCACTGATTGACTGAGTGACTGACTGACTGACTGAGTGACTGACTGAGTGACTGACTGAGTGACTGAGTGACTGACTGAGTGACTGACTGACTGAGTGAGTGACTGACTGAGTGACTGACTGAGTGGCTGAGTGGCTGAGTCACCTGAACGTGTGGAGGAGCACTAAGTACGTACAGGACTGCAGCGGCAATGTCCTGAGGCTGAAGGCACTACAGTGGACAAACAAAATCATCATCATCATCAGCATCATCAGCATCGTCAATAGCATCATCGGCATCATCAGCATCATCATCATCAGCAGCAGCATCATCATCAGCATCATCGGCATCGTCAATAGCATCATCAGCATCATCAGCATCATCATCATCAGCAACATCATCAGCATCTTCATCATCATCAGCAACAACAGCAACATCATCATCATCAGCATCATCATCATCAGCAGCAGCAACAGCAACATCATCATCAGTAGCATCATCAGCATCATTAGTAGCATCAGCATCATCAGCAACATCATAATCAGCATCGTCAATAGCATCAGCATCATCAGCATCATCATCATCATCAGCATCATCAGCATCGTCAATAGCATCAGCATCATCAGCATCATCATCATCATCAGCATCATCAGCATCATCAGCATCATCATCATCATCAGTAGCATCAGCATCATTAGGAGGATCAGCATCATCATCATCAGCAACAACAGCAACATCATCATCAGTAGCATCATCATCATCAGCAGCAGCAACAACAGCAACATCATCATCAGTAGCATCATCATCATCAGCATCATCAGCAACAACAGCAACATCATCATCAGTAGCATCAGCATCATCATCAGCATCATCAGCAACAATAGCAACATCACTATCATCAGTAGCATCATCATCATCAGCAGCATCAGCAACAACAGAAACATCATCATCAGTAGCATCATCATCATCAGCAGCGTCAGCAACAACAGCAACATCATCATCAGCATCATCAGCAGCATCAGCAACAACAGCAACATCATCATCAGTAGCATCATCATCATCAGCAGCATCAAGCAGCAACATCATCATCAGTAGCATCATCATCATCAGCATCATCAGTAGCATCATCATCATCATGATATTGATATTGTAGTGGGTAATAATTGACTTATAACTTTTGATTTAAAGCTTTCGTGACTGCAGGGATTCATAATCTTGGTTCTTTGGGTAAAGTCACCACCACGTAGAAGGGAAACAATAAAATAATAAAAATATAAAACAATAAAATTATTATTCTTGGTTCTTTGGGTAAAGTCACCACCACGTAGAAGGGAAACAATAAAATAATAAAAATATAAAACAATAAAATTATTGTAAAACAATAAAATTATTATTCTTGGTTCTTTGGGTAAAGTCACCACCACGTAGAAGGGAAACAATAAAATAATAAAAATATAAAACAATAAAATTATTATTCTTGGTTCTTTGGGTAAAGTCACCACCACGTAGAAGGGAAACAATAAAATAATAAAAATATAAAACAATAAAATTATTATTCTTGGTTCTTTGGGTAAAGTCACCACCACGTAGAAGGGAAACAATAAAATAATAAAAATATAAAACAATAAAATTATTATTCTTGGTTCTTTGGGTAAAGTCACCACGTAGAAGGGAAACAATAAAATAATAAAAATATAAAACATTAAAATTATTATTCTTGGTTCTTTTGGTAAAGTCACCACCACGTAGAAGGGAAACAATAAAATAATAAAAATATAAAACAATAAAATTATTGTAAAACAATAAAATTATTTTTCTTGGTTCTTTCGGTAAAGTCACCACGTGGAAGGGAAACAATAAAATAATAAAAATATAAAACAATAAAATTATTATTCTTGGTTCTTTGGGTAAAGTCACCACGTAGAAGGGAAACAATAAAATAATAAAAATATAAAACAATAAAATTATTATTCTTGGTTCTTGGTGATAATGGTGGTGATGGTGGTGATGGTGGTGATAGTGGTGATGGTGATGATGGTGGTGGTGATGGTGGTGGTGGTGATGATGGTGGTGATGGTAATGGTGGTGAAGGTGATGATGGTGGTGATGGTGGTGGTGGTGATGATGATGGTGGTGGTGATGGTGGTGGTGATAGTGGTGGTGGTGATGATGGTGATGGTGGTGATGGTGGTGGTGATGATGATGGTGTTGGTGATGGTGGTGGTGATGGTGGTGGTGATGGTGGTGGTAGTGGTGGTGGTCACGATGGTGATGGTGGTGATGGTGGTGTTGGTGGTAGTGGTGATGGTGGTAGTGGTGGTGGTCATGATGGTGATGGTGGTGATGGTGGTGGTGATAGTGATGGTGGTAATGATGGTGGTGGTGATGGTAGTGGTGATGGTGGTGATGGTGGTGATGGTGGTGATGATGATGGTGGTGATGATGGTGGTGATGATGGTGGTGATGATGGTGGTGATGGTGACAGTGATGGTGGTGATGGTGGTGGTGGTTATGGTGGTGGTTATGGTGATGGTGATGATGATGGTGGTGATGGTGGTGGTGATGGTGGTGATGGTGTTGGTGGTGATGATGATGGTGATGATGATGATAGTGGTGGTGATGATGGTGATGATGATGGTGATGATGATGATGATGGTGGTGATGATGGTGGTGGTGATGGTGATGATGTTGGTGATGGTGGTGATGGTGGTGATGGTGGTGGTGGTGATGATGGTGGTGGTGGTAGTGATGGTAGTGATGGTGGTGATGGTGGTTATGGTGATGATGGTGATGATGGTGGTGATGGTGGTGATGATGATGATAGTGGTGATGATGGTGGTGATGATGATGGTGATGATGGTGGTGGTGATGATGATGATGGTGGTGACGGTGGTGGTGGTAGTGATGGTGGTTATGGTGGTGGTTATGGTGATGGTGATGATGGTGGTGGTGGTGATGATGATGGTGATGGTGGTGATGGTGGTGGTGGTAGTGATGGTGGTTATGGTGGTGGTTATGGTGATGGTGATGATGGTGGTGATGGTGGTGATGGTGGTGATGGTGGTGATGGTGGTGATGGTGTTGGTGGTGGTGATGATGATGGTGGTGATGATGATGATGGTGATGATGGTGATGATGATGATAGTGGTGGTGATGATGGTGATGGTAGTGGTGATGATGGTGATGATGATGATGATAGTGATGATGATGATGCACAGGATATATAAATATAAATGTTAACACCTCACCTTAATGTTGCTGTACAAGGAGGCAGCCACTTGGGGCTGACTGCGATGCATCCGGTAAGCAAACTCCGTCTCGACCAGTCCCGGAGAGATACTCTGAGATTACAGTCACACACAGTCACACACACAGACACAGTCACACACAGTCACACACACAGTCACACAGTCACACACAGTCACACAGTCACACAGTCACACACAGTCACACACAGTCACACACACAGACACACAGTAAGCAAACTCCGTCTCGACCAGTCCCGGAGAGATACTCTGAGATTACACACACACAGTCACACACACAGTCACACACAGTCACACACAGTCACACACACACAGTCACACACACAGACACACAGTAAGCAAACTCCGTCTCGACCAGTCCCGGAGAGATACTCTGAGATTACAGTCACACAGTCACACACAGTCACACAGTCACACAGTCACACACAGTCACACACACAGTCACACAGTCACACACACACACAGTCACACACACACAGTCACACACACAGACACACAGTAAGCAAACTCCGTCTCGACCAGTCCCGGAGAGATACTCTGAGATTACAGTCACACAGTCACACACACTCACACAGTCACACAAACTCACACAGTCACACAGTCACACACACAGTCACACACACAGACACACAGTAAGCAAACTCCGTCTCGACCAGTCCCGGAGAGATACTCTGAGATTACAGTCACACACAGTCACACACACAGACACAGTCACACACAGTCACACACACAGACACACAGTAAGCAAACTCCGTCTCGACCAGTCCCGGAGAGATACTCTGATATTACAGTCACACAGTCACACATACAGTCACACACACACAGTCACACACAGTCACACACACACACATGTGTATCTCACACACACACACGTGTGTGATAAAAGTCTAAAGTCGACATCTCTCTCCATCTCCCTTGGTCTCTGTATCTCTGTGTGTATCTCTGTGTGTGTATCTCTGTGTGTATCTCTGTGTGTGTATCTCTGTGTGTGTATCTCTGTGTGTGTATCTCTGTGTGTGTATCTCTGTGTATCTCTGTGTGTATCTCTGTGTGTGTGTATCTCTGTGTGTGTGTATCTCTGTGTGTATCTCTGTGTGTATCTCTGTGTGTGTATCTCTGTGTGTGTCTGTGTGTGTCTGTGTGTGTCTCTGTGTGTGTCTCTGTGTGTATATGTGTGTGTCTCTGTGTGTGTGTCTTTGTGTGTATCTCTGTGTGTGCATATCTGTGTGGGTATCTGTGTGTGTATCTCTTTGTGTGTCTCTGTGTGTGTATCTCTGTGTGTGTATCTCTGTGTGTGTATCTCTGTGTGTGTATCTGTGTGTGTATCTCTGTGTGTGTATCTCTGTGTGTGTATCTCTGTGTGTGTATCTGTGTGTGTATCTGTGTGTGTATCTCTGTGTGTATCTCTGTGTGTGTATCTCTGTGTGTGTATCTCTGTGTGTGTATCTCTGTGTGTGTATCTGTGTGTGTATCTCTGTGTGTATCTCTGTGTGTATCTCTGTGTGTATCTCTGTGTGTGTATCTGTGTGTGTATCTCTGTGTGTGTATCTCTGTGTGTGTATCTCTGTGTGTGTGTCTCTGTGTGTGTGTCTCTGTGTGTGTCTCTGTGTGTGTATCTCTGTGTATCTCTGTGTGTGTATCTGTGTGTGTATCTCTGTGTGTGTATCTGTGTGTGTGTATCTCTGTGTGTGTATCTGTGTGTGTATCTGTGTGTGTATCTCTGTGTGTGTGTATCTCTGTGTGTGTGTATCTCTGTGTGTGTATCTGTGTGTGTATCTCTGTGTGTATCTCTGTGTGTGTATCTCTGTGTGTGTATCTCTGTGTGTGTATCTCTGTGTGTGTATCTCTGTGTGTGTATCTCTGTGTGTATCTCTGTGTGTGTATCTGTGTGTGTATCTCTGTGTGTGTATCTCTGTGTGTGTATCTCTGTGTGTGTGTCTCTGTGTGTGTGTCTCTGTGTGTGTCTCTGTGTGTGTATCTCTGTGTGTGTATCTGTGTGTGTGTATCTCTGTGTGTGTATCTCTGTGTGTGTATCTGTGTGTGTATCTGTGTGTGTATCTCTGTGTGTGTATCTCTGTGTGTGTATCTCTGTGTGTATCTCTGTGTGTGTATCTCTGTGTGTGTATCTGTGTGTGTATCTGTGTGTGTATCTCTGTGTGTGTATCTCTGTGTGTGTATCTCTGTGTGTATCTCTGTGTGTGTATCTCTGTGTGTGTATCTCTGTGTGTGTATCTGTGTGTGTGTATCTCTGTGTGTGTGTCTCTCTGTGTATCTCTGTGTGTATCTCTGTGTGTATCTCTGTGTGTGTATCTCTGTGTGTGTATCTCTGTGTGTGTATCTGTGTGTGTATCTCTGTGTGTGTATCTCTGTGTGTGTATCTCTGTGTGTGTATCTGTGTGTGTATCTGTGTGTGTATCTCTGTGTGTGCATCTCTGTGTGTGCATCTCTGTGTGTGTATCTCTGTGTGTGTATCTCTGTGTGTGTATCTGTGTGTGTATCTCTGTGTATCTCTGTGTGTGTCTCTCTGTGTGTATCTCTGTGTGTGTGTATCTCTGTGTGTGTATCTGTGTGTGCATCTCTGTGTGTGTATCTCTGTGTGCATCTCTGTGTGTGTCTCTCTGTGTGTGTCTCTCTGTGTGTGTATCTCTGTGTGTGTGTCTCTGTGTATCTGTGTGTGTATCTATGTGTGTGTATCTCTGTGTGTATCTCTGTGTGTGTATCTCTGTGTGTATCTCTGTGTGTGTCTCTGTGTGTATCTCTCTGTGTGTATCTGTGTGTGTATCTCTGTGTGTATCTCTGTGTGTGTATCTCTGTGTGTGTATCTCTGTGTGTATCTGTGTGTGTATCTCTGTGTGTCTCTCTGTGTGTATCTCTGTGTGTGTATCTCTGTGTCTGTGTCTCTGTGTGTGTATCTCTGTGTGTGTGTCTCTGTGTGTGTCTCTCTCTGTATATCTCTGTGTGTATCTCTGTGTGTCTCTGTGTATCTCTGTGTGTGTATCTCTGTGTGTATCTCTGTGTGTATCTCTCTGTGTGTGTCTCTGTGTGTGTATCTCTGTGTGTGTGTCTCTGTGTATCTCTGTGTGTATCTCTGTGTATCTCTCTGTGTGTATCTCTGTGTCTGTGTATGTGTGTATCTCTGTGCGTGTATCTCTGTGTGTGTATCTCTGTGTGTATCTCTGTGTATATCTCTGTGTGTATCTCTGTGTCTGTGTCTCTGTGTGTATCTCTGTGCGTGTATCTCTGTGTATGTATCTCTGTGTGTATATCTCTGTGTGTATCTCTGTGTGTATCTCTGTGTGTGTATCTGTGTGTCTCTGTGTGTGTATCTCTCTGTGTGTATCTATGTGTGTATCTCTGTGTCTCTCTCTGTATCGGTGTCTCTCTGTGTATCTATGTGTGTATCTCTCTCTATCTCTGTGTATCTCTCTTTGTGTGTCTCTCTGTGTATCTCTGTGTTTACCTCTCTCTCAATATCTCTATCTCTCTGTGTATCTGTGTATCTCTCTGTGTATCTATCTCTCTATCTCCGTGTATCTCTGTGTATTTACGTGAGTATATCTCTCTATCTCTCTCTTTCTCTGTGTATCTATCTCTGTGTATCTCTCTGTGTGTCTCTCTCTCTCTGTGTATCTCTGTGTGTATATCTGTGTGTGTGTCTCTGTGTGTATCTCTCTGTGTATCTCTGTGTGTGTATCTCTCTCTATCTCTGTGTATCTCTCTGTCTCTCTCTGTCTCTCTCTATCTCTCTATCTCTGTGTATCTCTCTCTGTCTCTCTATCTCTCTCTATCTCTCTCTGTCTCTCTCTATCTCTCTCTATCGCTCTATCTCTGTGTATCTCTCTCTGTCTCTCTATCTCTCTCTATCTCTCTCTGTCTCTCTCTATATCCGTGTATCTCTCTCTGTGTATCTCTGTGTGTATCTCTGTGTATCTCTCTCTATCTCTCTCTATCTCTGTGTGTATCTCTCTATCTCTGTCTATCTCTGTCTCTATCTCTCTATCTCTCTCTATCTCTGTGTATCTCTCTCTATCTCCGTGTATCTCTGTGTGTATCTCTATCTCTCTCTATCTCTCCGTGTATCTCTCTCTGTGTATCTCTGTGTGTATCTCTGTGTATATATCTCTGTATCTCTCGCTCTATCTCCGTGTGTATCTCTGTCTATCTCTCTCTCCGTGTATCTCTCTATCTCTGTGTGTATCTCTGTGTATATCTCTCTCTATCTCTCTCTATCTCTCTCTATCGCTCTCTATCTCTCTCTATCTCCGTGTATCTCTCTGTGTATCTCTGTGTGTATCTATCTCTCTCTATCTCCGTGTCTCTCTCTCTGTGTATCTCTGTGTGTATCTCTGTGTGTATCTCTCCATCTCTCTCTGTCTCTCTCTGTCTCTATCTCTGTGTGTATCTCTCTCTATCTCTCTCTCCGTGTATCTCTCTATCTCTGTGTGTATCTCTGTGTATATCTATCTCTCTCTATCTCTCTCTATCTCTCTCTATCACTCTCCATCTCTCTCTATTTCCGTGTATCTCTCTCTGTGTATCTCTGTGTGTATCTATCTCTCTCTATCTCCGTGTCTCTCTCTCTGTGTATCTCTGTGTGTATCTCTGTGTGTATATCTCCATCTCTCTCTATCTCTCTCTGTCTCTATCTCTGTGTGTATCTCTCTCTATCTCTCTCTATCTCTATCTCTGCGTGTATCTCTCTCTATCTCTGTGTATCTCTCTCTGTGTATCTGTGTGTATCTCTCCATCTCTCTCTCTGTATCTCTGCGTGTATCTCTCTCTATCTCTCTCTCCGTGTATCTCTCTATCTCTGTGTGTATCTCTGTGTATATCTATCTCTCTCTATCTCTATCTCTCTCTATCACTCTCCATCTCTCTCTATCTCCGTGTATCTCTCTGTGTATCTCTGTGTGTATCTCTGTGTGTATCTCTGTGTGTATCTCTCCATCTCTCTCTATCTCTCTCTGTCTCTATCTCTGTGTGTATCTCTCTCTATCTCTGTCTCTATCTCTGCGTGTATCTCTCTCTATCTCTGTGTATCTCTCTCTGTGTATCTGTGTGTATCTCTCCATCTCTCTCTGTATCTCTGCGTGTATCTCTCTCTATCTCTCTCTATCTCTCTCTATCTCCGTGTATCTCTATCTCCGTGTATCTCTCTATCTCTCCATCTCTCTATCTCTGCGTGTATATCTCTCTCTATCTCCGTGTATCTCTGTCTCTTTGTCTCTCTCTATCTCTGTGTATCTCTCTATATCTCTCTATCTCCGTGTATCTCTCTATCTATCTCTGTGTGTATCTATGTGTATCTCTCTTTCTCTCTGTGTATCTCTCTCTCTCTCTGTTTATCTCTCTATCTCTCTCTGTATCTCTGTGTATCTCTCTATCTCTCTGCATCTCTGTGTATCTCTCTATCTCTCTGTGTATCTCTGTATCTCTCTCTGTATCTCTGTGTATCTCTCTATCTCTCTGTATCTCTCTATCTCTCGCTGTATCTCTATCTATCTCTGTATGTCTCTCTATCTCTCTCTGTGTATCTCTCTCTGTATCTCTGTGTATCTCTGTATCTCTCTCTATCTCTCTCTCTGTGTATCTCTCTATCTCTCTGTGTATCTCTCTCTATCTCACTCTGTGTATCTCTCTCTATCTCTCTCTGTATCTCTGTGTATCTCTGTGTGTATCTCTGTATCTCTCTGTGTATCTCTCTCTATCTCTCTGTATCTCTCTCTGTGTATCTCTATCTCTGTGTATCTCTGTATCTATCTCTGTGTATCTCTCTCTGTATCTCTCTGTGTATCTCTATCTCTGTGTATCTCTGTGTATCTCTCTCTCTGCGTGTATCTCTCTATCTCTGTGTATCTCTATCTCCATCTCTCACTATCTCTCTATCTCTCTGTGTATCTCTCTCTATCTCTGTGTGTGTATCTCTCTCTATCTCTCTCTGTGTATCTCTCTATCTCTCTCTGTATCTCTGTGTATCTCTCTATCTCTCTCTGTATCTCTGTGTATATCTCTCTCTATCCCTCTCTATCTCTCTGTGTATCTCTCTATCTCTCTCTATATCTCTCTACGTGTATCTCTGTGTATCTCTATCTCTGTGTATCTCTGTGTGTGTATCTCTCTCTCTGCGTGTATCTCTCTATCTCTGTGTATCTCTATCTCCATCTCTCACTATCTCTCTCTATCTCTCTCTGTGTATCTCTCTCTATCTCTCTGTATCTCTCTCTCTCTGTATCTCACTATCTCTCTCCATCTCTCACTATCTCTCTCTATCTCTCTCTCTCTGTGTATCTCTCTCTATCTCTCTCTGTATCTCTGTGTATCTCTCTATCTCTCTCTGTATCTCTATATCTGTCTGTGTATCTCTCTCTATCTCTCTCTGTATCTCTCTATCTCTGTGTATCTCTCTGTATCTCTGTGTATCTCTGTATCTTTCTGTGTATCTCTCTATTTCTCTCTATCTCTGTGTATCTCTCTCTATCTCTGTGTATCTCTCTCTATCTCTCTCTGTGTATCTCTCTCTATCTCTCTCTGTGTATCTCTGTATCTCTCTCTGTAACTCTCTATCTCTCTCTCTGTACCTCTGTGTATCTCTGTATCTCACTATCTCTCTCTATCTCTCTGTATCTCTGTGTATCTCTCTCTGTATCTCTCTATCTCTGTGTATCTCTCAGTATCTCTCTCTGTGTATCTCTCTGTATCTCTCTCTATATCTCTGTATCTCTGTGTATCTCTCTCTGTATCTCTCTATCTCTGTGTATCTCTCAGTATCTCTCTCTGTGTATCTCTCTCTGTATCTCTCTCTATCTCTGTGTATCTCTCTCTGTATCTATCTCTGTGTATCTCTCAGTATCTCTCTCTGTGTATCTCTCTCTGTATCTCTCTCTATCTCTCTGTATCTCTCTGTATCTCTCTCTGTGTATCTCTCTATCTCTGTGTATCTCTCAGTATCTCTCTCTGTGTATCTCTCTCTGTATCTCTCTCTATCTATCTCTGTGTATCTCTCTCTGTATCTCTCTATCTCTGTGTATCTCTCAGTATCTCTCTCTCTGTGTATCTCTCTCTGTATCTCTCTCTATCTCTCTGTATCTCTGTGTATCTCTCTCTGTATCTCTCTATCTCTGTGTATCTCTGTGTATCTCTCTCTGTGTATCTCTCTCTGTATCTCTCTCTATCTCTCTGTATCTCTGTGTATCTCTCTCTGTGTATCTCTCTCTGTATCTCTCTCTATCTCTCTGTATCTCTGTGTATCTCTCTCTGTGTATCTCTCTGTATCTCTCTGTATCTCTCTCCATCTATCTCTCTCTCTCTGCGTGTATCTCACCGAGATGCGAATCCGCGACTTCTGCTCACGAAGTTCCTGGCGGAGGCCCTCGGTGAGAGCTCGCACGGCGTGTTTAGTGGCGGTGTAGAAGTGCAGAGAAGACGTGGGGATGACGTAGTGAGCAGCCAGACTACACAGAGACACGTGGTGAGTGATGGTGAGTGATGGTGAGTGATGGTGAGTGATGGTGAGTGACGGTGAGTGATGGTGAGAGCTCGCACGGCGTGTTTAGTGGCGGTGTAGAAGTGCAGGGAAGACGTGGGGATGACGTAGTGAGCAGCCAGACTACACAGAGACACGTGGTGAGTGATGGTGAGTGGTGGTGAGTGATGGTGAGTGACGGTGAGTGATGGTGAGAGCTCGCACGGCGTGTTTAGTGGCGGTGTAGAAGTGCAGGGAAGACGTGGGGATGACGTAGTGAGCAGCCAGACTACACAGAGACACGTGGTGAGTGATGGTGAGTGATGGTGAGTGTTGGTGAGTGATGGTGAGTGATGGTGAGTGATGGTGAGTGATGGTGAGAGCTCGCACGGCGTGTTTAGTGGCGGTGTAGAAGTGCAGAGAAGACGTGGGGATGACGTAGTGAGCAGCCAGACTACACAGAGACACGTGGTGAGTGATGGTGAGTGATGGTGAGTGGTGGTGAGTGATGGTGAGTGACGGTGAGTGATGGTGAGAGCTCGCACGGCGTGTTTAGTGGCGGTGTAGAAGTGCAGGGAAGACGTGGGGATGACGTAGTGAGCAGCCAGACTACACAGAGACACGTGGTGAGTGATGGTGAGTGATGGTGAGTGGTGGTGAGTGATGGTGAGTGATGGTGAGTGATGGTGAGTGATGGTGAGAGCTCGCACGGCGTGTTTAGTGGCGGTGTAGAAGTGCAGGGAAGACGTGGGGATGACGTAGTGAGCAGCCAGACTACACAGAGACACGTGGTGAGTGATGGTGAGTGATGGTGAGTGATGGTGAGTGGTGGTGAGTGATGGTGAGTGACGGTGAGTGATGGTGAGAGCTCGCACGGCGTGTTTAGTGGCGGTGTAGAAGTGCAGGGAAGACGTGGGGATGACGTAGTGAGCAGCCAGACTACACAGAGACACGTGGTGAGTGATGGTGAGTGATGGTGAGTGGTGGTGAGTGATGGTGAGTGATGGTGAGTGATGGTGAGTGATGGTGAGAGCTCGCACGGCGTGTTTAGTGGCGGTGTAGAAGTGCAGGGAAGACGTGGGGATGACGTAGTGAGCAGCCAGACTACACAGAGACACGTGGTGAGTGACGGTGAGTGATGGTGAGTAATGGTGAGTGATGGTGAGTGATGGTGAGTGGTGGTGAGTGATAGTTAGTGATGGTGAGTGGTGGTGAGTGATGGTGAGTGATAGTTAGTGATGGTGAGTGGTGGTGAGTGATGGTGAGTGACGGTGAGTGATGGTGAGTGACGGTGAGTGATGGTGAGTGGTGGTGAGTGATGGTGAGTGGTGGTGAGTGATGGTGAGTGGTGGTGAGTGATGGTGAGTGATGGTGAGTGACGGTGAGTGATGGTGAGAGCTCGCACGGCGTGTTTAGTGGCGGTGTAGAAGTGCAGGGAAGACGTGGGGATGACGTAGTGAGCAGCCAGACTACACAGAGACACGTGGTGAGTGGTGGTGAGTGATGGTGAGTGATGGTGAGTGATGGTGAGTGATGGTGAGTGGTGGTGAGTGATGGTGAGTGATGGTGAGTGATGGTGGTGAGTGGTGGTGAGTGATGGTGAGTGATGGTGAGTGGTGGTGAGTGATGGTGAGTGACGGTGAGTGATGGTGAGTGATGGTGAGTGGTGGTGAGTGATGGTGAGTGGTGGTGAGTGATGGTGAGTGATGGTGAGTGGTGGTGAGAGCTCGCACGGCGTGTTTAGTGGCGGTGTAGAAGTGCAGGGAAGTCGTGGGGATGACGTAGTGAGCAGCCAGACTACACAGAGACACGTGGTGAGTGACGGTGAGTGATGGTGAGTGATGGTGAGTGATGGTGAGTGATGGTGAGTGATGGTGAGAGCTCGCACGGCGTGTTTAGTGGCGGTGTAGAAGTGCAGGGAAGACGTGGGGATGACGTAGTGAGCAGCCAGACTACACAGAGACACGTGGTGAGTGATGGTGAGTGATGGTGAGTGTTGGTGAGTGATGGTGAGTGATGGTGAGTGATGGTGAGAGCTCGCACGGCGTGTTTAGTGGCGGTGTAGAAGTGCAGGGAAGACGTGGGGATGACGTAGTGAGCAGCCAGACTACACACACACACACGTGGTGAGTGATGGTGAGTGATGGTGAGTGGTGGTGAGTGGTGGTGAGTGGTGGTGAGTGATGGTGAGAGCTCGCACGGCGTGTTTAGTGGCGGTGTAGAAGTGCAGAGAAGACGTGGGGATGACGTAGTGAGCAGCCAGACTACACAGAGACACGTGGTGAGTGACGGTGAGTGATGGTGAGTGGTGGTGAGTGATGGTGAGTGATGGTGAGTGATGGTGAGAGCTCGCACGGCGTGTTTAGTGGCGGTGTAGAAGTGCAGGGAAGACGTGGGGATGACGTAGTGAGCAGCCAGACTACACAGAGACACGTGGTGAGTGATGGTGAGTGGTGGTGAGTGACGGTGAGTGATGGTGAGTGATGGTGAGTGATGGTGAGTGATGGTGAGTGATGGTGAGAGCTCGCACGGCGTGTTTAGTGGCGGTGTAGAAGTGCAGGGAAGACGTGGGGATGACGTAGTGAGCAGCCAGACTACACAGAGACACGTGGTGAGTGACGGTGAGTGATGGTGAGTGGTGGTGAGTGATGGTGAGTGATGGTGAGTGATGGTGAGTGATGGTGAGAGCTCGCACGGCGTGTTTAGTGGCGGTGTAGAAGTGCAGGGAAGACGTGGGGATGACGTAGTGAGCAGCCAGACTACACAGAGACACGTGGTGAGTGATGGTGAGTGATGGTGAGTGATGGTGAGTGATGGTGAGTGGTGGTGAGTGATGGTGAGAGCTCGCACGGCGTGTTTAGTGGCGGTGTAGAAGTGCAGGGAAGACGTGGGGATGACGTAGTGAGCAGCCAGACTACACAGAGACACGTGGTGAGTGATGGTGAGTGATGGTGAGTGGTGGTGAGTGATGGTGAGTGATGGTGAGTGATGGTGAGTGATGGTGAGAGCTCGCACGGCGTGTTTAGTGGCGGTGTAGAAGTGCAGGGAAGACGTGGGGATGACGTAGTGAGCAGCCAGACTACACAGAGACACGTGGTGAGTGATGGTGAGTGGTGGTGAGTGATGGTGAGTGACGGTGAGTGATGGTGAGTGATGGTGAGAGCTCGCACGGCGTGTTTAGTGGCGGTGTAGAAGTGCAGGGAAGACGTAGGGATGACGTAGTGAGCAGCCAGACTACACAGAGACACGTGGTGAGTGATGGTGAGTGGTGGTGAGTGATGGTGAGTGACGGTGAGTGATGGTGAGTGATGGTGAGAGCTCGCACGGCGTGTTTAGTGGCGGTGTAGAAGTGCAGGGAAGACGTGGGGATGACGTAGTGAGCAGCCAGACTACACAGAGACACGTGGTGAGTGACGGTGAGTGATGGTGAGTGGTGGTGAGTGATGGTGAGTGGTGGTGAGTGATGGTGAGAGCTCGCACGGCGTGTTTAGTGGCGGTGTAGAAGTGCAGGGAAGACGTGGGGATGACGTAGTGAGCAGCCAGACTACACAGAGACACGTGGTGAGTGATGGTGAGTGATGGTGAGTGATGGTGAGTGATGGTGAGTGATGGTGAGTGATGGTGAGAGCTCGCACGGCGTGTTTAGTGGCAGTGTAGAAGTGCAGGGAAGACGTGGGGATGACGTAGTGAGCAGCCAGACTACACAGAGACACGTGGTGAGTGACGGTGAGTGATGGTGAGTGGTGGTGAGTGATGGTGAGTGGTGGTGAGTGATGGTGAGTGATGGTGAGAGCTCGCACGGCGTGTTTAGTGGCGGTGTAGAAGTGCAGGGAAGACGTGGGGATGACGTAGTGAGCAGCCAGACTACACAGAGACACGTGGTGAGTGACGGTGAGTGATGGTGAGTGATGGTGAGTGATGGTGAGTGATGGTGAGTGATGGTGAGTGATGGTGAGTGATGGTGAGAGCTCGCACGGCGTGTTTAGTGGCGGTGTAGAAGTGCAGGGAAGACGTGGGGATGACGTAGTGAGCAGCCAGACTACACAGAGACACGTGGTGAGTGATGGTGAGTGGTGGTGAGTGATGGTGAGTGGTGGTGAGTGATGGTGAGTGGTGGTGAGTGATGGTGAGTGATGGTGAGAGCTCGCACGGCGTGTTTAGTGGCGGTGTAGAAGTGCAGGGAAGACGTGGGGATGACGTAGTGAGCAGCCAGACTACACAGAGACACGTGGTGAGTGATGGTGAGTGATGGTGAGTGATGGTGAGTGGTGGTGAGTGATGGTGAGTGATGGTGAGAGCTCGCACGGCGTGTTTAGTGGCGGTGTAGAAGTGCAGGGAAGACGTGGGGATGACGTAGTGAGCAGCCAGACTACACAGAGACACGTGGTGAGTGATGGTGAGTGATGGTGAGTGATGGTGAGTGGTGGTGAGTGATGGTGAGTGATGGTGAGAGCTCGCACGGCGTGTTTAGTGGCGGTGTAGAAGTGCAGGGAAGACGTGGGGATGACGTAGTGAGCAGCCAGACTACACAGAGACACGTGGTGAGTGGTGGTGAGTGATGGTGAGTGGTGGTGAGTGATGGTGAGTGATGGTGAGTGATGGTGAGTGATGGTGAGAGCTCGCACGGCGTGTTTAGTGGCGGTGTAGAAGTGCAGGGAAGACGTGGGGATGACGTAGTGAGCAGCCAGACTACACAGAGACACGTGGTGAGTGACGGTGAGTGATGGTGAGTGATGGTGAGTGATGGTGAGTGATGGTGAGTGATGGTGAGAGCTCACACGGCGTGTTTAGTGGCGGTGTAGAAGTGCAGGGAAGACGTGGGGATGACGTAGTGAGCAGCCAGACTACACAGAGACACGTGGTGAGTGGTGGTGAGTGATGGTGAGTGGTGGTGAGTGATGGTGAGTGATGGTGAGTGATGGTGAGTGACGGTGAGTGATGGTGAGTGATGGTGAGTGGTGGTGAGTGTTGGTGGTGAGTGATGGTGAGTGATGGTGAGTGATGGTGAGTGATGGTGAGTGATGGTGAGTGATGGTGAGTGGTGGTGAGTGATGGTGAGAGCTCGCACGGCGTGTTTAGTGGCGGTGTAGAAGTGCAGGGAAGACGTGGGGATGACGTAGTGAGCAGCCAGACTACACAGAGACACGTGGTGAGTGTTGGTGAGTGATGGTGAGTGATGGTGAGTGATGGTGAGTGATGGTGAGAGCTCGCACGGCGTGTTTAGTGGCGGTGTAGAAGTGCAGAGAAGACGTGGGGATGACGTAGTGAGCAGCCAGACTACACAGAGACACACGTGGTGAGTGACGGTGAGTGATGGTGAGTGATGGTGAGTGACGGTGAGTGGTGGTGAGTGATGGTGAGAGCTCGCACGGCGTGTTTAGTGGCAGTGTAGAAGTGCAGGGAAGACGTGGGGATGACGTAGTGAGCAGCCAGACTACACAGAGACACGTGGTGAGTGACGGTGAGTGATGGTGAGTGATGGTGAGTGATGGTGAGTGATGGTGAGTGATGGTGAGTGATGGTGAGAGCTCGCACGGCGTGTTTAGTGGCGGTGTAGAAGTGCAGGGAAGACGTGGGGATGACGTAGTGAGCAGCCAGACTACACAGAGACACGTGGTGAGTGACGGTGAGTGATGGTGAGTGATGGTGAGTGATGGTGAGTGATGGTGAGTGATGGTGAGTGATGGTGAGTGATGGTGAGTGGTGGTGAGTGATGGTGAGTGATGGTGAGAGCTCGCACGGCGTGTTTAGTGGCTGTGTAGAAGTGCAGGGAAGACGTGGGGATGACGTAGTGAGCAGCCAGACTACACAGAGACACGTGGTGAGTGATGGTGAGTGATGGTGAGTGACGGTGAGTGGTGGTGAGTGACGGTGAGTGATGGTGAGAGCTCGCACGGCGTGTTTAGTGGCGGTGTAGAAGTGCAGGGAAGACGTGGGGATGACGTAGTGAGCAGCCAGACTACACAGAGACACGTGGTGAGTGATGGTGAGTGGTGGTGAGTGATGGTGAGTGATGGTGAGTGATGGTGAGTGATGGTGAGTGACGGTGAGTGATGGTGAGTGACGGTGAGTGATGGTGAGTGATGGTGAGTGATGGTGAGTGATGGTGAGTGATGGTGAGTGATGGTGAGTGATGGTGAGTGATGGTGAGTGACGGTGAGTGATGGTGAGTGACGGTGAGTGATGGTGAGTGACGGTGAGTGATGGTGAGTGACGGTGAGTGGTGGTGAGTGATGGTGAGAGCTCGCACGGCGTGTTTAGTGGCGGTGTAGAAGTGCAGAGAAGACGTGGGGATGACGTAGTGAGCAGCCAGACTACACACACACACACATGGTGAGTGATGGTGAGTGATGGTGAGTGATGGTGAGTGATGGTGAGTGATGGTGAGTGATGGTGAGAGCTCGCACGGCGTGTTTAGTGGCGGTGTAGAAGTGCAGGGAAGACGTGGGGATGACGTAGTGAGCAGCCAGACTACACAGAGACACGTGGTGAGTGATGGTGAGTGATGGTGAGTGATGGTGAGTGATGGTGAGTGATGGTGAGTGATGGTGAGTGATGGTGAGTGATGGTGAGTGATGGTGAGTGATGGTGAGTGATGGTGAGTGATGGTGAGTGTTGATGGTGAGTGATGGTGAGTGATGGTGAGTGATGGTGAGTGGTGGTGAGTGATGGTGGTGAGTGATGGTGGTGAGTGATGGTGAGTGATGGTGAGTGATGGTGAGTGGTGGTGAGTGGTGGTGAGTGATGGTGAGTGATGGTCAGTGATGTTGAGTGATGGTGAGTGAAGGTGAGTGATGGTGAGTGATGGTGAGTGACGGTGAGTGGTGGTGAGTGATGGTGAGTGGTGGTGAGTGATGGTGAGTGATGGTGAGTGGTGGTGAGTGATGGTGAGTGATGGTGAGTGACGGTGAGTGATGGTGAGTGATGGTGAGTGATGGTGAGTGATGGTGAGTGATGGTGAGTGTTGATGGTGAGTGATGGTGAGTGATGGTGAGTGATGGTGAGTGTTGATGGTGAGTGATGGTGAGTGATGGTGAGTGATGGTGGTGAGTGATGGTGAGTGACGGTGAGTGATGGTGAGTGATGGTGAGTGGTGGTGAGTGATGGTGAGTGATGGTGAGTGGTGGTGAGTGATGGTGAGTGGTGGTGAGTGATGGTGAGTGGTGGTGAGTGATGGTGAGTGATGGTGAGTGATGGTGAGTGATGGTGAGTGGTGGTGAGTGATGGTGAGTGATGGTGAGTGGTGGTGAGTGATGGTGAGTGGTGGTGAGTGGTGGTGAGTGATGGTGGTGAGTGATGGTGAGTGATGGTGAGTGAGTGATGGTGAGTGATGGTGAGTGATGGTGAGTGTTGATGGTGAGTGATGGTGAGTGATGGTGAGTGATGGTGAGTGGTGGTGAGTGATGGTGAGTGTTGATGGTGAGTGACGGTGAGTGATGGTGAGTGGTGGTGAGTGGTGGTGAGTGATGGTGAGTGTTGGTGAGTGATGGTGAGTGATGGTGAGTGTTGGTGAGTGATGGTGAGTGATGGTGGTGAGTGATGGTGAGTGATGGTGAGTGATGGTGGTGAGTGATGGTGAGTGGTGGTGGTGATGGTGAGTGTTGGTGAGTGATGGTGAGTGATGGTGGTGAGTGATGGTGAGTGGTGGTGAGTGATGGTGGTGAGTGATGGTGAGTGTTGGTGAGTGGTGGTGAGTGATGGTGAGTGACGGTGAGTGATGGTGAGTGATGGTGAGTGATGGTGAGTGATGGTGAGTGATGGTGAGTGATGGTGAGTGATGGTGAGAGCTCGCACGGCGTGTTTAGTGGCGGTGTAGAAGTGCAGGGAAGACGTGGGGATGACGTAGTGAGCAGCCAGACTACACAGAGACACGTGGTGAGTGATGGTGAGTGGTGGTGAGTGATGGTGAGTGATGGTGAGTGATGGTGAGTGATGGTGAGAGCTCGCACGGCGTGTTTAGTGGCTGTGTAGAAGTGCAGGGAAGACGTGGGGATGACGTAGTGAGCAGCCAGACTACACAGAGACACGTGGTGAGTGATGGTGAGTGATGGTGAGTGATGGTGAGTGATGGTGAGTGATGGTGAGAGCTCGCACGGCGTGTTTAGTGGCGGTGTAGAAGTGCAGGGAAGACGTGGGGATGACGTAGTGAGCAGCCAGACTACACAGAGACACGTGGTGAGTGATGGTGAGTGATGGTGAGTGGTGGTGAGTGATGGTGAGTGGTGGTGAGTGGTGGTGAGTGATGGTGAGTGATGGTGAGTGGTGGTGAGTGATGGTGAGTGGTGGTGAGTGATGGTGAGTGGTGGTGAGTGATGGTGAGTGATGGTGAGTGACGGTGAGTGGTGGTGAGTGATGGTGAGTGGTGGTGAGTGACGGTGAGTGATGGTGAGTGAAGGTGGTGAGTGATGGTGAGTGGTGGTGAGTGACGGTGAGTGATGGTGAGTGACGGTGAGTGATGGTGGTGAGTGATGGTGAGTGGTGGTGAGTGACGGTGAGTGATGGTGAGTGACGGTGAGTGATGGTGAGTGGTGGTGAGTGACGGTGAGTGATGGTGAGTGAAGGTGGTGAGTGATGGTGAGTGGTGGTGAGTGACGGTGAGTGATGGTGAGTGACGGTGAGTGATGGTGGTGAGTGATGGTGAGTGGTGGTGAGTGACGGTGAGTGATGGTGAGTGACGGTGAGTGATGGTGAGTGGTGGTGAGTGATGGTGAGTGATGGTGAGTGACGGTGAGTGATGGTGAGTGATGGTGAGTGATGGTGAGAGATGGTGAGTGACGTTGAGTGATGGTGAGTGATGGTGAGTGATGGTGGTGAGTGATGGTGAGTGATGGTGAGTGATGGTGAGTGATGGTGAGTGATGGTGGTGAGTGATGGTGAGTGATGGTGAGTGGTGGTGAGTGATGGTGAGTGATGGTGAGTGATGGTGAGTGTTGATGGTGAGTGATAGTGAGTGATGATGGTGAGTGATGGTGAGTGGTGGTGAGTGATGGTGAGTGATGGTGAGTGGCGGTGAGTGATGGTGAGTGGTGGTGAGTGATGGTGAGTGGTGGTGAGTGATGGTGAGTGATGGTGAGTGGTGGTGAGTGATGGTGAGTGGTGGTGAGTGATGGTGAGTGGTGGTGAGTGATGGTGGTGAGTGATGGTGAGTGATGGTGAGTGATGGTGAGTGATGGTGAGTGATGGTGAGTGGTGGTGAGTGATGGTGAGTGGTGGTGAGTGATGGTGAGTGATGGTGAGTGACGGTGAGTGATGGTGAGTGATGGTGAGTGTTGATGGTGAGTGATGGTGAGTGGTGGTGAGTGATGGTGAGTGGTGGTGAGTGGTGGTGAGTGATGGTGAGTGGTGGTGAGTGATGGTGAGTGATGGTGAGTGATGGTGAGTGGTGGTGAGTGATGGTGAGTGATGGTGAGTGACGGTGAGTGATGGTGAGTGGTGGTGAGTGATGGTGAGTGGTGGTGAGTGATGGTGAGTGATGGTGAGTGATGGTGAGTGACGGTGAGTGATGGTGAGTGGTGGTGAGTGATGGTGAGTGATGGTGAGTGATGGTGAGTGATGGTGAGTGGTGGTGAGTGATGGTGAGTGATGATGGTGAGTGATGGTGAGTGGTGGTGGTGAGTGATGGTGAGTGATGGTGAGTGTTGATGGTGAGTGATGGTGAGTGTTGATGGTGAGTGAGTGGTGAGTGATGGTGAGTGTTGATGGTGAGTGGTGGTGAGTGTTGATGGTGAGTGATGGTGAGTCATGGTGAGTGATGGTGAGTCATGGTGAGTGGTGGTGAGTGGTGGTGCGTGGTGGTGAGTGATGGTGAGTGTTGATGGTGAGTGATGGTGAGTGATGGTGAGTGATGATGGTGAGTGATGGTGAGTGTTGATGGTGAGTGGTGGTGAGTGATGGTGAGTGATGGTGAGTGTTGATGGTGAGTGATGGTGAGTGATGGTGGTGAGTGATGGTGAGTCATGGTGAGTGATGGTGAGTCATGGTGAGTGATGGTGAGTCATGGTGAGTGATGGTGAGTGGTGGTGAGTGGTGGTGAGTGATGATGGTGAGTGATGGTGAGTGTTGATGGTGAGTGATGATGGTGAGTGATGGTGAGTGTTGATGGTGAGTGATGGTGAGTGATGATGGTGAGTGATGGTGAGTGGTGATGGTGAGTGATGGTGGTGAGTGATGGTGAGTGATGGTGAGTGTTGATGGTGAGTGATGGTGAGTGATGATGGTGAGTGATGGTGAGTGTTGATGGTGAGTGATGGTGAGTGATGGTGAGTGTTGATGGTGAGTGATGGTGAGTGTTGATGGTGAGTGGTGGTGAGTGATGGTGAGTGATGGTGAGTGTTGATAGTGAGTGATGGTGAGTGATGGTGAGTGTTGATGGTGAGTGATGGTGAGTGATGGTGAGTGGTGGTGAGTGATGGTGAGTGGTGGTGAGTGATGGTGAGTGTTGATGGTGAGTGATGGTGAGTGTTGATGGTGAGTGATGGTGAGTGATAGTGAAATCACGTCGTCCTAGCGAGCTAGACTCTCTCTGTCGCCCTCCGTTTCACCCTTAGGATCCAGGCGGTGTAGCGAGGCACATCTCATCGTGACCCTGGTGGTGACCTCCACCAGGGGTCACGAGCCTGAGACTCGTGACCCTGCTGGACGACTCTGAGACTCGTGACCCTAGCGGCGATGTCCACCAGGGGTCACGAGCCTAGAAACTCCACCAGGGTCACGAGACTCGTGACCCTGGTGGTGACCTCCACCGGGGTCACGAGCCTAGAAACTCGTGACCCCTGCGGTGACCTCCACCGGGGTCACGAGCCTAGAAACTCGTGACCCCTGCGGTGACCTCCACCGGGGTCACGAGCCTAGAAACTCGTGACCCTGGTGGTGACCTCCACCAGGGTCACGAGCCTAGAAACTCGTGACCCTGGTGGTGACCTCCACCGGGGTCACGAGCCTAGAAACTCGTGACCCCTGCGGTGACCTCCACCGGGGTCACGGGCCTAGAAACTCGTGACCCCCCTGCAGTAACGTCCACCAGGGTCACGAGATTCGTGACCCTGCCTGAGACTCGTGACCCTGGTGGTGACGTCACCACCACCAGGGGTCACGAGCCTGACACTCGTGACCCTGGTGGTGACGTCACCACCACCAGGGGTCACGAGCCTGACACTCGTGACCCCTGGTGGTGGTGACCTCCACCAGGGGTCACGAGCCTGACACTCGTGACCCCTGGTGGTGGTGACCTCCACCAGGGGTCACAAGCCTGACACTCGTGACCCCTGGTGGTGACATCACCACCACCAGGGGTCACGAGTCTGACACTCGTGACCCCTGGTGGTGGTGACCTCCACCAGGGGTCACGAGCCTGACACTCGTGACCCCTGGTGGTGGTGACCTCCACCAGGGGTCACGAGCCTGACACTCGTGACCCCTGGTGGTGGTGACCTCCACCAGGGGTCACGAGTCTGACACTCGTGACCCCTGGTGGTGGTGACCTCCACCAGGGGTCACGAGCCTGACACTCGTGACCCCTGGTGGTGGTGACCTCCACCAGGGGTCACGAGCCTGACACTCGTGACCCCTGGTGGTGGTGACCTCCACCAGGGGTCACGAGCCTGACACTCGTGACCCCTGGTGGTGACCTCCACCAGGGGTCACGAGCCTGACACTCGTGACCCCTGGTGGTGGTGACCTCCACCAGGGTCACGAGTCATCTTACAGATGACTAGTCGATAGTCAGAGGGCAGATCAGCTCCACGGTAGGTCCTGGTGTCAAGGACATGGGCCCGCATCCGCTGTTCCGTCACTATGTAGTCCAGCAGATGTTCTTGCTTGGACCCGGCATGCATCCATGATGTTGTGTGGATGTGCCGATGCCGGAACAGCGTGTTGGTAATTACAAGCCCATGGGCTGCACAAAAATTCTAGCGGACTCCTACCGTTGTTATTGAGCTGATCTGGCCCATGCCCTCCAATCACTCCAGACCAGGTGCCAGCATCGTGACCAACTCGGGCATTGAAGTCACCCAACAAGATGACTCTATCCCGAGGTGCCACTTTAGCCAGCACCTGTGACAGGAGGTCATAGAAGGCATCTGACTCATCGGCTTTGCCTGCATCCCTCCACGGATGTTCATCTTCGGTGGGGGCATAAGTAACCACGACCACCATTCTTCGCCTCCGGTTGATGGGAAGGCGAGCCCAAAGTAGCCTGGGGCTTACAGCTTCCCACACCTCACCGCCACGCTCCCACGCCCCCTTCATTATTTTGTTCAAAAGAAGACCCACACCCTGTTGTTTGGCAGTCTGCTGCCCCGAGTAGAGGGACTGTCCACCCCTCACGGTGGCAGGAGCCAGAGCCGGTCCACCGGACCTCATGAATGCCGCATAGATCCAGGCGGTACCGGTCCAGCTCCCGACAGAGGAGTGGCAGCCTCTCCTCCGCAGTGAGCGTTCGAACATTCCATGTGGCCACCCGTAGTCGCTTTTCGTTGTTTCTGGAGGAGCCCCGAGGGTAGGTATTCAATCTCCTGGCTCCGCCAATTGGGGTTTGGCCAGGAGACGTCATAGACGCCTGGCCCCCCGGGGCCTCCGGCACAAGCTTTGTTTGATATTCTTTGTGGTATTGTGGTAATTTATTTGAAGGTGGAAGGGTTTTACTAGCCCCTCGCACCCCAAAGACATAGGCACAGACACCGACACACACAGACAGACACATATGAAGACAAAGACACACAGACAAAGACATACACACAGACAAAGACATACACACAGACAAAGACACAAACAGATACACAGTCTTTGTGTTTGTGTGTGTGTCTGTGTGTCTGTGTGTGTGTTTGTGTGTGTGTCCGTGTCTGTGTGTCTTTGTCTGTGTGTGTGTCTGTGTGTCTGTGTGTGTTTGTGTGTGTGTCCGTGTCTGTGTCTTTGTGTCTGTGTGTCTTTGTATGTGTGTGTCTGTGTTTTTGTGTCTGTGTGTCTGTTTTTGTCTGTGTGTCTTTGTGGTGTGCGTCTATTGCTCAACCACGTTATGTATGCGGATGATGTGGTAATAGCTGCTCATTCAGAGGAGGAGTTGGAGACGCTGCTGCTGAGACTGGAGCGTGCCACTAAGAGGTGGGGCCTTACCATCAGCCCCACCAAAACTAAGCACCTGCCTGGGTATTTTGTACCATCGGACACTCCACCCCCACAACTCCCAATCGGTGATGGGGCAGTTGTGGAGAGAGTGGAGAGTTTCCCATACCTGGGCAGTGTGCTTATGACCGGCTCCGGTTTAACAGCAGAGGTCTCACTCCGAATCAGTCGAGTGGCAATATCTTTTCATCGGTTGCGTAACGCTGTGTGGAAGCTACCTGGTCTGTCGCTCCGCACTAAGCTTCAGGTCTTCTCAGCCACAGTCATTCCCTCCCTTCTCTACGCTTGCGAAACGTGGACCCCCCTAATGGAACATCTTCGCCGGTTAGAAACATTTAGGCTAGCCTGCCTACGATCCATCCTGGGTTTAACCAGACTGGATTGTGTGAGGAGCTCACAAATCCTTGAAAGATCTGGGCAAGGTCCCATCGGTGAGCTCCTCCAGCAGGCAAGGCTGCGATGGCTGGGTCATGTTGCCCGCATGCCCAGCCACCGCATGCCGAAACAGCTTTTGTTCGGCCGGATCGAGGGGGCTAAACGGGCGCGGCACGGTCTAGGGAAGAGATGGAGTGATGTGGTACAGGAGGACGTGGAGCTGAGTAGACTTGCCGATGACTGGTACCAGCGGTGTCAAGATCGGCCTCTGTGGAGGAGGCTCGTGAAGGATGCTACTGGGCAGTTGGAGGCAGTCGCCCTCCAACAACAACGGAGGGCGGAGGAGCAACGCTCACAACAACGAGCGGAGCGCCGGGTGGCTAAAGCACAGCAGATTGGCACAGTAGGGGGCACAGGTGGTGCATCAGCCAGTCATCTCAGTCAGTCGACCCGTGGCACCTGGGTCTGCCCCGTGACCTCCTGCCAGCGGGCGTTCGACACTTCACGTGGCCTCAAGGTGCACATAGCCTGGTACAAGCGTCGTGGTGACGTCACCGCCACTTAGTGGCGAATGGCGGTTGTTGTTGTGTCTGTGTGTGTGTCTGTGTGTGTCTTTGTGTGTGTCTGTGTGTATGCCTTTGTGTTTGTCTGTGTGTGTGTCTTTGTGTGTATCTGTGTGTGTGTCTTTGTGTGTGTCTGTGTGTCTGTCTTTGTGTGTGTCTGTGTGTATGTCTTTGTGTTTGTCTGTGTGTATGTCTTTGTGTGTGTCTGTGTGTATGTCCTTGTGTGTGTCTGTGTGTATGTCTTTGTGTTTGTCTGTGTGTATGTCTTTGTGCGTGTGTGTTTTTGTCTGAGTGACATACACACAGACATACACACAAAGATATACACACACAGACACAGACAAAGACATACACACAGAGACACAGACATAGACACACAGACACAGACAAAGACATACACACGAAGACAGAGACAAAGACATACACACAAAGACACAGACAAAGACATACACAGACACAGACAAAGACATACACACAAAGACATACACACAGACACAGACAAAGACATACACACAAAGACATACACACAGACACAGACAAAGACATACACACAGACACAGACACAGACAAAGACATACACACAAAGACATACACACACAGACAGAGACAAAGACATACACACAGACAAAGACATACACACACAGACACAGACAAAGACATACACACAGACACACACATACAAAGACACACACATACAAAGACACACACACAGACACACACATACAAAGACACACAGACACAAAGACATACACACAGATGCACACACACACAGTCACAAAGACACAGACGAAGACACACACAGACACAAAAACACACATACAGACACAGACACACATACACATACACACAGACACACAGACACACACACAGACACAGACACAAAGACATACACACAGATGCACACACAAACAGACACAAAGACACGGACAAAGACACACACAGACGCAAAAACACACACACAGACACAGACACACATGCACACAGACACACACACAGACACACACACATACAAAGACACACAGACACAAAGACATACACACAGATGCACACACACAGACACACACACAGACACACACACACACATACACACAGATGCACACACACACATACACATACACACAGACACACACACAGACACACACACACATACAAAGACACACAGACACAAAGACATACACACAGATGCACACACACACACAGACACAAAGACATACACAGATGCACACACACACAGACACAAAGACACACAGACAAATACACACACAGACGCAAAAACACACACACAGACACAGACACACAGACACACACACAGACACACACACACAGACACAGACACACACGCAGATGCACACACACACAGACACAAAGACACAGACAAAGACACACACAGACACAAAAACACACACACAGACACACATACACATACACAAAGACACACAGACACACACACAAAGACATACAAACAGATGCACACACACACAGACACAGACACAAAGACACACAGACAAAGACACACAGACGCAAAAACACACACACAGACACAGACACACATACACACAGACACACACACAGACACACACACACATACAAAGACACACAGACACAAAGACATACACACAGATGCACACACACACACAAAGACACACAGACAAAGACACACACAGACACAAAAACACACACACAGACACATACACACAGACACACAGACACACACAGACACAGACACAAAAACACACACACACAGACACACATACACACAGACACACACAGACACACACACAGACACAAAGACACACAGACACAAAGACATACACACAGATGCACACACACACACAGACACAGACACAAAGACACACAGACAAAGACACACACAGACACAAAAACACACACACAGACACAGACACACATACACACAGACACACAGACACACACACACAGACGCAAAAACACACACACACAGACACACATACACACAGACACACACACAGACACACAGACACACACACAGACACACACAGTCTCACACACACACAGACACTAAGACACACAGACAAAGACACACACAGACGCAAAAAAACACACACACAGACACAGACACACATACACACAGACACACACACAGACACACGCACACACATACAAAGACACACAGACACAAAGACATACACACAGATGCACACACAGACACACACACAGACACACACACACATACACACAGATGCACACACACACAGACACATACACACAGACACACACACAGACACACACACACATACAAAGACACACAGACACAAAGACATACACACAGATGCACACACAGACACAAAGACATACACAGATGCACACACACACACAGACACAAAGACACACAGACAAATACACACACAGACGCAAAAACACACACACAGACACAGACACACAGACACACACACAGACACACACACAGACACAGACACACACGCAGATGCACACACACACAGACACAAAGACACAGACAAAGACACACACAGACACAAAAACACATACACAGACACACACACAAAGACATACAAACAGTCTCACACACACACACACAGACAGACAGACACACACACATACAAAGACACACAGACACAAAGACATACACACAGATGCACACACACACAGACACAAAGACATACACACAGATGCACACATACACACACACAGACACAGACGCAAAAACACACACAAAGACACACACATACAAAGACACACAGACACACACACACAGACACATACACACAAGGACATGGCGTTCTAAGTGTCAAGCACATTCCCACTGTATCTCTCTCTGTCTCTCCCATTTCCTGTGTGACACGTGGAGCGAGAGAGATAAGAGAGAGAGAGAGATAAGAGAGAGAGGTGCAGACTCAATAATGAGCCTCAAGGATGAGACACGGGGGAGAGGGAGGGATGGGGAGAGAGACACGGGGAGAGAGAGACACGGGAAGAGAGAGACACGGGGAGAGGGAGACACGGGGAGAGAGAGACACGGGGAGAGAGACTGGGGGAGAGACACGGGGAGACACGGGGAGAGAGAGACACGGGGAGAGAGACACGGGGGGGAGAGGGAGGGATGGGGAGAGAGACACGGGGGGAGAGAGACACGGGGAGAGAGAGACACGGGAGAGAGACACGGGGGGAGAGAGACACGGGGAGAGAGAGACACGGGAGAGAGAGACACGGGAGAGAGAGAGACACGGGGAGAGAGACACGGGGAGAGAGCCCCAGGGAGAGAGAGACATGGGGAGAGAGAGACACAGGGAGAGAGACACGGGGAGAGACACAGGGAGAGAGACACGGGGAGAGAGAGACACGGGGAGAGAGAGACACGGGGAGAGAGAGACACGGGGGGAGAGCGACACGGGGAGAGAGAGACACGGGGAGAGAGACACGGGGAGAGAGACACGGGGAGTGAGACACGGGGAGAGAGAGACACGGGGAGAGAGAGACACGTGGAGAGTGAGACACGGGGAGAGAGACACGGGGAGAGAGACACGGGAGAGAGACGCGGGGAGAGAGAGACACGGGGAGAGAGAGACACGGGGGGAGAGACACGGGGGGAGTGAGACACGGGAAGAGAGAGACACGGGGAGAGAGAGACACGGGGAGAGAGAGACACGGGGGAGAGAGACACGGGGGGAGACACAGGGAGAGAGACACGGGGAGAGAGACACAGGGAGAGAGACACGGGGAGATACACAGGGAGAGAGAGACACGGGGAGTGAGACACGGGGAGAGAGAGACACGGGGAGAGAGAGACACGGGGAGAGAGAGACACGGGGGAGAGAGACACGGGGGGAGACACAGGGAGAGAGACACAGGGAGAGAGACACGGGGAGATACACAGGGAGAGAGACACAGGGAGAGAGACACGGGGAGACTGACACGGGGGGAGAGAGACACGGAGAGAGACACGGGGAGAGAGACACAGGGAGAGAGACACGGGGAGTGAGACACGGGGAGAGAGAGACACGGGGGGAGAGAAACGGGGGGAGAGAGACACGGGAAGAGATAGACGCGGGGGGAGAGACACGGGGAGAGAGACACGGGGAGTGAGACACGGGGAGAGAGAGACACGGGGAGAGAGACACGTGGAGAGAGAGACACGGGGAGAGAGAGACACGGGGAGAGAGACACGGGGAGAGAGACACGGGGAGTGAGACACGGGGAGAGAGAGACACGGGGAGAGAGACACGTGGAGAGAGAGACACGGGGGGAGAGAGACACGGGGAGAGAGAGACACGGGGGGAGAGAGACACGGGAGAGAGACACGGGGAGAGAGAGACACGGAGAGAGAGACACGGGGAGAGAGAGACACGGGGGGAGAGAAACACGGGGAGAGAGAGACACGGGGGGAGAGAGACATGGGGAGAGATAGACACGGGGAGAGAGACACGGGAGAGAGACACGGGAGAGAGACACGGGGAGAGAGAGACACGGGGAGAGAGACACGGGGGGAGAGACACGGGAGAGAGACACGGGGGGAGAGAGACACGGGGAGAGAGAGACACGGGGAGAGAGAGACACGGGGAGAGAGACACGGGAGAGAGACACGGGGAGAGAGAGACACGGGGGGAGAGAGACGGGGAGAGAGAGACACGGGGAGAGAGAGACACGGGGGGAGAGACACGGGAGAGAGACACGGGGAGAGAGACACGGGGAGAGAGACACGGGGAGAGAGACACGGGGAGAGAGAGACACGGGGAGAGAGACACGGGGAGAGAGACACGGGGAGAGAGAGACACGGGGGGAGAGAGACACGGGGGGAGAGAGACACGGGGAGAGAGACACGGGGAGAGAGACACGGGGAGAGAGACACGGGGAGAGAGACACGGGCAGAGAGAGACACAGAGAGAGACACAGAGAGAGAGACACACAGAGAGAGAGATACACGGGGGGAGAGAGACACGGGGGGAGAGAGACACGGGGGGAGTGAGACACAGGGAGAGAGACACAGGGAGAGAGACACGGTGATAGAGAGACACGGTGATAGAGAGACACAGGGAGAGAGACACGGGGGGAGAGAGACACGGGGGGAGAGACAAAGAGAGACACAGAGAGAGAGACACGGGGAGAGAGAGACACGGGGGGAGAGAGACACGGGGGGAGAGAGACACGGGGGGAGAGAGACACGGGGGGAGTGAGACACGGTGATAGAGACACGGTGATAGAGACACGGTGATAGAGACACGGTGATAGAGACACGGTGATAGAGACACGGTGATAGAGACACGGTGATAGAGACACGGTGATAGAGACACGGTGATAGGGACACGGTGATAGGGACACCGTGATAGAGACACCGTGATAGAGACACCGTGATAGAGACACCGTGATAGAGACACGGTGATAGAGACACGGTGATAGAGACACGGGGGGAGAGAGACACGGGGGGAGAGAGACACGGTGATAGGGACACGGTGATAGAGACACGGTGAAAGAGACACGGTGATAGAGACACCGTGATAGAGACACGGGGGGAGAGACACGGGGAGAGAGACACGGTGACAGAGACACGGTGATAGTGACATGGTGAAAGAGACACGGTGATAGAGACACGGTGATAGAGGGACACGGGGAGAGAGACACAGGGAGAGAGACAGAGAGAGAGACACGGGGAGAGAGACACGGGGAGAGAGGGGGGGATGGGGAGAGAGACACGTGGGGGGAGAGACACAGAGAGAGAGACACGTGGGGGGAGAGACACAGAGAGAGAGAGACACGGGGAGAGAGAGACACGGGGAGACACGGGGAGAGAGAGACACAGGGAGAGAGACACGGAGAGAGAGACACGGAGAGACACGGGGGGAGAGAGACACGGGGAGACACGGGGAGAGAGAGACACAGGGAGAGAGACACGGAGAGAGAGACACAGAGAGACACGGGGGGAGAGAGACACGGGGAGAGACACGGGGAGAGAGAGACAGTGAGAGAGAGAGACAGGGACAGAGACACGGCGAGAGAGAGACAGAGAGAGACACGGGGGGAGAGAGACACGGGGGGAGAGACAGAGAGACACACAGAGAGACACAGAGAGAGACACGGGGAGAGAGACACGGGGAGAGAGAGACGCGGGGAGAGAGAGACACGGGGAGAGAGACACGGGGGGAGAGACACGGGGGGAGAGACACACGGGGAGAGAGACACGGGGAGAGAGAGACACGGGGGGAGAGAGACACAGAGAGACACGGAGAGAGAGACACGGAGAGAGAGATACGGGGGAGAGGGAGGGATGGGGAGAGAGACACGTGGGGGGAGAGACACGGGGAGAGAGACACGGGGAGAGAGAGACACGGGGGGAGAGAGACACGGAGAGAGAGATACGGAGAGAGAGAGACACAGGGAGAGAGACAGAGAGAGAGAGACACGGGGAGAGAGACACGGGGAGAGAGAGACACGGTGATAGTGACACAGAGAGAGAGACACGGGGGAGAGGGAGGGATGGGGAGAGAGACACGGGGGGAGAGAGACACGGGGAGAGAGAGACACAGGGAGAGAGACACAGGGAGAGAGAGACACGGGGAGAGAGACACGGGGGGAGAGAGACACGGGGGGAGAGACACGGGGAGAGAGACACGGGGCGACACAGAGAGAGAGACACGGGGGGAGAGAGACACGGGGGGAGAGACACGGGGAGAGAGACACGGGGGGAGAGAGACACGGGGGGAGAGAGACACGGGGGGAGAGACACGGGGAGAGAGACACGGGGAGAGAGACACGGGGAGAGAGACACGGGGAGAGAGACACGGGGAGAGAGACACGGGGAGAGAGAGACACGGGGGGATAGAGACACGGGGAGAGAGAGACACGGGGAGAGAGAGACACGGGGAGAGAGAGACACGGGGAGAGAGACACGGGGAGAGAGAGACACGGGGGGAGAGAGACACAGAGAGACACGGAGAGAGAGACACAGAGAGAGAGACACGGGGGAGAGGGAGGGATGGGGAGAGAGACACGTGGGGGGAGAGACACAGAGAGAGAGACACGGGGAGAGAGAGACACGGAAGGAGAGAGACACGGGGGGAGAGAGACAGAGAGTGAGACACGGGGCGACTCACCTGCTGATGTGAATCACGTGACCATCATCGACGCCTCTCTCTCGCATCGAGCGGCACGACTCCCTCGCACACACGGACAGAGCCAGCACGTTCACCTAGGGCAGCAGTGGAGAGAGCGTGGCTCACACTCACCACTCACCACTCACCCACTCACCACCCACTCACCACTCACCCACTCACTCACCCACTCACCACCCACTCACTCACCACCCACTCACTCACCCACTCACTCACCCACCCACTCACCACCCACTCACTCACTCACCCACTCACTCACTCACCCACTCACTCACCCACTCACTCACTCACCCACTCACTCACTCACCCACCCACCCACTCACCCACTCACTCACTCACCCACTCACCCACCCACTCACTCACCACCCACTCACTCACTCTCCCATTCTCCCACCCACCCACCCACTCACCCACCCACCCACCCACTCACTCACCCACTCACCACTCACCCACTCACCACTCACCCACTCACTCACTCATCCACTCACCCACTCACTCACCCACTCACCCACTCACTCACTCACTCACTCACCACCCACTCACTCACTCATTCACTCACTCACTCATCCACTCACTCACTCACTCATCCACCCACTAACCCACTCACTCACTCATACACCACCCACTCACCCACTCACTCACCCACTCACCCCACCCACTCACTCACCACCCACT
>NW_027422621.1:742215-762215 GCF_048934315.1 Petromyzon marinus
AGACACGGGGAGAGAGAGACACGGGGGGTGAGAGAGACACGGGAGAGAGAGACACGGGGGGTGAGAGAGACACGGGGGAGAGAGACGCAGGGAGAGAGAGACGCGGGGAGAGAGACAAGGGGAGAGGACACGGGGAGAGACACGGGGGAGAGAGAGACACGGGGGGAGAGAGAGACACGGGGAGAGAGAGAGACACGGGGAGAGAGAGACACGGGGAGAGAGAGACACGGGGAGAGAGAGACACGGGGAGAGAGAGACACGGGTGAGAGAGACACGGGGAGAGAGACACGGGGGGAGAGAGACACGGGGTGAGAGACACGGGGAGAGAGAGACACGGGGAGAGAGAGACACGGGGAGAGACACACGGGGAGAGAGAGACACGGGGAGAGAGAGACACGGGGAGAGAGAGACACGGGGGTAGAGAGACACGGCGGGAGAGAGAGAGACACGGGGGGAGAGAGACACGGGGGGAGAGAGAGACACGGGGAGAGAGAGACGGGTGGAAGAGACACGGGGAGAGAGAGACACGGGAGAGAGACACGAGGGGAGAGAGACACGGGGGGAGAGAGACACGGGGAGAGAGACACGGGAGAGAGAGACACGGCGGGAGAGAGACACGGGGAGAGAGACACGGGGAGAGAGAGAAACACGGGGAGAGAGACACGGGGAGAGAGAGAGAGACACGGGGGGAGAGAGACACGGGGAGAGAGAGACACGGGGAGAGAGAGACACGGGGGGAGAGAGACACGGGGAGAGAGAGACACGGGGAGAGAGAGACACGGGGAGAGAAAGAGACACGGGAGAGAGAGAAACACGGGGAGAGAGACATGGGGAGAGAGACACGGGGAGAGAGACATGGGGAGAGAGACACGGGGAGAGAGAGACACGGGGGGAGAGAGACACGGGGAGAGAGAGACACGGGGAGAGAGAGACACGGGGAGAGAGACACGGGGAGAGACACGGGGAGAGAGAGAAACGGGGAGAGAGAGAGACACGGGGAGAGAGACACACAGGGAGAGAGACACGGGGAGAGAGACACGGGGAGAGAGACACGGGGAGAGAGAGAGACACGGGGAGCGAGAGACACGGGGAGAGAGAGACACGGGGAGAGAGAGACACGGGGAGAGAGAAACACGGGGAGAGAGAAACACGGGGAAAGAGAGACACGGGGAGAGAGAGACACGGGGGAGAGAGACACGGGGAGAGACGCGGGGAGAGAGAGACGTGGGGGGAGAAAGACACAGAGAGACACACGGGGAGAGAGACGCGGGGGGAGAAAGACACGGGGAGAGAGACACGGGGAGAGAGAGACACGGGGGGTGAGAGAGACACGGGGAGAGAGAGACACGGGGGGTGAGAGAGACACGGGGAGAGAGACGCAGGGAGAGAGAGACGCGGGGAGAGAGACAAGGGGAGAGAGACACGGGGAGAGAGACACGGGGGGAGAGAGAGACACGGGGGGAGAGAGAGACACGGGGAGAGAGAGAGACACGGGGAGAGAGAGACACGGGGAGAGAGAGACACGGGGAGAGAGAGACACGGGTGAGAGAGACACGGGGAGAGAGACACGGGGGGAGAGAGACACGGGGTGAGAGACACGGGGAGAGAGAGACACGGGGAGAGAGAGACACGGGGAGAGACACACGGGGAGAGAGAGACACGGGGAGAGAGAGACACGGGGAGAGAGAGACACGGGGGTAGAGAGACACGGCGGGAGAGAGAGAGACACGGGGGGAGAGAGACACGGGGGAGAGAGAGACACGGGGAGAGAGAGACGGGTGGAAGAGACACGGGGAGAGAGAGACACGGGGAGAGAGACACGAGGGGAGAGAGACACGGGGGGAGAGAGACACGGGGAGAGAGACACGGGGAGAGAGAGACACGGCGGGAGAGAGACACGGGGAGAGAGACACGGGGAGAGAGAGAAACACGGGGAGAGAGACACGGGGAGAGAGAGAGAGACACGGGGGGAGAGAGACACGGGGAGAGAGAGACACGGGGAGAGAGAGACACGGGGGAGAGAGACACGGGGAGAGAGAGACACGGGGAGAGAGAGACACGGGGAGAGAGAGAGACACGGGGAGAGAGAGAAACACGGGGAGAGAGACATGGGGAGAGAGACACGGGGAGAGAGACATGGGGAGAGAGACACGGGGAGGAGAGACACGGGGGAGAGAGACACGGGGAGAGAGAGACACGGGGAGAGAGAGACACGGGGAGAGAGACACGGGGAGAGACACGGGGAGAGAGAGAAACGGGGAGAGAGAGAGACACGGGGAGAGAGACACACAGGGAGAGAGACACGGGGAGAGAGACACGGGGAGAGAGACACGGGGAGAGAGAGAGACACGGGGAGCGAGAGACACGGGGAGAGAGAGACACGGGGAGAGAGAGACACGGGGAGAGAGAAACACGGGGAGAGAGAGACACGGGGAGAGAGAGACACGGGGAGAGAGACACGGGGAGAGACACGGGGAGAGAGAGAAACGGGGAGAGAGAGAGACACGGGGAGAGAGACACACAGGGAGAGAGACACGGGGAGAGAGACACGGGGAGAGAGACACGGGGAGAGAGAGAGACACGGGGAGCGAGAGACACGGGGAGAGAGAGACACGGGGAGAGAGAGACACGGGGAGAGAGAAACACGGGGAGAGAGAAACACGGGGAAAGAGAGACACGGGGAGAGAGAGACACGGGGAGAGAGACACGGGGAGAGACGCGGGGAGAGAGAGACGTGGGGGGAGAAAGACACAGAGAGACACACGGGGAGAGAGACGCGGGGGGAGAAAGACACGGGGAGAGAGACACGGGGAGAGAGAGACACGGGGGGTGAGAGAGACACGGGGAGAGAGAGACACGGGGGGTGAGAGAGACACGGGGAGAGAGACGCAGGGAGAGAGAGACGCGGGGAGAGAGACAAGGGGAGAGAGACACGGGGAGAGAGACACGGGGGGAGAGAGAGACACGGGGGGAGAGAGAGACACGGGGAGAGAGAGAGACACGGGGAGAGAGAGACACGGGGAGAGAGAGACACGGGGAGAGAGAGACACGGGTGAGAGAGACACGGGGAGAGAGACACGGGGGGAGAGAGACACGGGGTGAGAGACACGGGGAGAGAGAGACACGGGGAGAGAGAGACACGGGGAGAGACACACGGGGAGAGAGAGACACGGGGAGAGAGAGACACGGGGAGAGAGAGACACGGGGGTAGAGAGACACGGCGGGAGAGAGAGAGACACGGGGGGAGAGAGACACGGGGGAGAGAGAGACACGGGGAGAGAGAGACGGGTGGAAGAGACACGGGGAGAGAGAGACACGGGGAGAGAGACACGAGGGGAGAGAGACACGGGGGAGAGAGACACGGGGAGAGAGACACGGGGAGAGAGAGACACGGCGGGAGAGAGACACGGGGAGAGAGACACGGGGAGAGAGAGAAACACGGGGAGAGAGACACGGGGAGAGAGAGAGAGACACGGGGGGAGAGAGACACGGGGAGAGAGAGACACGGGGAGAGAGAGACACGGGGGGAGAGAGACACGGGGAGAGAGAGACACGGGGAGAGAGAGACACGGGGAGAGAGAGAGACACGGGGAGAGAGAGAAACACGGGGAGAGAGACATGGGGAGAGAGACACGGGGAGAGAGACATGGGGAGAGAGACACGGGGAGAGAGAGACACGGGGGGAGAGAGACACGGGGAGAGAGAGACACGGGGAGAGAGAGACACGGGGAGAGAGACACGGGGAGAGACACGGGGAGAGAGAGAAACGGGGAGAGAGAGAGACACGGGGAGAGAGACACACAGGGAGAGAGACACGGGGAGAGAGACACGGGGAGAGAGACACGGGGAGAGAGAGAGACACGGGGAGCGAGAGACACGGGGAGAGAGAGACACGGGGAGTGAGAGACACGGGGAGAGAGAAACACGGGGAGAGAGAAACACGGGGAAAGAGAGACACGGGGAGAGAGAGACACGGGGAGAGAGACACGGGGAGAGACGCGGGGAGAGAGAGACGTGGGGGGAGAAAGACACAGAGAGAGAGACGGGGAGAGAGACACGGAGAGAGAGACACGGGGAGAGAGAGACACGGGGAGAGAGAGATACACGGGGAGAGAGAGACACGGGGGGGAGAGAGACACGGGGAGAGAGACACGGGGAGAGAGACACGGGGAGAGAGACGCGGGGAGAGAGAGACGCGGGGAGAGAGAGACACGGGGGGAGAGAGACACGGGGGGAGAGAGAGAGACACGGGGAGAGAGACACGGGGAGAGACACGGGGAGAGAGAAACACGGGGAGAGAGACATGGGGAGAGAGACACGGGGAGAGAGAGACACGGGGGGAGAGAGACACGGGGAGAGAGAGACACGGGGAGAGAGAGATACACGGGGAGAGAGAGACACGGGGGGGAGAGAGACACGGGGAGAGAGACACGGGGGGAGAGAGACACGGGGAGAGAGACACGGGGGGAGAGAGACACGGGGGGAGAGAGAGAGACACGGGGAGAGAGACACGGGGAGAGACACGGGGAGAGAGATACACGGGGAGAGAGAGACACGGGGGGGAGAGAGACACGGGGAGAGAGACACGGGGAGAGAGACACGGGGAGAGAGACGCGGGGAGAGAGAGACGCGGGGAGAGAGAGACACGGGGGGAGAGAGACACGGGGGGAGAGAGAGAGACACGGGGAGAGAGACACGGGGAGAGACACGGGGAGAGAGAAACACGGGGAGAGAGACATGGGGAGAGACACACGGGGAGAGAGAGACACGGGGGGAGAGAGACACGGGGAGAGAGAGACACGGGGAGAGAGAGATACACGGGGAGAGAGAGACACGGGGGGGAGAGAGACACGGGGAGAGAGACACGGGGGGAGAGAGACACGGGGAGAGAGACACGGGGGGAGAGAGACACGGGGGGAGAGAGAGAGACACGGGGAGAGAGACACGGGGAGAGACACGGGGAGAGAGAAACACGGGGAGAGAGACATGGGGAGAGAGACACGGGGAGAGAGAGACACGGGGAGAGAGACACGGGGAGAGAGAGACACGGGGGGGAGAGAGACACGGGGAGAGAGAGACACGGGGAGAGAGACACGGGGAGAGAGAGAGACACGGGGGGAGAGGGACACGGGGAGAGACACGGGAAGAGAGACACGGGGGGAGAGAGACACGGGGAGAGAGAGACACGGGGGGAGAGAGACACGGGGAGAGAGAAACACGGGGAGAGAGAGACACGGGGAGAGAGAGACACGGGGAGAGAGAGACACGGGGAGAGAGAGACACGGGGAGAGAGAGAGACACGGGGAGAGAGAAACGGGGAGAGAGACGGGGGGAGAGAGAGACACGGGGAGAGAGAGACACGGGGAGAGAGACGGGGGGAAAGACACGGGGAGGGAGAGACACGGGGAGAGAGAGACACGGGGAGAGAGAGACACGGGGAGAGAGAGACACGGGGAGAGAGAGAGACACGGGGAGAGAGAGACACGGGGAGAGAGAGACACGGGGAGAGAGAGACACGGGGGTAGAGAGACACGGGGAGAGAGAAACACGGGGAGAGAGAGACACAGGGAGAGAGAGACACGGGGGAGAGAGACACACGGGGAGAGAGAGACACGGGGGGAGAGACACGGGAGAGAGAGACACGGGGGTAGAGAGACACGGGGAGAGAGAGACACGGGGAGAGAGAGACACGGGAGAGAGAGAGACACGGGGAGAGAGACACGGGGAGAGAGAGACACGGCGGGAGAGAGACACGGGGAGAGAGAGAGACACGGGGAGAGAGACACGGGGAGAGAGAGACACGGCGGGGAGAGAGAACACGGGGAGAGATTATCGCTTCTAAATATTTCTGACCCAGGAAATACTCACGACATTTAACTGTTCGTGATCTCAAAAAATTCACGACCTTTAATTATTCACGACCCACCACCGCTCACCACCGCTCACCCACGGCTCACCCAGGACTCACCCAGGGCTCACCCAGGGCTCACCCAGGGCTCACCCAGTGCTCACCTAGGGCTCACCCAGGGCTCACCCAGGGCTCATCACCGCTCACCCTGGGCTCACCCAGGGCTCACCCAGGGCTCACCCAGGGCTCACCCAGTGCTCACCCTGGGCTCACCCAGGGCTCACCCAGTGCTCACCTAGGGCTCACCCAGGGCTCACCCAGGGCTCATCACCGCTCACCCTGGGCTCACCCAGGGCTCACCCAGGGCTCACCCAGGGCTCACCCAGTGCTCACCCTGGGCTCACCCAGGGCTCACCCAGGGCTCACCACCGCTCACCACCGCTCACCACCGCTCACCACGGCTCACCACGGCTCACCCACGGATCACCCTGGGCTCACCCAGGACTCACCACCGCTCACCACAGCTCACCACGGCTCACCCAGGGCTCACCCAGGACTCACCCAGGGCTTACCCAGGACTCACCCAGGGCTCACCCAGGGCTCACCCAGGGCTCACCCAGGACTCACCCAGTGCTCACCCAGGACTCACCCAGGGCTTACCCAGGACTCACCCAGGGCTCACCCAGGGCTCACCCAGGACTCACCCAGGGCTAACCACCGCTCACCCAGGGCTCACCCAGGACTCACCCAGGGCTCACCCAAGGCTCACCACGGCTCACCACGGCTCACCACGGCTCACCCAGGGCTCACCCAGGGCTCACCCAGGGCTCACCCAGGACTCACCCAGGGCTCACCCAGGGCTCACCCAGGGCTCACCCAGGACTCACCCAGGGCTCACCCAGGGCTCACCCAGGGCTCACCCAGGACTCACCCAGGGCTCACCCAGGGCTCACCCAGGACTCACCCAGGACTCACCCAGGGCTCACCCAGGGCTCACCCAGGGCTCACCCAGGACTCACCCAGGACTGCTCACCACGGCTCACCCTGGGCTCATCACCGCTCACTCAGGGCTCACCCAGGGCTCACCCTGGGCTCACCACCGCTCACCAGGGCTCACCCACGGCTCACCCAGGGCTCACCCAGGGCTCACCCAGGGCTCACCCAGGACTCACCCAGGACTCACCCAGGGCTCACCCAGGGCTCACCCAGGGCTCACCACCGCTCACCCACCACTCACCACGCCTCACCCAGGACTCACCCAGGGCTCACCCACGGCTCACCCACCACTCACCACGCCTCACCCAGGACTCACCCAGGGCTCACCCTGGGCTCACCACCGCTCACCAGGGCTCACCCAGGGCTCACCCAGGGCTCACCACCGCTCACCACGGCTCACCCAGGACTCACCCAGGGCTCACCCAGGACTCACCCAGGGCTCACCCAGGACTCACCCAGGGCTCACCCAGGACTCACCCAGGGCTCACCCAGTGCTCACCTAGGGCTCACCCAGGGCTCACCCAGGGCTCATCACCGCTCACCCTGGGCTCACCCAGGGCTCACCCAGGGCTCACCCAGGGCTCACCCAGTGCTCACCCTGGGCTCACCCAGGGCTCACCCAGGGCTCACCCAGGGCTCACCCAGGGCTCACCCAGGGCTCACCCAGGGCTCACCACCGCTCACCACGTCTCACCACCGCTCACCACCGCTCACCCACGGCTCACCACCGCTCACCACCGCTCACCCAGGGCTCACCCAGGGCTCACCCGGGCTCACCACGGCTCACCCAAGGCTCACCCTGGGCTCACCACGGCTCACCCGGGGCTCACCACCGCTCACCCACGGCTCACCACGGCTCACCCAAGGCTCACCCAGGGCTCACCACCGCTCACCACGGCTCACCACAGCTCACCCAGGGCTCACCCAGGGCTCACCCAGGGCTCACCCAGGACTCACCCAGGACTCACCCAGGGCTCACCCAGGACTCACCACCGCTCACCACGGCTCACCACCGCTCACCACCGCTCACCCACGGCTCACCACCGCTCACCACCGCTCACCCAGGGCTCACCCAGGGCTCACCCAGGGCTCACCCGGGCTCACCCAGGGCTCACCCAGGGCTCACCACCGCTCACCACCGCTCACCCAGTGCTCACCTAGGGCTCACCCAGGGCTCACCCTGGGCTCATCACCGCTCACCACCGCTCACCAGGACTCACCCTGGGCTCACCACGGCTCACCCGGGGCTCATCACCGCTCACCCAGGGCTCACCCAGGGCTCACCCTGGGCTCATCACCGCTCACCACCGCTCACCCAGTGCTCACCTAGGGCTCACCCAGGGCTCACCCTGGGCTCATCACCGCTCACCACCGCTCACCAGGACTCACCCTGGGCTCACCACGGCTCACCCGGGGCTCATCACCGCTCACCCAGGGCTCACCCAGGGCTCACCCTGGGCTCATCACCGCTCACCCTGGGCTCACCCAGGGCTCACCCGGGGCTCACCCAGGGCTCACCCGGGGCTCACCCAGGGCTCACCCAGGACTCACCCAGGGCTCACCACCGCTCACCCAGGGCTCACCACGGCTCACCCTGGGCTCACCACGGCTCACCCAAGGCTCACCACGGCTCACCCTGGGCTCACCACCGCTCACCACCGCTCACCCACGGCTCACCACCGCTCACCACCGCTCACCCAGAGCTCACCCACGGCTCACCACCGCTTACCACCGCTCACCCAGAGCTCACCCACGGCTCACCACGGCTCACCCAAGGCTCACCCTGGGCTCCCCACGGCTCACCCTGGGCTCACCACGGCTCACCCTGGGCTCACCCACGGCTCACCCACGGCTCACCACGGCTCACCTCGTTAAACTCGGGGTTGAGGGTCTTCTTCTTCACAGTAGTCTTGTGCTTTGCCTTCTTTCCACTGTCGGGTCTCAGGTAGCTACAGGGCACACACAGAGAGAGAGACTCTGGATATAAATATACCACTCACTCACTCACATACTCACTCACCTACTCAACTACTCACTCACCCACTCACTCACCTACTCAACTACTCACTCACCCACTCACTCACCTACTCACCTACTCACTCACTCACCCACTCACTCACACACTCACCTACTCAACTAATCACCTACTCACTCACCACTCACTCACCTACTCAACTACTCACTCACCCACTCACTCACCTACTCACTCACTCACCTACTCACTCACCTACTCAACTACTCACTCACCACTCACTCACCTACTCAACTACTCACTCACCCACTCACTCACCTACTCACCTACTCACTCACTCACCCACTCACTCACACACTCACCTACTCAACTAATCACCTACTCACTCACCACTCACTCACACACTCACATACTCACCACTCACTCACTCACTCACATACTCAACTAATCACCTACTCACTCACCACTCACTCACTCACACACTCACCTAATCACCTACTCACTCACTCACACACTCACCTACTCACTCACTCACCTACTCACATACTCACCACTCACTCACTCACTCACATACTCAACTAATCACCTACTCACTCACCACTCACTCACTCACACACTCACCTAATCACCTACTCACTCACCACTCACTCACTCACATACTCAACTAATCACCTACTCACTCAACCACTCACTCACTCACACACTCACCTACTCACATACTCACTCACCCACTCACTCACTCACTCACATACTCACTCACCTACTCACTCACCACTCACTCACTCACTCACATACTCACACACCTACTCAACTACTCACTCACCCACTCACTCACCTACTCACCTACTCACTCACCACTCACTCACTCACACACTCACCTACTCAACTGCTCACCTACTCACTCACCACTCACTCACTCACACACTCACCCACTCACCTACTCACTCACCACTCACTCACACACTCACCTACTCACTCACCTACTCACATACTCACTCACCCACCCACTCACTCACCTACTCACTCACTCACTCACATACTCACTAATCACCTACTCACTCACCATTCACTCACACACTCACCTACTCACTCACCTACTCAACTACTCACTCACCCACTCACTCACCTACTCACCTACTCAATCACCACTCACCCACTCACTCACCTACTCACATACTCACCACTCACTCACTCACAGACTCACCTACTCACCTACTCACCTACTCACTCACCTACTCACTCACTCACCTACTCACATACTCACCTACTCAATCACTCACTTATCCACTCACTCACCTACTCACATACTCACCACTCACTCACTCACTCACCTACTCAACTACTCACCTACCCACTCACCTACTCACTCACTCACCTACTCACCTACTCAATCACTCACCTACTCACTCACTCACCTACTCACATACTCACCACTCACTCACTCACTCACCTACTCAACTAATCACCTACTCACTCACCACTCACTCACTCACACACTCACCTACTCACCTACTCACTCACCTACTCACATACTCACCTACTCAATCACTCACTCATCCACTCACTCACCTACTCAACTACTCACTCACCCACCCACTCATTCACTCACTCACCTACTCACCTACTCACTCACCTACTCACCTACTCACATACTCACTCACTTACCTAATCACCTACTCACTCACTCACCCACTCACCCACTCACTCACCTACTCACTCACCTACTCACTCACTCACACACTTACCTACTCACCTACTCACTCACCCACCCACTCACTCACCTACTCACTCACTCACACACTCACCTACTCACCTACTCACATTATCACTCACCACTCACTCACTCACACACTCACCTACTCACCTACTCACTCACCCACCCACTCACTCACCTACTCACTCACACACTCACACACTCACACACTCACCTACATACATACTCACATACTCACTCACCCACCCACTCGCTCACCTACTCACTCACTCACCTACTCACCTACTCACATATTCACATACTCACTCACCACTCACTCACTCACCTACTCACTCACTCACCTACTCACTCAACCACTCACTCACCTACTCATTTGCTCACTCACAGACTCACTCACTCACCTACTCACACACTCACTCACCAACTCACTCACTCACTCACCTACTCACTCACTCACTCACACACTCACCTACTCACATACTCACCTACTCACTCACTCACATTCACTCACCCACTAACCTACTCACTCACTCATCCACTCACCTACTCACTCACTCACCTACTCACTCACTCACTCATCCACTCACACACTCACTCACCCACTCACTCACTCACACATTCACTCACCTACTCACGCACTCACCCACTCATTCACCTACTCACTCACTCACCCACTCACCTACTCACCTACTCACTCACCCACTCACTCACTCACCTACTCACTCACCCACTCACTCACTCACACTCTCACCTACTCACTCACTCACTCATCCACTCACTCACTTACCCACTCACCCACTCACCTACACACTCACTCACCTACTCACCTACTCACTCACCTACTCACTCACCTACACACTCATTCACTCACCTACTCACTCACCTACTCACTCACCTACACACCCACTCACTCACCCACTCACTCACTCACCTACACACTCACTCACCAACTCACTCACCCACTCACCCGCTCACTCACCCACTCACTCACCTACTCAGAGAGTCACCCACTCACCCACCCACTCACCCACCCACTCACCCACCCACTCACTCACTCACTCACCCAATCACGCGATCACCCACAGAGTCACCCACAGTGACAGAGTCACCCACAGAGTCACCCACAGAGTCACCCACAGAGTCACCCAAAGAGTCACCCACAGAGTCACCCACAGAGTCACCCACATCTTGACGAAGGGATCTGAGTATCCGTTGGCGTCCATGGCTGCGAGGTGGACGCAGCGGACGACTCCCACCACGAGTCCACCCCTCTGCGTGCTGTAGCGGAGCGAGATCAGGATCCGACCCCGCTCCTCCGCAGCCGCCTCCTCGCCCTTGTCCACCTGTGGACGATCACCGGTGGACAATCACGGGTGGGTAGGGGTGGACTCACTCACTCACTCACCCACTCACTCAACCACTCACCCACTCACCCACTCACTCACTCACCTACTCACTCAGCCACTCACTCACCCACCCACCCACCCACCCCCCCCACTCACTCACTCACCCACCCACTCACCCACCCACTCACCCACCCACCCACTCACCCACCCACTCACTCACTCACCCACTCACCCACCCACTCACCCACCCACCCACTCACCCACCCACTCACTCACTCACTCACTCACCCACTCATCCACCCACTCACCCACCCACCCACTCACCCACCCACTCACCCACCCACCCACTCACCCACCCACTCACTCACTCACCCACTCACCCACTCACTCACCCACTCACCCACTCACCTACTCACCTACTGACTCACCTACTCACCTACTGACTCACCCACTCACTCAACCACTCACTCACTCACTCAACCACCCACTCACCCACTCACCCACCCACCCACCCACTCACCCACCCACTCACCCACCCACTCACTAACCAACCCACCCACTCACCCACCCACCCACCCACTCACCCACTCACTCACTCACCCACTCACTCACCCACTCACCCACTCACCCACCCACTCACTCACCCATCCACCCACTTACCCCCCCACCCACCCACCCACACCCCCCCCCACCACCCCCCACCACCACCCCCCCACTAACAGGAAGCTGTCTCTCCAGACAAATGTTGTAGCTCCTCGTCTGATTCGGGTTGAGTCTCTTGAGTGGGACTCGTGTCTCGCCGATACACTCGTTGTGGCCTAGCTTGTCCTCATCGTAAACAGAGATCCTACACAACAACAACATCATCATCATCAACATCATCAAAATCATCATCATCAACATCATCATCAACAACATCATCATCAACAACATCATCATCAACATCATCAACATCAACATCATCAACATCATCATCAACATCATCATCAACATCATCATCAACATCATCAACATTATCATCATCAACATCATCAACATCATCATAATCAACATCATCAGCCACATCATCATCAGGGTGAGTGGGAGAGTGAGTGACTGAGTGACTGAGTGAGTGAGTGGGTGAGTGAGTGAGTGGGTGAGTGGGTGAGTGACTGAGTGGGTGAGTGAGTGAGTGGGTGAGTGAGTGAGTGGGTGAGTGGGTGAGTGACTGAGTGGGTGAGTGAGTGAGTGAGTGGGTGAGTGGGTGAGTGAGTGGGTGAGTGAGTGAGTGGGTGAGTGGGTGGGTGACTGAGTGCGTGACTGAGTGAGTGGGTGAGTGGGTGAGTGAATGACTGAGTGAGTGCGTGAGTGAGTGACTGAGTGAGTGACTGAGTGAGTGCCTGAGTGAGTGCCTGAGTGAGTGACTGAGTGACTGAACAACAGAGTGAGTGAATGACTGAGTGAGTGCGTGAGTGAATGACTGAGTGACTGAGTGACTGAGTGCGTGAGTGAGTGACTGAGTGACTGAGTGAGTGAGTGACTGAGTGACTGAGTGAATGACTGAGTGAGTGCGTGAGTGACTGAATGAGTGACTGAGTGCGTGACTGAGTGCGTGACTGAGTGACTGACTGAGTGACTGAGTGACTGAGTGAACGACTGAGTGAGTGACTGAGTGACTGAGTGAGTGACTGAGTGACTGACTGAGTGAACGACTGAGTGAGTGACTGACTGACTGAGTGAACGACAGAGGGAATGACTGAAGGAGTCCACCTTAGAGTCTTGCGTAACAAGTCATCATCCGTGATTCCGTAGTAGGTAAGCGTCTCATTCCACGCTGGGTTCAGAGTGTTCCTCAGGGTCTTCGTGCGTAGCTTCGTAGCCTGGGGCAACAGCGCTGCTCATGATGATGATGCTGATGATGGTGATGATGATGATGATGCTGCTGATGATGATGATGCTGATGATGATGATGCTGATGATGATGATGCTGATGATGCTACTACTGATGATGATGATGATGATGATACTACTACTGATGATGATCATGATCATGGTGCTACTACTGCTGCTGCTGCTGATGATGATGCTGCTGATGCTGATGATGCTGATGATGATGCTGATGATGATGATGCTACTACTGATGATGATACTACTACTGATGATGATCATGATGCTACTACTGATGATGATGATACTACTACTGATGATCATCATGATGCTACTACTACTGCTGCTGACGATGATGATGCTGATGATGCTACTGCTACTGATGATGATGATGCTACTACTATTGATGATGATGCTACTACTGCTGCTGATGATACTACTGTTGATGATGATGATACTACTACTACTGCTGATGATGATGATACTACTACTGCTGATGATGCTACTACTGATGATGATGATGCTACTACTACTGATGATGCTACTACTGATGATGATGATGCTACTGATGATGATGATGACCATGCTACTACTACTGATGATGCTACTGATGATGATGATGATGCTACTACTATTGATGATGATACTACTACTGCTGATGATGATACTACTACTGCTGATGATGCTACTACTGCTGATGATGATGCTACTACTACTGCTGCTGATGATGCTGCTGCTGCTGCTGATGATGATGATGATGATGCTGATAATGATGCTGATAATGCTGCTGATGATGCTACTACTACTGCTGCTGATGACCATGCTACTGCTGCTGATGATGCTACTACTACTTCTACTGATGATGATGCTACTACTGATGATGATGCTACTACTGATGATGATGATACTACTACTGATGATGATGATACTGATGATGATGCTACTACTGATGATGATGCTACTACTGATGATGATGATGATACTACTACTGATGATGATGATACTACTACTGATGATGCTACTACTACTGCTGCTGATGATGATGCTACTACTACTGATGATGATGCTACTACTACTGATGATGATGATGCTACTACTACTGATGATGATGATGCTACTACTGATGATGCTACTGATGATGATGACGATGATGCTACTACTGATGATGATGATGCTACTACTGATGATGCTACTGATGATGATGACGATGATGCTACTACTGATGATGATGATGCTACTACTGATGATGATGATGATGCCACTGATGATGATGCTACTACTACTGCTGATGATGATGATACTACTACTGATGATGATGATACTACTACTGATGATGATGATGATGCGACTGATGATGATGCTACTACTACTGATGATGATGATGCCACTGATGATGATGATGCCACTGATGATGATGATGCTACTACTGATGATGATGCCACTGATGATGATGATGCTACTACTACTGATGATGATGCTACTGCTGCTGATGATGATGATGCTACTGCTGATGATGATGATGATGCTACTACTACTGATGATGATGCTACTGCTGCTGATGATGCTACTGATGATGATGCTATTGCTGATGATGATGATGCCACTGATGATGATGCTACTGCTGCTGGTGCTGCTGGTACTGCTGATGATGCTGCTACCACTACTACAGCTGCTGGTGCTGCTGGTACTGCTGATGATGCTGCTGGTTTCACCTTGCTAGCCCCGGGTAGCAAGTACAGCTTCACGTAGGGGTCGGCCAGCCCGTTCGAGTCCATCGCCTTGAGGCCCTGCAGGAGAGGAGCGGTGGTGCAGCGGTTAGCGCACTGTGTGTGTGTCTGTGTGTGTGTGTCTGTGTGTGTGTGTGTGACTGTGTGTGTGTATCTGTGTGTGTGTGTGTCTGTGTGTGTGTGACTGTGTGTGTGTATCTGTGTGTGTATGTGTGTGTGACTGTGTGTGTATGTGTGTGTGTAACTGTGTGTGTGTGTGTGTGACTGTGTCTGTGTGTAACTGTGTGTGTATGTGTTTGTGTGTGTGACTGTATGTGTGTGTGTGTCTGTGTGTGTATCTGTGTGTGCGTGTGTCTGTGTGTGTGTCTGTATGTGTGTGTGACTGTGTGTGTGTGACTGTGTGTGTATGTATGTGTGTGTGTGACTGTGTGTGTGTGTGACTGTGTGTGTGTGACTGTGTGTGTATGTGTGTATGTGTGTGTGTATGTGTGACTGTGTGTAACTGTGTGTGAGTGTGTATGTGTGTGTCTGTGTGTGTATGTGTGTGTGTAACTGTGTGTCTGTGTGACTGTGTCTGTGTGTGTGTAACTGTGTGTATGTGTGTGTGTGTCTGTGTGTGTGTCTGTGTGTGTGTGTCTGTGTGTAACTGTGTGTCTGTGTGACTGTGTCTGTGTGTGTGTCTGTGTGTGTATGTATGTGCGTCTGTGTGTGTATGTCTGTGTGTGTGTATGTATGTGTCTGTGTGTGTGTGTGACTGTGTATGTGTGTATGTGTGTGTGTATGTGTGTATGTCTGTGTGTGTGTGTCTGTGTGTGTGTGTGTCTGTGTGTGTGACTGTGTGTCTGTGTGTGTGTGTCTGTGTGTATGTGTGTGTGTCTGTGTGTGTGTGTCTGAGTGTGTGTGTATATGTGTGTGTGTATGTGTGTGTGTCTGTGTGTGTGTGTATGTGTGTGTGACTGTGTATGTGTGTATGTGTGTGTGTGTGACTGTGTATGTATGTGTGTGTGTCTGTGTGTGTGTGTGACTATGTGTGACTGTGTGTGTATGTATGTGTGTATGTATGTGTGTCTGTGTGTCTGTGTGTGTATGTATGTGTCTGTGTGTGTATGTGTGTGTGTCTGTGTGTGTGTGTCTGTGTATGTGTGTGACTGTGTGTGTGTATGTATGTGTGTGTCTGTGTGTGTGTGTCTGTGTATGTGTGTGACTGTGTGTGTGTATGTATGTGTGTGTCTGTGTGTGTCTGTGTATGTGTGTGACTGTGTGTGTGTGTCTGTGTGTGTGTATATGTGTGTGTATGTGTGTGTGTCTGTGTGTATGTGTGTGTGACTGTGTATGTGTGTATGTGTGTGTGTGACTGTGTATGTATGTGTGTGTGTCTGTGTGTGTGTGACTATGTGTGACTGTGTGTGTATGTATGTGTGTATGTATGTGTGTCTGTGTGTGTGACTGTGTGTGACTGTGTGTATGTGTGTGTATGTGTGTGTGTCTGTGTGTGTGACGGTGTGTATGTGTGTGTATGTATATGTGTGTGTCTGTGTGTGTGTCTGTGTGTCTGTGTGTGTGTATGTGTGTGTGTGTGTGACTGTGTGTGTGTCTGTGTGACTGTGTGTATGTGTGTGTATGTGTGTGTGTCTGTGTGTGTGACTGTGTGTATGTGTGTATGTATATGTGTGTGTCTGTGTGTGTGTCTGTGTGTCTGTCTGTGTGTGTATGTATGTGTGTGTGTCTGTGTGTCTGTGTGACTGTGTGTATATGTGTGTGTATGTGTGTGTGTGTCTGTGTGTGTGACTGTGTGTATGTGTGTGTATATATATGTGTGTGTCTGTGTGTGTGTCTGTGTGTCTGTGTGTGTGTATGTGTGTGTGTGTGACTGTGTGTGTGACTGTGTATGTGTGACTGTGTGTGTGTATGTCTGTGTGTGTGTATGTGTGTGTGTATGTGTGTGTGTATGTGTGTGTGTATGTGTGTATGTGTGTGTGTAACTGTGTGTGTGTGACTGTGTGTGTGTGTGACTGTGTGTGTGTGTCTGTGTGTATGTATGTGTGTATGTGTGTATGTGTGTGTGACTATGTGTATGTGTGTGTATGTGTGTGTATGTGTGTGTATGTGTGTGTGTGTGTCTGTGTGTATGTGTGACTGTGTGTGTATGTATGTGTGTATGTGTGTGTGTATGTGTGTGTATGTGTGTGTGTGTGACTGTGTGTATGTGTGTATGTGTGTGTATGTGTGTATGTGTGTCTGTGTGTGTGTATGTGTGTGTGTATGTGTGACTATGTGTGTGTGTGACTGTGTGTGTGTGTGACTGTGTCTGTGTGTGTAAACTAAACAATGCTAATTGTCGCAGCTGCGTCACTCTTTAGTCATTAGCGACGTGAACGTCACCATGGTGATAGCAACTCGACCACGTGACCTATGTCATCATCACTGTCTTGACGTTCATAGAAGCACTCATAGAGAGTTACACTCATAGAGATTCATAGAGACCCACACTCATAGAGATTCACACTCATAGAGATTCATAGAGATTCACACTCATAGAGATTCATAGAGATTCACACTCATAGAGACCCACAGAGACCCACACTCATAGAGACCCACAGAGACTCACACTCATAGAGATTCATAGAGACTCACACTCATAGAGATTCACACTCATAGAGATTCATAGAGATTCACACTCATAGAGACCCACAGAGACCCACAGAGACTCATACTCATAGAGATTCATAGAGACTCACACTCATAGAGACCCACAGAGACCCACACTCATAGAGACCCACATTCATAGAGACCCACAGAGACTCACACTCATAGAGACACACAGAGACCCACAGAGACCCACACTCATAGAGACCCACAGAGACCCACACTCATAGAGACCCATAGAAACCCACAGAGACTCACACTCATAGAGACTCACACTCATAGAGACCCATAGAGACCCACAGAGGCCCATATTCATAGAGACCCACAGAGACTCACACTCATAGAGACCCACAGAGACTCACACTCATAGAGACCCATAGAGACCCACAGAGACCCACACTCATAGAGACCCACAGAGACCCACAGAGACTCACACTCATAGAGACTAACACTCATAGAGACCCACAGAGACTCACACTCATAGAGACCCACACTCATAGAGACCCACAGAGATTCACACTCATAGAGACCCACACTCATAGAGACCCACACTCATAGAGACCCACAGAGACCCACACTCATAGAGACCCACACTCGTAGAGACCCATAGAGAGCCACACTCATAGAGACCCACACTCTTAGAGACCCACAGAGACTCACACTCATAGAGACCCACAGAGACCCACACTCATAGAGACTCACACTCATAGAGACCCACACTCATAGAGACCCACAGAGACTCACAGAGACCCACACCCATAGAGACCCACAGAGACTCACAGAGACCCACACTCATAGAGACCCACAGAGACCCACAGATACTCACACTCATAGAGATCCACACTCATAGAGACCCACAGAGACTCACACTCAGAGAGACCCACACTCATAGAGACCCACAGAGATTCACACTCATAGAGACCCACACTCATAGAGACCCACACTCATAGAGACCCACAGAGACTCACACTCAGAGAGACCCACACTCATAGAGACCCACAGAGATTCACACTCACAGAGACCCACACTCATAGAGACCCACACTCATAGAGACCCACAGAGACCCACACTCATAGAGACCCACAGAGACCCAAAGAGACCCACAGAGACCCACAGAGACCCACACTCATAGAGATTCACACTCATAGAGATTCATAGAGACTCACACTCATAGAGACCCATAGCGACCCACAGAGACCCACACTCATAGAGACCCACACTCATAGAGACCCACAGAGACCCACACTCATAGAGACTCACAGAGACCCACACTCATAGAGACTCACAGAGACCCACACTCATAAAGACCCACAGAAACCCACACTCATAGAGACCCACAGAGACCCACAGAGACCCACACTCATAGAGACTCACACTCATAGAGACCCACACTCACAGAGACCCACAGAGACCCACACTCACAGAGACCCACAGAGACCCACACTCATTTAGACCCACTCTATGGGTGTCTATGGGTCTCTATGGGTGTCTTTGGGTGTCTATGGGTGTCGATGGGTCTCTATGGGTCTCTATGGGTCTCTATGGGTGTCGATGAGTCTCTATGGGTCTCTATGGGTGTCTATGGGTCTCTATGAGTCTCTATGAGTCTCTATGGGTGTCTATGGGTCTCTATGAGTCTCTATGGGTCTCTATGAGTCTCTATGGGTGTCTATGGGTCTCTATGGGTCTCTATGAGTCTCTATGGGTCTCTATGGGTCTCTATGGGTGTCTATGGGTCTCTATGGGTCTCTATGGGTGTCTATGGGTCTCTATGGGTGTCTATGGATGTCTATGAGTCTCTATGGGTGTCTATGGGTGTCTATGAGTCTCTATGGGTGTCTATGGGTCTCTATGGGTGTCTATGGGTGTCTATGGGTCTCTATGG
>NW_027422621.1:767215-772215 GCF_048934315.1 Petromyzon marinus
TCCTCACACAATCCAGCCTGGTTAGACCCAGGATAGATCGTAGGCAGGCCAGCCTAAATGTTTCCAACCGGCGAAGATATTCCATTAGGGGGGGTCCACGTTTCGCAAGCGTAGAGAAGGGAGGGAATGACCGTGGCCGAGAAGACCTGAAGCTTAGTGCGGAGCGACAGACCAGGTAGCTTCCACACAGCGTTACGCAACCGATGAAAAGATATTGCCGCTCGACTGATTCGGAGTGAGACCTCTGCTGTTAAACCGGAGCCGGTCATAAGCACACTGCCCAGTTTTGGGGAACTCTCCACTCTCTCCACAACTGCCCCATCACCGATTGGGAGTTGTGGGGGTGGAGTGTCCGATGGTATGAAATACCCAGGCAGGTGCTTAGTTTTGGTGTGGGCTGATGGTAAGGCCCCACCTCTTAGTGGCACGCTCCAGTCTCAGCAGCAGCGTCTCCAACTCCTCCTCTGAATGAGCAGCTATTACCAAATCATAGGCATACATAACGTGGTTGAGCAATAGGGAGCCATCCCTTGACCGCACCCGGGCATCGATCAGCCTCCCAATGTATCTGTACCATATGGAGATTCCCCCGGTACAGCTATTGAAGGCTTCACGAAGTACGTGGTCAAAATAGATGTTAAATAATGTGGGAGCCAGAGGACATCCCTGTCACACCCCAAGGTGTACAGGGAATGGCTCTGACTCCCGGCCACGCAGTTTTACCCGGGCCCGCTCACCATCATGAAGGTCCTTAATGATCGTGAGCAGAGGGTCAGGGACTCCAAAAGCACGAAGAACAACCCAGAGCCCAGGCCTACTGATGGCATCTTAGGCCTTGACCAGGTCAATAAAGCAGAGATGTAGGTCTTGTTGGAATTCCCTACACCTCTGCTGTAGCAGACGGACAGAAAATATGGCATCTGTGCAGGACCGCCCTTTCCTGAAACCGCATTGGGGTTCCGCAAGCCTCTCCTCAGAGTGCCTGGCAAGGCGATGTTGAATAATCCTTGCCAGGACCTTTCCCGGCACACTGAGGAGTGAGATGCCCCTGTAGTTGTTACAGTCTGTGCGGTCCCCCTTCTTAAAGAGGGGGACCGCCAGGGCATCCTTTCAATCCTGCGGAACCCGTCCAGTGGTCCAGACTGTTGTTATGATGTCATATAGGGTAGTCTGTGCACAAACGCCACCCTCCCTCAGCATTTCGCTTGGGAAATCATCTCTGCCCACTGCCTTTCCTGGTCTCAGACTCCGGATTGCCTTCAGTACTTCCTCAACAGATGGCACCTCAGCCATCCACTCACAGGGAGTGACTTCTTCCAATATTTGAGGCACCGCAGCCTCAGCAGGGTCATCCCCACTTTGTGCCACGATGTTTTCCTGGCTGAGGGATTTCCCCTCCCCCCAGGACCTCACAGAAATGCTCAGCACTACAAAGATAAAGATCCCCCGTATAGCCTTAACAGACTGTAGGGGCAAGTGCTGTTAGCGAGCACCTATGAAGGCACTACACACACAGTGACACAAACACACAGTGACACACACACACAGTGACTCACACACACACACAGACACACACACAGACACACACACAGTGACACACACACACACAGTGACACAAACACACAGTGACACACACACACAGTGACTCAGACACACACACAGACACACACACAGACACACACACAGACACAGTGTAGAGTGTGTGTTGAGTGTTCGTGCATGAATATTTGTAGTCTCTAATGGAAGCTTTCGAGTGCCTATGAGTCTCTGTATATTTATTTGGGTCTCTATGAGTCGTTATGGGTCTCTATGGGTATCTATGGGTCTCTATGGGTCTCTATGGGTGTCTATGGGTGTCTATGGGTCTCTATGAGTCTCTATGGGTGACTATGGGTCTCTATGAGTCTCTATGGGTGTCTATGAGTCTCTATGGGTGTTTATGAGTCTCTATGGGTCTCTATGGGTGTCTATGGGTGTCTATGAGTCTCTATGGGTGTCTATGGGTCTCTATGGGTGTCTATGGGTGTCTATGGGTGTCTATGGGTCTCTATGGGTCTCTATGGGTGTCTATGGGTGTCTATGGGTCTCTATGAGTCTCTATGAGTCGCTATGGGTATCTATGGGTGTCTATGGGTGTCTATGAGTCTCTATGGGTGTCTATGGGTCTCTGTGAGTCTCTATGGGTGTCTATGGATCTGTATGGGTGTCTATGGGTGTCTATGGGTGTCTATGGATCTGTATGGGTGTCTATGGGTGTCTATGAGTCTCTATGGGTCTCTATGGGTGTCTATGGGTGTCTATGGGTCTCTATGGGTCTCTATGGGTGACTATGGGTCTCTATGAGTCTCTATGGGTCTCTATGGGTCTCTGTGGGTGTCTATGGGTCTCTATGAGTCTCTATGAGTCGCTATGGGTATCTATGGGTGTCTATGGGTCTCTATGGGTCTCTATGGGTGTCTATGGGTGTCTATGGGTCTCTATGAGTCTCTATGGGTGACTATGGGTCTCTATGAGTATCTATGGGTGTCTATGAGTCTCTATGGGTGTCTATGGGTATCTATGGGTCTCTATGGGTCTCTATGGGTCTCTATGGGTGTCTATGAGTCTCTATGGGTGTCTATGGGTGTCTATGGGTCTCTATGGGTCTCTATGGGTGTCTATGGGTCTCTATGGGTCTCTATGAGTCTCTATGTGTCTCTGTGGGTGTCTATGGGTCTCTATGGGTCTCTATGGGTGTCTATGGGTCTCTATGGGTCTCTATGGGTGTCTATGGGTCTCTATGGGTGTCTATGGGTGTCTATGGGTGTCTATGGGTCTCTATGGGTGTCTATGGGTGTCTATGGGTCTCTATGGGTCTCTATGGGTGTCTATGGGTCTCTATGGGTCTCTATGCGTGTCTATGGGTGTCTATGGGTCTCTATGAGTCTCTATGGGTGACTATGGGTGTCTATGGGTCTCTATGAGTCTCTATGGGTGACTATGGGTCTCTATGAGTATCTATGGGTGTCTATGAGTCTCTATGGGTGTCTATGGGTATCTATGGGTCTCTATGGGTCTCTATGGGTCTCTATGGGTGTCTATGAGTCTCTATGGGTGTTTATGAGTCTCTATGGGTCTCTATGGGTGTCTATGGGTCTCTATGAGTCTCTATGTGTCGCTATGGGTCTCTATGGGTGTCTATGGGTCTCTATGGGTCTCTATGGGTGTCTATGGGTCTCTATGGGTCTCTATGAGTCGCTATGAGTCGCTATGGGTATCTATGGGTGTCTATGGGTCTCTATGGGTGTCTATGGGTCTCTATGGGTGTCTATGGGTCTCTATGAGTCGCTATGGGTCAATATGAGTCTCTATGGGTGTCTATGGGTCTCTATGGGTGTCTATGGGTCTCTATGGGTGTCTATGGGTGTCTATGGGTCTCTATGGGTGTCTATGAGTCTCTATAGGTGTCTATGGGTGTCTATGGGTCTCTATGGGTCTCTATGGGTGTCTATGGGTCTCTATGGGTCTCTATGAGTCTCTATGTGTCTCTGTGGGTGTCTATGGGTCTCTATGGGTCTCTATGGGTGTCTATGGGTCTCTATGGGTCTCTATGGGTCTCTATAGGTGTCTATGGGTGTCTATGGGTCTCTATGGGTCTCTATGGGTCTCTATGAGTCTCTGTGGATGTGTGTGGGTCTCTATGAGTCTCTATGGGTCTCTATGGGTGTCTATGGGTCTCTATGGGTCTCTATTGGTGTCTATGGGTCTCTATGGGTGTCTATGCGTCTCTATGGGTGTCTATGGGTGTCAATGAGTCTCTATGGGTGTCTATGGGTCTCTATGGGTCTCTATGGGTGTCTATGGGTCTCTATGGGTCTCTATGGGTCTCTATGGATCTCTATGAGTCTCTATGGGTCTCCGTGGGTCTCCGTGGGTCTCTATGGGTCTCTATGGGTCTCTATGAGTCTCAATGAGTTTCTATGGGTCTCTATGGGTGTCTATGGGTGTCTATGGATCTCTATGGGTCTCTATGGGTCTCTATGGGTGTTTATGGGTGTCTATGGCGATCTATGGGTGTCTATGGGGATCTATGGGCGTCTATGAGTCTATGGGTCTCTATGGGTCTCTATGGGTCTCTATGGGTGTCTATGGGGATCTATGGGTGTCTATGGGTCTTTATGGGTCTCTATGGGTGTCTATGGGTCTCTATGAGTCTCTATAGGTGTCTATGGGTCTCTATGAGTCTCTATGGGTGTCTATGGGTCTCTATGGGTGTCTATGAGTCTCTATGGGTGTCGATGGGTCTCTATGGGTCTCTATGGGTCTCTATGGATCTCTATGAATTAGTTAGTGAGTGAGTGAGCGGGTGAGTGAGTGGGTGAGTGAATGATTGAGTGGGTGAGTGAGTGCGTGAGTGAGTGATTGAGTGAGTGAATGATTGAGTGGGTGAGTGACTGAGTGAGTGACTGAGTGACTGAGTGAGTGAATGACTGAGTGAGTGACTGAGTGACTGACTGAGTTAATGAGTGACTGAGTGAGTGACTGAGTTAATGAGTGACTGACTGAGTGACTGAGTTAATGAGTGACTGAGTGACTGAGTGACTGACTGAGTGACTGACTGAGTGACTGGGTGACTGACTGAGTGACTGAGTGACTGAGTGACTGACTGAGTGACTGAGTGAGTGACTGAGTGACTGAGTGACTGACTGAGTGACTGAGTGAGTGACTGAGTGACTGACTGAGTGACTGAGTGACTGAGTGACTGACTGAGTGACTGAGTGAGTGACTGAGTGACTGACTGAGTGACTGAGTGACTGAGTGACTGACTGAGTGACTGAGTGACTGACTGAGTGACTGAGTGACTGAGTGACTCACTGGTATCATCTGAGTCGTATCCTTCAACCTCCTCCTCTGCCTCGACCGTTTCCGCCACCGCTGGCATTCTCGCTCCACCACCTCCACCTCCACCACCTCCACCACCACCTCCACCACCACCACCTCGACCACCACCACCACCACCA
>NW_027422621.1:784715-824715 GCF_048934315.1 Petromyzon marinus
AGCGTCGTGGTGACGTCACCGCCACTTAGTGACGAATGGCGGTTGTTGTTGTTGTGTGTCTGTGTGTGTGTGTCTCTCTGTCTGTGTCTGTGTGTGTCTCTGTGTGTGTGTGTGACACACACACAGAGACACACACAGTGACAACAACAACAACAACCGCCATTCGCCACTAAGTGGCGGTGACGTCACCACGACGCTTGTGCCAGGCTATGTGCACCCTGAGGCCACGTGAAGTGTCGAACGCCCGCTGGCAGGAGGTCACGGGGCAGACCCAGGTGCCACGGGTCGACTGACTGAGATGACTGGCTGATGCACCACCTGTGCCCCCTACTGTGCCAACCTGCTGTGCTTTAGGTGCATTGAAAAAATTGATACTCCGACTGATGCTCCTGTTCTTTTGGAGTGACTCATGCAGCCAGCTATGGCTCTAGATTTTGGTGTTATAATTTATTTACGTAGTTTATTGTGAAAAAAAAATTCGGTCACAGTCCCTATGATCACTGTTACTATTCAGTGGGCTAAAATATGGCTCTAGATTTTGGTGTTATAATTTATTTACGTAGTTTATTGTAAAAAAAAAATTCGGTCACAGTCCCTATGATCACTGTTACTATTCAGTGGGCTAAAATATGGCTCTAGATTTTGGTGTTATCATTTATTTACGTAGTTTATTGTTTTAAAAAATTCGGTCACAGTCCCTATGATCACTGTTACATTGCATTTATGGTTTTTATTTTGGTGATTTTGTTTATTGTAGTACGGAGTTAGACTGATGGCCCTTAATCTAAGTTGTCTTGTGGTTGTTGTTGTTGTTGTTTGACTTCCATCCCACACTGGGATTGTTTGTACACAGCGTTGGTGTACACGGCGCTATTTCAAGAATATTTTGATGTTTTTGTCCTGGATTTTCTGTTTGCACAGTCACACAAAGTAGTCACTTTAAGATTCAAGAGCCGAATGGCTCACAGGGCTGTACCAAATAAATGAACTATGAACTATTTAGTCACCCGGCGCTCCGCTCGTTGTTGTGAGCGTCGCTCCTCCGCCCTCCGTTGTTGTTGGAGGGCGACTGCCTCCAACTGCCCAGTAGCAGCGTCCTTCACGAGCCTCCTCCACAGAGGCCGATCTTGACACCGCTGGTACCGGTCATCGGCAAGTCCACTCAGCTCCACGTCCTCCTGTACCACATCACTCCATCTCTTCTCTAGCCCGTGTCACTCACTCACGCACCCACTCACTCACTCACCCACTCACCCACTCACTCACTCACCCACTCACCCACTCACACACTCACCCAATCACTCACCCATCACTCCATCTCTTCTCTAGCCCGTGCCGCGCCCGCTTAGCCCCCTCAATCCGGCCAAACAAAAGCTGTTTCGGCATGCGGTGGCTGGGCATGCGGGCTACATGACCCAGCCAACGCAGCCTTGCCTGCCGGAGGAGCTCACCGATGGGACCTTGCCCAGATCTTTCAAGGATTTGTGAGCTTCTCACACAATCCAGTCTGGTTAAACCCAGGATGGATCGTAGGCAGGCCAGCCTAAATGTTTCTAACCGGCGAAGATGTTCCATTAGAGGGGTCCACGTTTCGCAAGCGTAGAGAAGGGAGGGAATGATCGTGGCCGAGAAGACCTGAAGATTAGTGCGGAGCGACAGACCACACACACACGCACAGACACACACACACACAGTGACACACACAGTGACACACACAGTGACACACACAGTGACACACACACACAGTGACACACACAGTAACATACACACAGTGACACACACAGTGACACAAACACACAGTAACACACACAGTGACACACAGTGACACACACAGTGACACACACACAGAGACACACACAGTGACACACACACAGAGACACACACACAGTAACACACACACAGTGACACACACACAGTAACACACAAATGACACACACACACAGTGACATACATACACATACACACAATAACACATACACACAGTAACACACACACACAGACAGTGACACACACACACATACACACATAATGACAGACACACACACAGTAACACACACACAGTAACACACAGACACACACACAGTGACACACACACAGTAACACACACACAGTAACACACACACAGACACACACACAGTGACACACACACAGTGACACACACATATACATACACACATAATAACATACACACATAAGGACACACAGAGACACACACACATACACACATAATGACACACACAATGACACACAAACACACACACAGTGACACATACACACACAATGACACACACATACACACAGTAACATACACACACATAATGACACACAGACACACAGACAGACACAGTGACACACACAGTGACACATACACACATACACACATAATGACACATACACAGTAAGACACACACAATGACACAGTGACACACAGTGACACACACACAGTAACACACACATACACACACAGAATGACACACACATACATTGACACACACACAGTAACATACATACATGCAGACACACACACAGTGACACACACACACACATACACACACAGACACACGCACACACATACATACAGACACACACACAGTGACACACACAGACACACGCACACACATACATACACACATACACACATAAACACACATACACACATAATGACACACACACACTAACACGCTAACACATACACACACACTAACACACACACACACTAACACACAGTAACACACACACTAACACATACACACACACTAACACACACACACATACACACATACACACACTAACACACACACTAACACACACACTAACACACACACTGACACACACACTGACACACACACACACACTAACACACACACTAACACACACACCACACTAACACACACACTAACACATACACACACACTAACACACACTAACACACACACACTAACACACATACATACATACACTAACACACACACACTAACACACACACACTAACACACAGTAACACACACACTAACACACTAACACATACACACACACTAACACACACTAACACACACACTAACACACACACTAACACACAGTAACACACACAGACACTAACACACACACACTAACACACACACACACTAACACACAGTAACACACACACACACTAACACATACACACACACTAACACACACACTAACACACACACACACTAACACACACACACACTAACACACACACTAACACACACTAACACACACTAACACACACACTAACACTAACACACTAACACACACACACACACTAACATACACACATACACACACACTAACACACACACACAAACACACACACTAACACACACACACTAACACACACATACACACACACACACTAACACACACACACAGACACACACTAACACACTAACACACACTAACACACACTAACACACACACTAACACACACACACACTAACACACACACACTAACACACTAATACACACACACTAACACACACACATACATACACACAGTAACCCACACACTAACACACACTAACACACACACACTAACACACACACACACACTAACACACAGTAACACACACACTAACACACAGTAACACACAGTAACACACTAACACTAACACACACACACTAACACACTAACACACACACACAAACACACACACTAACACACATACATACACACAGACACACACACTAACACACACTAACACACACACACACCACACACACTAACACACACTAACACACACACTAACACACACACAGTAACACACACACTAACACACACATACATACACACAGACACACACACACAGAATGTCTCTCTCCCTTCCACTTCCCCGGGCTATTCCCCTCTTGGTTTGCTCCTCGCGCGCGCCTCGTGGACGACTCCAGCAGCTGACCCTCGCCTCGTGCAACAGTTGTGGTGTTGTTGTGGTGTTGTTGTTGTGGTGTTGTTGTGGTGTTGTTGTGTTGTTGTTGTGTTGTGTTGTTGTGGTGTTGTTGTGGTGTTGTTGTTGTGGTGTTGTTGTGGTGTTGTTGTGTTGTTGTGTTGTGGTGTTGTTGTGTTGTTGTTGTTGTGGTGTTGTTGTGGTGTTGTGTTGTTGTTGTTGTGTTGTTGTGGTGTTGTTGTGGTGGTGTTGTTGTTGTGGTGTTGTTGTGGTGTTGTTGTGTTGTTGTTGTGTTGTGTTGTTGTTGTGGTGTTGTTGTGGTGTTGTTGTTGTGGTGTTGTTGTGGTGTTGTTGTGTTGTTGTGTTGTGGTGTTGTTGTGGTGTTGTTGTGTTGTTGTTGTGGTGTTGTTGTGGTGTTGTGTTGTTGTTGTGTTGGTGTTGTTGTTGTGTTGTTGTGTTGTTGTTGTGTTGTTGTGTTGTGTTGTTGTGTTGTTGTTGTGGTGTTGTTGTGGTGTTGTTGTTGTGTTGTTGTGGTGTTGTTGTTGTGGTGTTGTTGTTGTGGTGTTGTTGTTGTGTTGTTGTGTTGTTGTTGTGTTGTTGTTGTGTTGTTGTTGTGGTGTTGTGTTGTTGTTGTGTTGTGGTGTTGTTGTGTTGTTGTTGTTGTGTTGTTGTGTTGTTGTGGTGTTGTTGTGTTGTTGTGTTGCTGTTGTGTTGTGGTGTTGTGTTGTTGTGGTTTTGTTGTTGTGTTGTTGTGTTGTTGTGTTGTTGTGGTGTTGTTGTTGTGGTGTTGTTGTGGTGTTGTTGTTGTGGTGTTGTTGTGGTGTTGTTGTGTTGTTGTTGTGGTGTTGTTGTGGTGTTGTTGTTGTGGTGTTGTTGTGGTGGTGTTGTTGTTGTGGTGTTGTTGTGGTGTTGTTGTGATGTGTTGTTGTGTTGTTGTTGTTGTGTTGTTGTGTTGATGTTGTGGTGGTATTGTGGTGTTGTTGTGTTGTTGTTGTGGTGTTGTTGTGGTGTTGTTATTGTGTTGTTGTGTTGTTGTGGTGTTGTTGTTGTGGTGTTGTTGTGATGTGTTGTGGTGTTGTTGTGGTGTTGTTGTTGTGTTGTTGTTGTGTTGTTGTTGTGTTGTTGTGTTGTTGTGTTGTTGTTGTGTTGTTGTTGTGGTGTTGTTGTTGTGTTGTTGTGTTGTTGTTGTGTTGTTGTTGTGGTGTTGTGTTGTTGTTGTGTTGCGGTGTTGTTGTGTTGTTGTGTTGGTGTTGTGTTGTTGTGTTGTTGTTGTGTTGTTGTATTGTTGTGTTGTTGTTGTGTTGTTGTGTTGTTGTGTTGTTGTTGTGTTGTTGTGTTGTTGTTGTGTTGTTGTGTTGTTGTGTTGTTGTGGTGTTGTGGTGTTGTTGTTGTGTTGTGGTGTTGTGTTGTTGTGGTTTTGTTGTTGTGTTGTTGTGTTGTTGTTGTGTTGTTGTGTTGTTGTGGTGTTGTTGTGTTGTTGTTGTGGTGTTGTTGTGGTGTTGTTGTTGTGGTGTTGTTGTGGTGTTGTTGTGTTGTTGTGTTGTGGTGTTGTTGTGGTGTTGTTGTGGTGTTGTTGTGGTGTTGTTGTGGTGTTGTTGTGGTGTTGTTGTGTTGTTGTTGTGGTGTTGTTGTGGTGTTGTTGTTGTGGTGTTGTTGTGGTGTTGTTGTGTTGTTGTTGTGGTGGTGTTGTTGTGTTGTGGTGTTGTTGTGGTGTTGTTGTGTTGTTGTGTTGTTGTTGTTGTTGTGTTGTTGTTGTTGTGGTAGTGGTGTAGTGGTGGTAGTGTAGTAGTGGTGGTGTAGTGGTGGTGGTGTAGTCGTGGTGGTGTAGTGGTGGTGGTGTAGTAGTGGTGGTGGTGTAGTGGTGTAGTGGTGGTGGTGTTGCTGGTGGCCACCCCCTCTGTGTGTAGCCACAGTGCCGGTAGCCTTCATAGACGCTGCTGCTGCTACTCGCTACTAGCAGCACTTGCCCCTACAGCCCAGCTAGAGGCTACCTGGGGGAGCTTTGCCTCTGTACGGCACCTAAATCTCTTAGTAGCCCCCACACACACACAGTGCGCTAACCACTGCACCACCACTCCCCACTCACGCAGTGCGCTAACCACTGCACCACCACTCCCCACACACACACACACAGTGCGCTAACCACTGCACCGCCACTCCCCACTCACACAGTGCGCTAACCACTGCACCACCACTCCCCACTCACACACACACAGTGCGCTAACCACTGCACCACCACTCCCCACACACACAAACAGTGCGCTAACCACTGCACCACCACTCCCCACTCACACACACACAGTGCGCTAACCACTGCACCACCACTCCCCACTCACACACAGTGCGATAACCACTGCACCACCACTCCCCACTCACACACAGTGCGCTAACCACTGCACCACCACTCCCCACACACACACAGTGCGATAACCACTGCACCACCACTCCCCACACACACACAGTGCGATAACCACTGCACCACCACTCCCCACACACACACAGTGCGATAACCACTGCACCACCACTCCCCACTCACACAGTGCGCTAACCACTGCACCACCACTCCCCACACTCACACAGTGCGCTAACCACTGCACCACCACTCCCCACTCTTAGCCACACAGTGCGCTAACCACTGCACCACCACTCCCCACTCACACACACAGTGCGCTAACCACTGCACCACCACTCCCCACACACACAGTGCGCTAACCACTGCACCACCACTCCCCACCCACACACACAGTGCGCTAACCACTGCACCACCACTCCCCACACACACACACACACAGTGCGCTAACCACTGCACCACCACTCCCAACACTCACACACAGTGCGCTAACCACTGCACCACCACTCCCAACACTCACACACAGTGCGCTAACCACTGCACCACCACTCCCCACACACACTCACAGTGCGCTAACCACTGCACCACCACTCCCCACACACACACACACAGTGCGCTAACCACTGCACCACCACTCCCCCCACTCACACACAGTGCGCTAACCACTGCACCACCACTCACACACACTCACACAGTGCGCTAACCACTGCACCACCACTCCCCACTCTTACATACACACAATGACACACACACAGGGCTGGTGCCAGGCTAGGTGCACACACTGACACACACAGTCACAACAACAACAACAACAACCGCCATTCGCCACTAAGTGGCGATGACGTCACCACGACGCTTGTACCAGGCTATGTGCACCCTGAGGCCACGTGAAGTGTCGAACGCCCGCTGGCAGGAGGTCACGGGGCAGACCCAGCAGGTGCCACGGGTCGACTGACTGAGATGACTGGCTGATGCACCACCTGTGCCCCCTACTGTGCCAACCTGCTGTGCTTTAGCCACCCGGCGCTCCGCTCGTTGTTGTGAGCGTCGCTCCTCCGCCTCTCCCCCCCTCTCCACTTCATCATGCGTCTCCAGCTCCTCTCTCACCCCGGTCTCCATGGCAACGCGCTAATCGTCTGGGGCTGTTATCTGTCAACTGGGAGACACACACAGACACACACACAGACACACACACAGACACAGACACACACAGACACACACACAGACACACACACACACACAGATACACAGATACACACACAGACACACACAGACACACACACAGACACACACACAGACATACACAGACACACAGACACAGACACACAGACACAGACACACACACAGACACACACAGACACACACAGACACACACACAGACACACACACAGACACACAGACACACACAGACAGACACACACAGATACACACTCACATATACACACAGATACACACACAGACACACACACACAGACACACACACAGACACACACACAGACACACAGACACACACAGACAGACACACACAGATACACACTCACATATACACACAGATACACACACAGACACACACACACAGACACACACACAGACATACACACAGACACACACACAGACACACACAGCTACCCACTCACAGATACACATACACACACACAGACACACACACAGACATACACACAGACACACAGACACACACACAGACACACACACACAGACACACACACAGACACACACACAGACACACACAGACACACTCACATACACACAGACACATACACAGACACAGACACACACAGACACACACAGACACACACACAGACACACACACACACAGACACACAGACACAGGCACACACAGACACAGACAGACACAGACACACACAGACACACACACAGTCACACAGACACACAGACACACACAGACACACAGACACACACAGACACACACACAGATAGCTAACGGCACTTGCCCCTAGATCCCTGCTAGAGGCTACCTGGGGGAGCTTGGTCTTTGTGTTGATGTCAAGGCCGTTCATCGAGGCCACCCTGACGTTCCATTGGAGGAACACAACACAGACAAAGCTCCCCCAGGTAGCCTCTAGCAGGGCTGTAGGGGCAAGTGCTGCTAATAGCGAGTAGCACAACCTATGATGTACACACAGACAAAGCTCCCCCAGGTAGCCTCTAGCAGGGCTGTAGGGGAAAGTGCTGCTTGTAGCGAGTAGCACCACCTATGACACACACACAGACAAAGCTCCCCCAGGTAGCCTCTAGCAGGGCTGTAGGGGCAAGTGCTGCTAGTAGCGAGAAGCATGGGTCTCAGTGTTACCCATTAGCGCCCTCTCTCTCTATGTCACTAGCGCTAGCGTTAAGAATTTAATCCTAACCCTAGACCCATAGACTCATCACACAGAGACCCATAGACGCATCACACAGAGACCCATAGACTCATCACACAGAGACACATAGACTCATCACACAGAGACCCATAGACTCACACATAGAAACCCACAGACTCATCACACAGAGACCCACAGACTCATCACACAGAGACCCACAGACTCATCACACAGAGACCCATAGACTCATCACACAGAGACCCATAGGCTCATCACGCAGAGACCCATAGACTCATCATACAGAGAACCATAGACTCATCACACAGAGACCCATAGACTCATCACACAGAGACCCGTAGACTACTCACACAGAGACCCATAGAATCATCATCATCATCACACAGAGACCCATAGACTTATCACACAGAGACCCATAGACTCATCATAGAGACCCATAGTCTCACTCCCGCAGAGACCCATAGACTCATTATCACACAGAGACCCATAGACTCATCATAGAGACCTATAGTCTAACTCCCACCGAGACCCATAGACTCATTATCACACAGAGACCCATTGACTCATCATAGAGACCCATAGACTCATCACACAGAGACCCATAGACTCATCATAGAGACCCATAGACTCATCACACAGAGACCCATTGACTCCTCACACAGAGACCCATAGAATCATCATCACACAGAGACCCATAGACTCATCATCATCACATAGAGACGCATAGACACATCTCACAGAGACCCAAAGACTCATCATCACACAGAGACCCATAGACTCATCATCACACAGAGACCCAGAGACTCATCATCATCACACAGAGACCCACAGACTCATCATCACACAGAGACCCATAGACTCATCATAGAGACCCATAGACTCAACATCATCACACAGAGACCCATAGACTCATCATAGAGACCCATAGACTCATCATCATCACACAGAGACCCATAGACTCATCATCATCACACAGAGACCCATAGACTCATCATAGAGACCCATAGACTCAACATCATCACACAGAGACCCATAGACTCATCATAGAGACCCATAGACTCATCATCATCACACAGAGACCCATAGACTCATCATCATCACACAGAGACCCATAGACTCATCATCACACAGAGACCCACAGTTTCAGTTTCAGTTTATTTTTGGTATAGCCCTGTGAGCCATCCGGCTCTTGAATCGGGTACAACCACAACAAACACGAAAAAACAAAAACGCGAACAAGAAAATCTTCTTAAAGTGACTTTGTGTGTGACTCTGAGCAAACAGAAAATCCATGGGGGGAAAAAAAAATTAACCAGCAAAAAATATTCCTGATAAAAGCACCGTGTACACCACCAATGCTGTGTTCAACAAATCCCAGTGGGATGCAAGTGAAACAACAGTTAAAAGGGTAAAACCTATTCCTATATCTTGTTACTGGCAAAGGAGGTCTCATAATGTAAACGCTCACCCCGAGCCCTCAATAACTCTGATGGTGCGCTGTTTTTAAAGTTGTACGCCTTTTGGCGTCTTCTGGTCCAACACCAGTGGAGAGACTAAAGGGGCTCTAAGAAAAGTCGTCTCTGGTGTGGACCAAATAAATTCAAGGACAGTGCCAATATTATTATTATCAGAGTTGTCTCTGTTTTTGTTTGCATTTTGACTGCTGGTGTTGTGGTTATTGCAAAGATGATGCCTTGAATAAAGGTGTCAGTTTTTGTGTGCCAGTTAAAAAGGGTAAAACCTATTCCTATAACAACAACAACAACAACCACAAACTCTTTGGTTCTATTCGGTAAAGCCACGTAGGTAAAAAAAAAATTAACACGACAAAAGTGACGACGTTTCGGCCACAACACAAGCGGCCTTCATCAGGTGAAGGGACCAGGCTGTCTCGAGGACAGCGCTGGAGTGAAACACGGAGCCACGCTCAGACCGCGGACCTTCAAGCTCGTGTGAGAGCAATCAAAGGTGCCTTGACAAATTAATTAGCATGAAAATTTGACATTTAATTGGCCGACTTAGCATTGATGAACGGTGTAGAGAGAGGGTGAGCACGTGCAGATCGGCGAGGGGGAGACGGGGGAGTTTACATATTGATGGTGTGAAAAGGGAATTTTAAGAGCTTCGAACAACAATAACAACAACAACAACCACCACCACAAGAAAACTTCGATTGACGCCGTCAGTCTAACTCCGTACCGCGACAAAAACGATCATGTCCAAACCAATAAAAAAAATTACGATTTCCAAATCGCCCAAAAAAGTAAAGCCATAATTGCGACGTGACAGTGATCACGTGGGACTGTGCCCGAATGTTTTAAACAATAAACCACGTAAATAATAACATTGTAACACCAAAACCCTAGAGCCCATAGCTGGCTGTATGAGCTTCTCCACAAACCAACAGGAGAATCACATTTTTTTGCAATGCACCTTTAAAAATCAGCACGCTAAATCAAAACACCGATAATACTTTGCAGCGGTCATCCGGAGCAAAAAAACATTTTATTTTATTTAACGCCAATGAATAGCCGTGGCAGCTAGTGGGGTGTACACAACTCCTCTAGAGCAGTTTCGAGAGAAGATCTCGTAGGTAACGATTCAAGTTGCAGCTTATTGGCAATAGCATTCCAGACCCTGGGGGCATCAATAGCAAAAAGGCCCTTCCCTCCACCGGTTTTTGTACACGGCAATAGGGGAATGTGAAGTTTCATTTCGATTTAAACCACTCCAGCGCTGTCCTACCAGACAGTCTCGTCCCTTCACCTGATGAAGGCCGCTTGTGTTGTGGCCGAAACGTCGTGAGAATATTATTGTGTTATGTTATTTTATTTTATCAATTTATTATTTTATTCTCATTCTACGTGGTGGTGACTTTACCGAAAGAACCAAAGAAGATGAATGTGAAGTTGGTAAATGAGCGAAGACCTGAGGTCAAATTTGTTCTTTTGAAACAGCGAGGAGATCCAGCAGCAGGTAAGTCTGCGGATTTTTGTTTGTTTGTAAGTACATCGTGAATAAATAAGATCTGGTGCACAAGCAATCGAACATTAAGAGATGTTAAGTTTGACCCAATGTAGAGATCGCAGTGGTGAGTCCTATACGGGCAGTTCAATGTAAATCTTAAGGCCGAGTGATAGATGGAATCAAGCTTCTTCAGTACAGAACTTGGGGCTGATTTATACACGATGTCACAGTAGTCAAGTAGAGGCAGTATGGGAGCTTTTATCAATTCCAAACGGAACATTTGTGGGGAAGCAGTGCTTGTGTCGATACAGAAAACCAATTTTTATTTTGGTCTTTTTACCAATATAATCAATGTGATCTTCAAAATTCAGTTTTGAATACAGGATGAACCCAAAGATACTTATAGATCTTGACTTGCTCTATTTGACGATTATTTAAGGAATGTAATTGGGGAAAAATAACTTCCTGTTCATCATCATCACACAGAGACCCAAAGACTCATCATAGAGACCCATAGACTCATCATCATCATCATCACACAGAGACCCATAGACTCATCATAGAGACCCATAGACTCATCATAGAGACCCATAGACTCATCATCACCACACAGAGACCCATAGACACATCAAAGAGACCCATAGACTCATCACAGAGACCCATTGACTCATCATAGAGACCCATGAACTCATCATCATCACACAGAGACCCATCGACTCATCATAGAGACCCATAGACTCATCATCATCACACAGAGACCCATAGACTCATCATCACACAAAGACCCATAGACTCATCATAGAGACCCATAGACTCATCATAGAGACCCATAGACTCATCATCACACAGAGACCCATAGACTCATCATCACACAGAGATCCATAGACTCATCATCATCACACAGAGACCCATAGACTCATCATCAACACACAGAGACCCATAGACTCATCATCATCATCATCATCACACAGAGACCCATAGACTCACACAGAGACCCCTAGACTCATCACAAAGAGACCCATTGACTCATCACACAGAGACCCATAGACTCATCATCACACAAAGAAAAATAGACTCATCATAGAGACCCATAGACTCATCATAGAGACCCATAGACACATTATCACACAGAGACCCATAGACTCATCATCATCACACAGAGACCCATAATAAACTCATGATAGAGACCCATAGACTCATCATAGAGACCCATAGACTCATCATAGAGACCCATAGACTCATCATCACACAGAGACCCATAGACTCATCATCATCACACAGAGACCCATAATAGACTCATCATAGAGATCCATAGACTCATCATAGAGACCCATAGACACATCATAGAGACCCATAGACTCATCACAGAGACCCATAGACTCATCATAGAGACCCATAAATTCATCATCATCACACAGAGACCCATAGACTCATCATAGAGACCCATAGACTCATCATCATCACACAGAGACCCATAGACTCATCATCATCACACAGAGACCCATAGACTCATCATCATCACACAGAGACCCATAGACTCACACAGAGACCCCTAGACTCACCACACAGAGACCCATTGACTCATCATAGAGACCCATAAACTCATCACACAGAGACCCATAGACTCATCATAGAGACCCATAGACTCATCATCATCACACAGAGACCCATAGACTCATCATCATCACGCAGAGACCCATAGACTCATCATCATCACACAGAGACCCATAGACTCACACAGAGACCCCTAGACTCATCACACAGAGACCCATTGACTCATCACACAAAGACCCATAGACTCATCATCACACAAAGACCCATAGACTCATCATAGAGACCCATAGACTCATCATAGAGACCCATAGACTCATCATCACACAGAGACCCATAATAGACTCATCATAGAGACCCATAGACTCACCATAGAGACCCATAGACTCATCATCATCACACAGAGACCCATAGACTCATCAACATCACACAGAGACCCATAGACTCATCATCATCACACAGAGACCCATAGACCAACTCACACAGAGACCCATGGACTCATCATACAGAGACAAATAGACTGATCATCACACAGAGACCCATAGACTCATCATCGCACAGAGACCCATAGACTCATCACATAGAGACCCATAGACTCATCATAGAGACCCATAGACTCATCATAGAGACCCATAGACTCATCATCACACAGAGACCCATAGACTCATCATAGAGACCCATTGACTTATGATCACACAGAGACCACTAGACTCATCATCATCACCATCACACAGAGACCCATAGACATCATAGAGACCTATGGACTCATCACAGAGACCCATAGACTTATCATCATCACACAGAGACCCATAGACTCATCATAGAGACCCATAGACTCATCATCAAACAGAGATCCATAGACTCATCACACAGAGACCCATAGACTCATCATACAGACCCATAGACTCATCATAGAGATCCATAGACTCATCATCACACAGAGACCCATGGAATCATCATACAGAGACCCATAGACTCATCATCACGCAGAGACCTATAGACTCATCACAAAGAGACCCATAGATTCATCATAGAGACCCATAGACTCATCATAGAGTTCCATAGACAGATCATCACACAGAGACCCATAGACTCATCATAGAGACCCATAGACTCATCATCACACAGAGACCCATAGACTCATCATCATCACACAGAGACCCATAGACTCATCACACAGAGACCCATAGACTCATCATAGAGACCCATGGACTCATCACAGAGACCCATAGACTTATCATCATCACACAGAGACCCATAGACTCATCACAGAGAGACCCATAGACTCATCATAGAGACCCATAGACTCATCATCATCACACAGAGACCCATCGACTCATGATAGAGACCCATAGACTCATCATCATCACACAGAGACCCATAGACTCATCATAGAGACCCATAGACTCATCATCACACAGAGACCTATAGACTCATCACAAAGAGACCCATAGACTCATCATAGAGACCCATAGACTCATCATAGAGTTCCAAAGACAGATCATCACACAGAGACCCATAGACTCATCATAGAGACCCATAGACTCATCATCACACAGAGACCCATAGACTCATCATCATCGACAGAGACTCACATACTCATCATAGAGACCCATAGACTCATCATCATCACACAGAGACCCATAGACTCATCACATAGAGACCCATAGACTCATCATAGAGACCCATAGATTCATCATCATCACACAGAGACCCATAGACTCATCATCACACAGAGACGCATAGACTCATCATCATCACACAAAGACCCATAATAGACTCATCATAGAGACCCATAGACTCATGATAGAGACCCATAGACTCATCATCATCACACAGAGACCCACAGACTCATCATCATCATCATCACACAGAGACCCATAGACTCATCATCATCACACAGAGACCCATAGACTCACTCACACAGAGACCCATGGACTCATTATACAGAGACAAATAGACTCATCATCACACAGAGACCCATAGACTCATCATCGCACAGAGACCCATAGACTCATCACATAGAGACCCATAGACTCATCATAGAGAGCCATAGACTCATCATAGAGACCCATAGACTCATCATTTACGCAGAGACCCATAGACTCATCATAGAGACCCATAGACTTATGATCACACAGAGACCCCTAGACTCATCATCATCATCACACAGAGACCCATAGACTCATCATAGAGACCCATAAACTCATCACAGAGACCCATAGACTTATCATCATCACACAGAGACCCATAGACTCATCACAGAGAGACCCATAGACTCATCTTAGAGACCCATAGACTCATCATCATCACACAGAGACCCATCGACTCATGATAGAGACCCATAGACTCATCATCATCACACAGAGACCCATAGACTCATCATAGAGACCCATAGACTCATCATCATCACACAGAGACCGATAGACTTATCATCAACACACAGAGACCCATAGACTCATCATCATCACACAGAGACCCATAGACTCACACAGAGACCCCTAGACTCATCACACAGAGACCCATTGACTCATCACACAGAGACCCATAGACTCATCATCACACAGATACCCATAGACTCATCATCATCACACCGAGCCCCATAATAGACTCATCATAGAGACCCATAGACTCATTATAGAGGCCCATAGACTCATCATCATCACACAGAGACCCATAGACTCATCATCATCATCACACAGAGACCCATAGACTCATCATCATCACACAGAGACCCATACACTCACTCACACAGAGACCCATGGACTCATCATACAGAGACAAATAGACTCATCATCACACAGAGACCCATAGACTCATCATCGCACAGAGACCAATAGACTCATCACATAGAGACCCATAGACTCATCATATAGACCCATAGACTCATCATAGAGACCCATAGACTCATCATCACACAGAGACCCATAGACTCATCATAGAGACCCATAGACTTATGATCACACAGAGACCCCTAGACTCATCATCATCACACAGAGACCCATAGACTCATCATAGAGACCCATAAACTCATCACAGAGACCCATAGACTTATCATCATAACACAAAGACCCATAGACTCATCACAGAGAGACCCATAGACTCATCATAGAGACCCATAGACTCATCATCATCACACAGAGACCCATCGACTCATGATAGAGACCCATAGACTCATCATCATCACACAGAGACCCATAGACTCATCATAGAGACCCATAGACTCATCATCAAACAGAGACACATAGACTCATCACACAGAGACCCATAGACTCATCATAGAGACCCATAGACTCATCATAGAGATCCATAGACTAATCATCACACAGAGACCCATGGAATCATCATACAGAGACCCATAGACTCATCATCACACAGAGACCCATAGACTCATCAAAAAGAGACCCATAGACTCATCATAGAGACCCATAGACTCATCATAGAGTCCCATAGACTCATCATCACACAGAGACCCATAGACTCATCATCATCACACAGAGACCCATAGACTCATGACACAGAGACCCATAGACTCATCATCATCACACAGAGACCCATAGACTCATGACACAGAGACCCATAGACTCATCATAGAGACCCATAGACTCATCATTATCACACAGAGACCCATAGACTCATCATCACACAGAGACTCATAGACTCATCACACAGAGACCCATAGACTCACCACACAGAGACCCATAGACTCATCATAGAGATCCCTAGACTCATCACACAGAGACCCATAGACTCATCATAGAGACCCATAGACTCACTCACACAGAGACCCATAGACTCATCATAGAGACCCATAGACTCATCACACAGAGACCCATAGACTCATCATAGAGACACATAGACTCATCACAGAGACCCATAGACTCATCACACAGAGACCCATAGACTCATCATAGAGACACATAGACTCATCACAGAGACCCATAGACTCATCACATAGAGACCCATAGACTCATCATCAGTCTATGGGTCTCTATGATGAGTCTATGGGTCTCTATGTTATGATGATGAGTCTATGGGTCTCTATGTGATGATCATGTGTCTATGGGTCTCTATGATGAGTCTATGGGTCTCTATGATGAGTCTATGGGTCTCTATGATAAGTCTATGGATCTCTATGATGAGTCTATGGGTCTCTGTTTGATGAGTCTATGGGTCTCTATGATGAGTCTATGGGTCTCTATGATGAGTCTATGGGTCTCTGTGTGATGATGATGATGAGTCTATGGGCCTCTATGATGAGTCTATGGGTCTCTGTATGATGAGTCTATGGGTCTCTATGATGAGTCTATGGTTCTCTATGATGAGTCTATGGGTCTCTGTGTGGTTAGTCTATGAGTCTCTGTGTGATGAGTCTATGGTCTCAATGATGAGTCTATGGGTCTCTGTGTGATGATGAGTCTATGGGTCTCTATGTGAGGAGTCTATGGGTCTCTGTGTGATGATGATGAGTCTATGGGTCTCTATGATGAGTCTATGGGTCTCTGCGTGATGATGATGAGTCTATGGGTCTCTGTGTGATGATGAGTCTATGGGTTTCTATGATGAGTCTATGGGTCTCGATGATGAGTCTATTATGGGTCTCTGTGTGATGAGTCTATGGGTCTCTGTGTGATTAGTCTATGGGTCTCTATGATGAGTCTATGGGTCTCTGTGTGGTGATGAGTCTATGGGTCTCTGTGTGATGATGATGAGTCTATGGGTCTCTATGATGAGTCTATGGGTCTCTATGCGATGATGATGAGTCTATGGGCCGCTATGTGATGATGAGTCTATGGGTCTCTGTGTGATGAGTCTATGGGTCTCTATGATGAGTCTATGGTTCTCTATGATGAGTCTATGGGTCTCTGTATGGTTAGTCTATGGGTCTCTGTTTGATGAGTCTATGGGTCTCTATGATGAGTTTATGGGTCTCTGTGTGTGATGATCAGTCTATAGGTCTCTATGTGTGATGATGAGTCTATGGGTCTCTGTGTGTCATGATGAATCTATGGGTCTCTATGTGTGATGATGAGTCTATGGGTCTCTTTGATGAGTCTATGGGTCTCTATGTGATGATGATGAGTCTATGGGTCTCTCTGTGATGAGTCTATGGGTCTCTGTGTGATGATGATGAGTCTATGGGTCTCTATGATGAGTATATGGGTCTCTGTGTGATTATGATGAGTCTATGAGTCTCTGTGTGATGATGAGTCTATGGGTCTCTATGATGAGTCTATATGTCTCTATGATGAGTCTATGGGTCTCTGTGTGATGAGTCTATTGGTCTCTATGTGATGATGATGAGTCTATGGGTCTCTATGATGAGTCTATGGGTCTCTATGTGATGATGATGAGTCTATGGGTCTCTATGATGAGTCTATGGGTCTCTATGTGATGAGTCTATGGGTCTCTATGATGAGTCTATGGGTCTCTATGATGAGTCTATGGGTCTCTATGATGAGTCTATGTGTTTATATGATGAGTCTATGGGTCTCTGTGTGATGAGTCTATGGGTCTCTATGATGAGTCTATGGGTCTCTGTGTGATGAGTCTATGGGTCTCTATGATGAGTCTATTGGTCTCTATGTGATGATGATGAGTCTATGGGTCTCTATGATGAGTCTATGGGTCTCTATGTGATGATGATGAGTCTATGGGTCTCTATGATGAGTCTATGGGTCTCTATGTGATGAGTCTATGGGTCTCTATGATGAGTCTATGGGTCTCTATGATGAGTCTATGGGTCTCTATGATGAGTTTATGGGTCTCTGTGTGTGATGATCAGTCTATAGGTCTCTATGTGTGATGATGAGTCTATGGGTCTCTGTGTGTCATGATGAATCTATGTGTCTCTATGTGTGATGATGAGTCTATGGGTCTCTTTGATGAGTCTATGGGTTTCTATGTGATGATGATGAGTCTATGGGTCTCTCTGTGATGAGTCTATGGGTCTCTGTGTGATGATGATGAGTCTATGGGTCTCTATGATGAGTCTATGGGTCTCTGTGTGATTATGATGAGTCTATGAGTCTCTGTGTGATGATGAGTCTATGGGTCTCTATGATGAGTCTATATGTCTCTATGATGAGTCTATGGGTCTCTGTGTGATGAGTCTATTGGTCTCTATGTGATGATGATGAGTCTATGGGTCTCTATGATGAGTCTATGGGTCTCTATGTGATGATGATGAGTCTATGGGTCTCTATGATGAGTCTATGGGTCTCTATGTGATGAGTCTATGGGTCTCTATGATGAGTCTATGGGTCTCTATGATGAGTCTATGGGTCTCTATGATGAGTCTATGTGTTTATATGATGAGTCTATGGGTCTCTGTGTGATGAGTCTATGGGTCTCTATGATGAGTCTATGGGTCTCTGTGTGATGAGTCTATGGGTCTCTATGATGAGTCTATTGGTCTCTATGTGATGATGATGAGTCTATGGGTCTCTATGATGAGTCTATGGGTCTCTATGTGATGATGATGAGTCTATGGGTCTCTATGATGAGTCTATGGGTCTCTATGTGATGAGTCTATGGGTCTCTATGATGAGTCTATGGGTCTCTATGATGAGTCTATGGGTCTCTATGATGAGTCTATGTGTTTATATGATGAGTCTATGGGTCTCTGTGTGATGAGTCTATGGGTCTCTATGATGAGTCTATGGGTCTCTGTTTGATGAGTCTATGGGTCTCTATGATGAGTCTATGGGTCTCCGTGTGAGTGAGTCTATGGGTCTCTATGATGAGTCTATGGGTCTCTCTGTGAGTGAGTCTATGGGTCTCTATGATAAGTCCATGGGTCTCTGTGTGATGAGTCTATGGGTCTCTATGATGAGTCTATGAGTCTCTGTGTGGTGATGATGATGAGTCTATGCGTCTCTATGATGAGCCTATGGGTCTCTATGATGAGTCTATGGGTCTCTGTGTGATGATGATGAGTCTATGGGTCTCTATGATGAGTCTATGGGTCTCTATGATGAGTCTAGGGGTCTCTATGATGAGTCTATGCGTCTCTGTGTAGTGAGTCTATGGGTCTCTGTGTGATGAGTTTATGGGTCTCTGTGTGATGAGTCTATGGGTCTCTATGATGAGTCTATGGGTCTCTCTGTGAGTGAGTCTATGGGTCTCTATGATAAGTCCATGGGTCTCTGTGAGATGAATCTATGGGTCTCTATGATGAGTCTATGAGTCTCTGTGTGGTGATGATGATGAGTCTATGCGTCTCTATGATGAGCCTATGGGTCTCTATGATGAGTCTATGGGTCTCTGTGTGATGATGATGAGTCTATGGGTCTCTATGATGAGTCTATGGGTCTCTATGATGAGTCTAGGGGTCTCTATGATGAGTCTATGCGTCTCTGTGTAGTGAGTCTATGGGTCTCTGTGTGATGAGTTTATGGGTCTCTGTGTGATGAGTCTATGGGTCTCTATGATGAGTCTATGGGTCTCTATGATGAGTCTATGGGTCTCTATGTGATGATGAGTCTATGGGTCTCTGTGATGAGTCTATGGGTCTCTATGTGATGATGATGATGAGTCTATGGGTCTCTATGATGAGTCTATGGGTCTCTGTGTGATGATGATGAGTCTTTGGGTCTCTATGATGAGTCTATGGGTCTCTGTATGGTTAGTCTATGGGTCTCTGTTTGATGAGTCTATGGGTCTCTATGATGAGTTTATGGGTCTCTGTGTGTGATGATCAGTCTATAGGTCTCTATGTGTGATGATGAGTCTATGGGTCTCTGTGTGTCATGATGAATCTATGGGTCTCTATGTGTGATGATGAGTCTATGGGTCTCTTTGATGAGTCTATGGGTCTCTATGTGATGATGATGAGTCTATGGGTCTCTCTGTGATGAGTCTATGGGTCTCTGTGTGATGATGATGAGTCTATGGGTCTCTATGATGAGTCTATGGGTCTCCGTGTGATTATGATGAGTCTATGAGTCTCTGTGTGATGATGAGTCTATGGGTCTCTATGATGAGTCTATATGTCTCTATGATGAGTCTATGGGTCTCTGTGTGATGAGTCTATTGGTCTCTATGTGATGATGATGAGTCTATGGGTCTCTATGATGAGTCTATGGGTCTCTATGTGATGATGATGAGTCTATGGGTCTCTATGATGAGTCTATGGGTCTCTATGTGATGAGTCTATGGGTCTATATGATGAGTCTATGGGTCTCTATGATGAGTCTATGGGTCTCTATGATGAGTCTATGTGTTTATATGATGAGTCTATGGGTCTCTGTGTGATGAGTCTATGGGTCTCTATGATGAGTCTATGGGTCTCTGTGTGATGAGTCTATGGGTCTCTATGATGAGTCTATGTGTTTATATGATGAGTCTATGGGTCTCTGTGTGATGAGTCTATGGGTCTCCATGATGAGTCTATGGGTCTCTGTGTGAGTGAGTCTATGGGTCTCTATGATGAGTCTATGGGTCTCTCTGTGAGTGAGTCTATGGGTCTCTATGATAAGTCCAATGGTCTCTGTGTGATGAGTCTATGGGTCTCTATGATGAGTCTATGAGTCTCTGTGTGGTGATGATGATGAGTCTATGCGTCTCTATGATGAGCCTATGGGTCTCTATGATGAGTCTATGGGTCTCTGTGTGATGATGATGAGTCTATGGGTCTCTATGATGAGTCTATGGGTCTCTATGATGAGTCTAGGGGTCTCTATGATGAGTCTATGCGTCTCTGTGTAGTGAGTCTATGGGTCTCTGTGTGATGAGTTTATGGGTCTCTGTGTGATGAGTCTATGGGTCTCTATGATGAGTCTATGGGTCTCTCTGTGAGTGAGTCTATGGGTCTCTATGATAAGTCCATGGGTCTCTGTGTGATGAGTCTATGGGTCTCTATGATGAGTCTATGAGTCTCTGTGTGGTGATGATGATGAGTCTATGCGTCTCTATGATGAGCCTATGGGTCTCTATGATGAGTCTATGGGTCTCTGTGTGATGATGATGAGTCTATGGGTCTCTATGATGAGTCTATGGGTCTCTATGATGAGTCTAGGGGTCTCTATGATGAGTCTATGCGTCTCTTTGTAATGAGTCTATGGGTCTCTGTGTGATGAGTTTATGGGTCTCTGTGTGATGAGTCTATGGGTCTCTATGATGAGTCTATGGGTCTCTATGATGAGTCTATGGGTCTCTATGTGATGATGAGTCTATGGGTCTCTGTGATGAGTCTATGGGTCTCTATGTGATGATGATGATGAGTCTATGGGTCTCTATGATGAGTCTATGGGTCTCTGTGTGATGATGATGAGTCTTTGGGTCTCTATGATGAGTCTATGGGTCTCTATGATGAGTCTATGGGTCTCTGTGTGGTGATGAGTCTATGGGTCTCTGTGTGATGATGATGAGTCTATGGGTCTCTATGATGAGTCTATGGGTCTCTATGCGATGATGATGAGTCTATGGGCCTCTATGTGATGATGAGTCTATGGGTCTCTGTGTGATGAGTCTATGGGTCTCTATGATGAGTCTATGGTTCTCTATGATGAGTCTATGGGTCTCTGTATGGTTAGTCTATGGGTCTCTGTTTGATGAGTCTATGGGTCTCTATGATGAGTTTATGGGTCTCTGTGTGTGATGATCAGTCTATAGGTCTCTATGTGTGATGATGAGTCTATGGGTCTCTGTGTGTCATGATGAATCTATGGGTCTCTATGTGTGATGATGAGTCTATGGGGTCTCTTTGATGAGTCTATGGGTCTCTATGTGATGATGATGAGTCTATGGGTCTCTCTGTGATGAGTCTATGGGTCTCTGTGTGATGATGATGAGTCTATGGGTCCCTATGATGAGTATATGGGTCTCTGTGTGATTATGATGAGTCTATGAGTCTCTGTGTGATGATGAGTCTATGGGTCTCTATGATGAGTCTATATGTCTCTATGATGAGTCTATGGGTCTCTGTGTGATGAGTCTATTGGTCTCTATGTGATGATGATGAGTCTATGGGTCTCTATGATGAGTCTATGGGTCTCTATGTGATGATGATGAGTCTATGGGTCTCTATGATGAGTCTATGGGTCTCTATGTGATGAGTCTATGGGTCTCTATGATGAGTCTATGGGTCTCTATGATGAGTCTATGGGTCTCTATGATGAGTCTATGTGTTTATATGATGAGTCTATGGGTCTCTGTGTGATGAGTTTATGGGTCTCTATGATGAGTCTATGGGTCTCTGTGTGATGAGTCTATGGGTCTCTATGATGAGTCTATTGGTCTCTATGTGATGATGATGAGTCTATGGGTCTCTATGATGAGTCTATGGGTCTCTATGTGATGATGATGAGTCTATGGGTCTCTATGATGAGTCTATGGGTCTCTATGTGATGAGTCTATGGGTCTCTATGATGAGTCTATGGGTCTCTATGATGAGTCTATGGGTCTCTATGATGAGTTTATGGGTCTCTGTGTGTGATGATCAGTCTATAGGTCTCTATGTGTGATGATGAGTCTATGGGTCTCTGTGTGTCATGATGAATTTATGGGTCTCTATGTGTGATGATGAGTCTATGGGTCTCTTTGATGAGTCTATGGGTCTCTATGTGATGATGATGAGTCTATGGGTCTCTCTGTGATGAGTCTATGGGTCTCTGTGTGATGATGATGAGTCTATGGGTCTCTATGATGAGTCTATGGGTCTCCGTGTGATTATGATGAGTCTATGAGTCTCTGTGTGATGATGAGTCTATGGGTCTCTATGATGAGTCTATATGTCTCTATGATGAGTCTATGGGTCTCTGTGTGATGAGTCTATTGGTCTCTATGTGATGATGATGGGTCTATGGGTCTCTATGATGAGTCTATGGGTCTCTATGTGATGATGATGAGTCTATGGGTCTCTATGATGAGTCTATGGGTCTCTATGTGATGAGTCTATGGGTCTCTATGATGAGTCTATGGGTCTCTATGATGAGTCTATGGGTCTCTATGATGAGTCTATGTGTTTATATGATGAGTCTATGGGTCTCTGTGTGATGAGTCTATGGGTCTCTATGATGAGTCTATGGGTCTCTGTGTGATGAGTCTATGGGTCTCTATGATGAGTCTATTGGTCTCTATGTGATGATGATGAGTCTATGGGTCTCTATGATGAGTCTATGGGTCTCTATGTGATGATGATGAGTCTATGGGTCTCTATGATGAGTCTATGGGTCTCTATGTGATGAGTCTATGGGTCTCTATGATGAGTCTATGGGTCTCTATGATGAGTCTATGGGTCTCTATGATGAGTCTATGTGTTTATATGATGAGTCTATGGGTCTCTGTGTGATGAGTCTATGGGTCTCTATGATGAGTCTATGGGTCTCTGTGTGATGAGTCTATGGGTCTCTATGATGAGTCTATGGGTCTCTGTGTGAGTGAGTCTATGGGTCTCTATGATGAGTCTATGGGTCTCTCTGTGAGTGAGTCTATGGGTCTCTATGATAAGTCCATGGGTCTCTGTGTGATGAGTCTATGGGTCTCTATGATGAGTCTATGAGTCTCTGTGTGGTGATGATGATGAGTCTATGCGTCTCTATGATGAGCCTATGGGTCTCTATGATGAGTCTATGGGTCTCTGTGTGATGATGATGAGTCTATGGGTCTCTATGATGAGTCTATGGGTCTCTATGATGAGTCTAGGGGTCTCTATGATGAGTCTATGCGTCTCTGTGTAGTGAGTCTATGGGTCTCTGTGTGATGAGTTTATGGGTCTCTGTGTGATGAGTCTATGGGTCTCTATGATGAGTCTATGGGTCTCTCTGTGAGTGAGTCTATGGGTCTCTATGATAAGTCCATGGGTCTCTGTGAGATGAATCTATGGGTCTCTATGATGAGTCTATGAGTCTCTGTGTGGTGATGATGATGAGTCTATGCGTCTCTATGATGAGCCTATGGGTCTCTATGATGAGTCTATGGGTCTCTGTGTGATGATGATGAGTCTATGGGTCTCTATGATGAGTCTATGGGTCTCTATGATGAGTCTAGGGGTCTCTATGATGAGTCTATGCGTCTCTGTGTAGTGAGTCTATGGGTCTCTGTGTGATGAGTTTATGGGTCTCTGTGTGATGAGTCTATGGGTCTCTATGATGAGTCTATGGGTCTCTATGATGAGTCTATGGGTCTCTATGTGATGATGAGTCTATGGGTCTCTGTGATGAGTCTATGGGTCTCTATGTGATGATGATGATGAGTCTATGGGTCTCTATGATGAGTCTATGGGTCTCTGTGTGATGATGATGAGTCTTTGGGTCTCTATGATGAGTCTATGGGTCTCTGTATGGTTAGTCTATGGGTCTCTGTTTGATGAGTCTATGGGTCTCTATGATGAGTTTATGGGTCTTTGTGTGTGATGATCAGTCTATAGGTCTCTATGTGTGATGATGAGTCTATGGGTCTCTGTGTGTCATGATGAATCTATGGGTCTCTATGTGTGATGATGAGTCTATGGGTCTCTTTGATGAGTCTATGGGTCTCTATGTGATGATGATGAGTCTATGGGTCTCTCTGTGATGAGTCTATGGGTCTCTGTGTGATGATGATGAGTCGATGGGTCTCTATGATGAGTCTATGGGTCTCCGTGTGATTATGATGAGTCTATGAGTCTCTGTGTGATGATGAGTCTATGGGTCTCTATGATGAGTCTATATGTCTCTATGATGAGTCTATGGGTCTCTGTGTGATGAGTCTATTGGTCTCTATGTGATGATGATGAGTCTATGGGTCTCTATGATGAGTCTATGGGTCTCTATGTGATGATGATGAGTCTATGGGTCTCTATGATGAGTCTATGGGTCTCTATGTGATGAGTCTATGGGTCTCTATGATGAGTCTATGGGTCTCTATGATGAGTCTATGGGTCTCTATGATGAGTCTATGTGTTTATATGATGAGTCTATGGGTCTCTGTGTGATGAGTCTATGGGTCTCTATGATGAGTCTATGGGTCTCTGTGTGATGAGTCTATGGGTCTCTATGATGAGTCTATGTGTTTATATGATGAGTCTATGGGTCTCTGTGTGATGAGTCTATGGGTCTCTATGATGAGTCTATGGGTCTCTGTGTGATGAGTCTATGGGTCTCTATGATGAGTCTATGGGTCTCTGTGTGAGTGAGTCTATGGGTCTCTATGATGAGTCTATGGGTCTCTCTGTGAGTGAGTCTATGGGTCTCTATGATAAGTCCATGGGTCTCTGTGTGATGAGTCTATGGGTCTCTATGATGAGTCTATGAGTCTCTGTGTGGTGATGATGATGAGTCTATGCGTCTCTATGATGAGCCTATGGGTCTCTATGATGAGTCTATGGTTCTCTGTGTGATGATGATGAGTCTATGGGTCTCTATGATGAGTCTATGGGTCTCTATGATGAGTCTAGGGGTCTCTATGATGAGTCTATGCGTCTCTGTGTAGTGAGTCTATGGGTCTCTGTGTGATGAGTTTATGGGTCTCTGTGTGATGAGTCTATGGGTCTCTATGATGAGTCTATGGGTCTCTCTGTGAGTGAGTCTATGGGTCTCTATGATAAGTCCATGGGTCTCTGTGTGATGAGTCTATGGGTCTCTATGATGAGTCTATGAGTCTCTGTGTGGTGATGATGATGAGTCTATGCGTCTCTATGATGAGCCTATGGGTCTCTATGATGAGTCTATGGGTCTCTGTGTGATGATGATGAGTCTATGGGTCTCTATGATGAGTCTATGGGTCTCTATGATGAGTCTAGGGGTCTCTATGATGAGTCTATGCGTCTCTTTGTAGTGAGTCTATGGGTCTCTGTGTGATGAGTTTATGGGTCTCTGTGTGATGAGTCTATGGGTCTCTATGATGAGTCTATGGGTCTCTATGATGAGTCTATGGGTCTCTATGTGATGATGAGTCTATGGGTCTCTGTGATGAGTCTATGGGTCTCTATTTGATGATAATGATGAGTCTATGGGTCTCTATGATGAGTCTATGGGTCTCTGTGTGATGATGATGAGTCTTTGGGTCTCTATGATGAGTCTATGGGTCTCTGTGATGAGTCTATGGGTCTCTGTGTGATGATGATAAGTCTATGGGTCTCTGTGATGAGTCTATGGATCTCTATGATGAGTCTATGGGTCTCTGTGTGATGATGATGAGTCTATGGGTCTCTGTGTGATGATGATAAGTCTATGGGTCTCTGTGATGAGTTTATTGGTCTCTATGATGAGTTTATGGGTCTCTATGATAAGTCTATGGGTCTCTGTGTGATCATGATGAGTCTATGGGTCTCTATGATGAGTCTATGGGTCTCTGTGTGATGATGAGTCTATGGGTCTCTGTGTGATGGTGAGTCTATGGGTCTCTGTGTGATGAGTCTATGGGTATCTGTGTGATGATCAGTCTATGGGTCTCTGTGTGATGAGTCTATGGGTCTCTGTGTGATGATGATGAGTCTATGGGTCTCTGTGTGATGAGTATATGGGTCTCTGTGTGATGATGATGAGTCTATGGGTCTCATAGAGACTCATAGAGACCCATAGACTAATCATCATCACACAAAGACCCATAGACTCATCATAGAGACCCATAGACTCATCATCACACAGTGACCCATAGACTCATCATGATCACACAGAGACCCATAGACTCATCATAGAGACCCATTAACTCATCATAGAGACCCATAGACTCATCACAGAGACCCATAGACTTATCATCATCACACAGAGACCCATAGACTCATCATCATCACACAGAGACCCATAGACTCATCATAGAGACCCATAGACTCATCATCATCACACAGAGACCCATAGACTCATCACACAGAGACCCATAGTCTCATCACACAGAGACCCATAGACTCATCATAGAGACCCATAGACTCATCACACAAAGACCCATAGACTCATCATAGAGACCCATAGACTCATCATAGAGATCCATAGACTCATCATCACACAGAGACCCATAGACTCATCATCATCACACAGAGACCCATAGACTCATCATAGAGACCCATAGACTCATCATCACACAGAGACCCATAGACTCATCATCACACAGAGACCCATAGACTCATCATAGAGACCCATAGACTCATCATCATCACACAGAGACCCATAGACTCATCATCATCACACAGCGACCCATAGACTCATCATAGAGACCCATAGACTGATCATCATCACATAGAGACCCATAGACTCATCATAGAGTCCCATAGACTCATCATAGAGACCCATAGACTCATCATAGAGACCCATTGACTCATCACAGAGACCCATAGACTCATCATAGAGACCCATAGACTCATCATAGAGACCCATAGACTCATCATCATCACACAGAGACCCATAGACTCATCATAGAGACCCATAGACTCATCATCACACAGAGACCCATAGACTCATCATCATCACACAGAGACCCATAGACTCATCATCACACAGAGACCCATAGACTCATCATCATCACACAGAGACCCATAGACTCATCATCACATAGAGACCCATAGACTCATCATCATCACACAGAGACCCATAGACTCATCATAGAGACCCATAGACTCATCATAGAGACCCATAGACTCATCATAGAGACCCATAGACTCATCATAGAGACCCATAGACTCATCACACAGAGACCCATAGACTCATCATAGAGACCCATAGACTCATCATTATCACACAGAGACCCATAGACTCATCATTATCACATAGAGACCCATAGACTCATCATAGAGACCCATAGACTCATCATTATCCCACAGAGACCCATAGACTCATCATTATCACATAGAGACCCATAGACTCATCATAGAGACCCATAGACTCATCATTATCACACAGAGACCCATAGACTCATCATTATCACACATAGCCCCATAGACTCATCATCATCACACAGAGACCCATAGACTCATCATCATCACACAGAGACCCATAGACTCATCATCATCACACAGAGACCCATAGACTCATCATCATCACACAGAGACCCATAGACTCATCATAGAGACCCATAGACTCATCATCATCACACAGAGACCCATAGACTCATCATCACACATAGACCCATAGACTCATCATAGAGACCCATAGACTCATCATCATCACACAGAGACCCATAGACTCATCATCACACAGAGACCCATAGACTCATCATAGAGACCCATAGACTCACACAGAGACCCATAGACTCATCATCACACAGAGACCCATAGACTCATCATCATCACACAGCGACCCATAGACTCATCATAGAGACCCATATGCTCATCATCATCATCACACAGAGACCCATAGACTCATCATCATCACACAGAGACCCATAGACTCATCATAGAGACCCATAGACTCACACAGAGACCCATAGACTCATCATCATCACACAGAGACCCATAGACTCATCATCATCACACAGAGACCCATAGACTCATCATAGAGACCCATATACTCATCATCATCATCACACAGAGACCCATAGACTCATCATCATCACACAGAGACCCATAGACTCATCATAGAGACCCATAGACTCATCATCACACAGAGACCCATAGACTCATCATAGAGACCCATAGACTCATCATCATTACACAGAGACCCACAGACTCATCATCATCACACAGAGACCCATAGACTCATCATAGAGACCCATAAATCGACATCGGATTCGCGGGTTTTGAGCCCGCGGTTCGCGGTGCGTGGCGAGCGCGACATGCACCGCCTCCCTCCGAGGTGGCCGCCACGGCACGCACGCAAGCATGCACCTTCTTTAATCTTGCGCTCTTTCCGATTCCAAATTACCGCGATTGAGAATCGACAGGCCGATTCACTCGACGTCGATTTCAATCGACGGCGGATAGTACCCATCGCAAGCGGTTGGTTCGAATCGATTATTCTGCTCTTCTTCCCACCCTACCCCTCAGCACAAATCGAACACGTCAACTCGCTCAACTTCTCCCCATCGATTATCGATTGTTTTAAATAATCGAAATCGCGGTCGTGTTTTCTTCAGGCGGGGAATCGATTCCTCGGGTTACCTGTTTGCCTCCCCACCCCATCCCTTCCCGCCGATGACGTCACCGCTCCCACCACTCTATAAGGAACCCCTCCCCCTTCCCCACACGCGCGGACACAACCCTCCCCCCGCAACATCCGTTACCCAAATATGGGTAAAGAGGCGTGTCTCACTAACCCACCCCTCTCCCTGCCCACTTCTGGCGCGATACGGCTCTCCCATTGGTCGATGTGTGGGTGGGAAGAGGGGTGGCCGAGAAGGGGGGGCGAAAGAGGGGGGGGCGAGAGAAAGGGGGGGCGTTGCGAGAGAGAGAAGGGGCGGGGCGAGAGAGAGGGGGCGGGGCGAGCTAGCGTGGATGGGCGGGGCGAGATAGTGGTGGGCGGGGCGAATAAAAATGAAGGGGGGGGGAGCGAGTGAGTGAGAGAGAGAGAGGGGCGGGTGCGGGCGAGAGAAGGGGGAGGGGAGGGGCCGTCGTTGCCCCTAACAACCGCGAGGCGCCCGCGCATGCGCAGTGAGGCCGAGGAGGGAATTTTGAAACGGTTGGACGGTGTGAGAGGCTTAGACGACACCAAAGAAACTCGACGCTTTTTAAAAAAATTTTTTTATTAAAATTAAAGTTATAATCGTTACGATCGCTTACTTTTACATCGTCAACTACTTCGTGAGGCGCGTGAAACCGATAGGCGTTCTAAAAACAGCAACAAAAAACTGACTAAATAATGTAACTTTTTGTGTGTGTTTCGATTAGGTGTGTGAATATCTTGTTGAAGTGTTTATTAAATTACTAATTTGTGTGTATATAATTGTCCGCTATTTAATCTGAGGGGAATTTTATTTTACTTTAAAAAAATAAAGTGTTACATTTTTATTTTATTTATTTATTTAATTTTGTTTCATTTTAAATTAACCATCGGGTTCGCTACGCACGGAAAGTTCGGGTGAGTACTGTGTGAGTGTGTGCACCTAGCCCGGCACCAGCACTGTGTGTGTATGTCAGTGTATGTCAGTGTGTCAATGTGTCAAGGTGTGTGTGTCAATGTGTGTGTCTGTGTGTGTGTCAGTGTCTGTGTGTGTGTCAATGTGTGTGTGTCAGTGTGTGTCTGTGTGTGTGTCAGTGCGTGTGTGTGTCTGTGTGTCAGTGTGTGTCAGTGTGTGTGTGTCTGTGTGTCTGTGTGTCAGTGTGTGTGTCTGTGTGTGTGTGTCTGTGTGTGTGTGTCAGTGTATGTCAGTGTCTGTGTGTGTCAGTGTGTGTGTGTCAATGTGTGTCAGTGTCTGTGTGTCAGTGTGTGTCAGTGTCTGTGTGTCAGTGTCTGTGTGTGTCAATGTGTGTCAGTGTCTGTGTGTCAGTGTGTGTGTGTCAATGTGTGTCAGTGTCTGTGTCTGTGTGTGTCAGTGTCTCTGTGTGTGTGTCTGTGTGTGTGTCAATGTGTGTCAGTGTCTGTGTGTCAGTGTGTGTCAATGTGTGTCAGTGTGTGTGTGTGTCAGTGTCTGTGTGTCAGTGTGTGTGTGTCAGTGTATGTCAGTGTCTGTGTGTGTCAGTGTGTGTGTGTCAATGTGTGTCAGTGTCTGTGTGTCAGTGTGTGTCAGTGTGTGTGTGTCAGTGTATGTCAGTATGTGTGTGTCAGTGTGTGTCAGTGTCTGTGTGTGTGTCAGTGTGTGTCAGTGTCTGTGTGTGTGTCAGTGTGTGTGTGTCAGTGTATGTCAGTGTGTGTGTCAGTGTGTGTCAGTGTGTGTGTGTGTCAGTGTGTGTCAGTGTGTGTCAGTGTGTGTGTGTCAGTGTGTGTGTCAGTGTGTGTAAGTGTGTGTCAGTGTGTGTGTGTCAGTATCTGTGTCAGTGGGTGTCAGTGTGTGTCAGTGTGTGTCTGTGTGTGTGTGTGTTAGTGTATGTGTGTCAGTGTGTGTGTGTCAGTGTGTGTTAGTGTCTGTGTGTCAGTGTGTGTTAGTGTCTGTGTGTCAGTGCGTGTGTGTCAGTGTGTGTGCGTCTGTGTGTGTGTCAGTGTCTGTGTGTCAGTGTGTGTCAGTGTCTGTGTGTCAGTGTCTGTGTGTGTCAATGTGTGTCAGTGTCTGTGTGTCAGTGTATGTCAGTGTGTGTCAGTGTGTGTGTGTCAATGTGTGTCAGTGTCTGTGTCTGTGTGTGTCAGTGTCTCTGTGTGTGTGTCTGTGTGTGTGTCAATGTGTGTCAGTGTCTGTGTGTCAGTGTGTGTGTGTCAATGTGTGTCAGTGTCTGTGTCTGTGTGTGTCAGTGTCTCTGTGTGTGTGTCTGTGTGTGTGTCAATGTGTGTCAGTGTCTGTGTGTCAGTGTGTGTCAATGTGTGTCAGTGTGTGTGTGTGTCAGTGTCTGTGTGTCAGTGTGTGTGTGTCAGTGTATGTCAGTGTCTGTGTGTGTCAGTGTGTGTGTGTCAATGTGTGTCAGTGTCTGTGTGTCAGTGTGTGTCAGTGTCTGTGTGTCAGTGTGTGTCAGTGTCTGTGTGTCAGTGTGTGTGTGTCAGTGTATGTCAGTGTGTGTGTGTCAGTGTGTGTCAGTGTCTGTGTGTATGTCAGTGTGTGTCAGTGTCTGTGTGTGTGTCAGTGTGTGTGTGTGTCAGTGTATGTCAGTGTGTGTGTCAGTGTGTGTCAGTGTGTGTGTGTGTGTCAGTGTGTGTCAGTGTGTGTCAGTGTGTGTGTGTCAGTGTGTGTGTCAGTGTGTGTGTGTCAGTGTGTGTCAGTGTGTGTGTGTCAGTATCTGTGTCAGTGTGTGTCAGTGTGTGTCAGTGTGTGTCTGTGTGTGTCTGTGTGTGTGTGTGTTAGTGTATGTGTGTCAGTGTGTGTGTGTCAGTGTGTGTTAGTGTCTGTGTGTCAGTGTGTGTTAGTGTCTGTGTGTCAGTGTGTGTGTGTCAGTGTGTGTGTGTCTGTGTGTGTGTCAGTGTCTGTGTGTCTGTGTGTGTTAGTGTGTGTGTGTGTGTGTCAGTGTGTGTGTCAGTGTGTGTGTGTGTCAGTGTGTGTGTGTGTGTCTGTGTGTGTCAGTGTCTGTGTGTGTCAGTGTCTGTGTGTCTGTGTGTGTCAGTGTCTGTGTGTGTCAGTGTCTGTGTGTCTGTGTGTGTTAGTGTCAGTGTGTGTCTGTGTGTGTCAGTGTCTGTGTGTGTCTGTGTGTGTCAGTGTCTGTGTGTGTCAGTGTCTGTGTGTGTATCAGTGTGTGTGTGTGTCTGTGTGTGTGTCTGTGTGTCAGTGTCTGTGTGGGTGTCAGTGTCTGTGTGTGTCAGTGTCTGTGTGTGTGTTAGTGTCTGTGTGTGTGTCAGTGTCTGTGGGTGTGTGTCAGTGTCTGTGTGTGGCAGTGTCTGTGTGTGTCAGTGTCTGTGTGTGTCAGTGTCTGTGTCTGTGTGTCAGTGTCTATGTGTGGAAGAGGAAGTCACCCCCTGTGAGTGGCTGGCTGAGGTGCCATCTGTTGAGGAAGTACTGAAGGCAATCCGGAGTCTGAGACCAGGAAAAGCACCGGGCAGAGATGATCTCCCAAGCGAAATGCTGAGGGAGGGTGGCGTTTGTGCACAGACTGCCCTATATGACATCATAACAACAGTCTGAACCACTGGACGGGTTCCGCAGGATTGGAAGGATGCCCTGGTGGTCTCCCTCTTTAAGAAGGGGGACCGCACAGACTGTAACAACTACAGGGGCATCTCACTCCTCAGTGTGCCGGGAAAGGTCCTGGCAAGGATTATTCAACATCGCCTTGCCAGGCACGCTGAGGAGAGGCTTGCGGAGCCCCAATGCGGTTTCAGGAAAGGGCGGTCCTGCACAGATGCCATATTTTCTGTCCGTCTGCTACAGCAGAGGTGTAGGGAATTCCAGCAAGACCTACATCTCTGCTTTATTGACCTGGTCAAGGCATATGATACCATCAGTAGGCCTGGGCTCTGGGTTGTTCTAAGTGCTTTTGGAGTCCCTGACCCCCTGCTCACGATCATTAAGGACCTTCATGATGGTGAGCAGGCCCGGGTAAAACTACGTGGCCGGGATTCAGAGCCATTCCCTGTACACCTTGGGGTGCAACAGGGATGTCCTCTGGCTCCCACATTATTTAACATCTATTTTGACCACGTAGTTCGTGAAGCCCTCAATCGCTGTACCGGAGGAATTTCCATCTGGTACAGATACAATGGGAGGCTGATCGATGCCCGGGTGCGGTCAAGGGATGGCTCCCTATTGGTCAACCACATTACGTATGCCGATGATTTGGTAATAGCTGCTCATTCAGAGGAGGAGTTGGAGACACTGCTGATGAGACTGGAGCGTGCCACTAAGAGGTGGGGCCTTACCATCAGCCCCACCAAAACTAAGCACCTGCCTGGGTATTTTGTACCATCGGACACTCCACCCCCACAACTCCCAATCGGTGATGGGGCAGTTGTGGAGAGAGTGGAGAGTTTCCCAAAACTGGGCAGTGTGCTTATGACCGGCTCCGGTTTAACAGCAGAGGTCTCACTCCGAATCAGTCGAATGGCAATATCTTTTCATCGGCTGCGTAACGCTGTGTGGAAGCTACCTGGTCTGTCGCTCCGCACTAAGCTTCAGGTCTTCTCGGCCACGGTCATTCCCTCCCTTCTCTACACTTGCGAAACGTGGACCCCCCTAATGGAACATCTTTGCCGGTTAGAAACATTTGGGCTGGCCTGCCTACGTTCCATCCTGGGTTTAACCAGACTGGATTGTGTGAGGAGCTCACAAATCCTTGAAATATCTGGGCAAAGTCCCATCGGTGAGCTCCTCGGGCAGGCAAGGCTGCGTTGGCTGGGTCATGTAGCCCGCATGCCCAGCCACCGCATGCCGAAACAGCTTTTGTTCGGCTGGATCGAGGGGGCTAAACGGGCGCGGCACGGGCTAGAGAAGAGATGGAGTGATGTGGTACAGGAGGAAGTGGAGCTGAGTGGACTTGCCGATGACTGGTATTGGCGGTGTCAAGATCGGCCTCTGTGGAGGAGGCTCGTGAAGGATGCTACTGGGCAGTTGGAGGCAGTCGGCCTCCAACAACAACGGAGGGCGGAGGAGCGACGCTCACAACAGCGAGCGGAGCGCCGGGTGGCTAAAGCACAGCAGATTAGCACAGTAGGGGGCACAGGTGGTGCATCAGCCAGTCATCTCAGTCAGTCGACCCGTGGCACCTGCTGGGTCTGCCCCGTGACATCCTGCCAGCGGGCGTTCGACACTTCACGTGGTGGCCTCAAGGTGCACGTGGCCTGGCACGAGCGTCGTGGTGACGTCACCGCCACTCAGTGGCGAATGGCGGTTGTTGTGTTGTTGTGTTGTTGTTGTGTTGTTGTTGTGTTGTGTTGTTGTTGTGTTGTTGTTGTTGTGCAGGCGATATCGTGCTTCTTAATAAAAAGGTGCCCCCTACGAATACTGTCTCCAAAGCCACTGCACTGCAGACGTATCGCTGGGCCCACAGACTTAACGCTGGGCCCACAGACTTAACGCTGGACCCATAGACTTAACGCTGGGCCCACAGACTTAACGCTGGACCCATAGACTTACCGCTGGACCCATAGACTTACCGCTGGACCCATAGACTTAACGATGAACCCATAGACTTACTGCTGGACCCATAGACTTACCGCTGGACCCATAGACTTAACGATGGGCCCATAGACTTAACTCTGGACCCATAGACTTAACGCTGGGCCCATAGACTTAACCCTGGACCCACAGACTTAACGCTGGACCCACAGACTTAACTCTGGACCCATAGACTTAACGCTGGACCCACAGACTTAACGCTGGACCCACAGACTTAACGCTGGACCCACAGACTTAACTCTGGACCCACAGACTTAACGATGGACCCACAGACTTAACGATGGACCCACAGACTTACCGCTGGACCCATAGACTTAACTCTGGACCCATAGACTTAACGATGGACCCATAGACTTAACTCTGGACCCATAGACTTAACTCTGGACCCATAGACTTAACGCTGGACCCATAGACTTAACGCTGGACCCACAGACTTAACGCTGGACCCACAGACTTAACGCTGGACCCACAGACTTAACTCTGGACCCACAGACTTAACGATGGACCCACAGACTTAACGATGGACCCACAGACTTACCGCTGGACCCATAGACTTAACTCTGGACCCATAGACTTAACGATGGACCCATAGACTTAACTCTGGACCCATAGACTTAACGATGAACCCATAGACTTACTGCTGGACCCATAGACTTACCGCTGGACCCATAGACTTAACGATGGGCCCATAGACTTAACTCTGGACCCATAGACTTAACGCTGGACCCATAGACTTAACGCTGGGCCCACAGACTTAACGCTGGACCCATAGACTTACCGCTGGACCCATAGACTTACCGCTGGACCCATAGACTTAACGATGAACCCATAGACTTACTGCTGGACCCATAGACTTACCGCTGGACCCATAGACTTAACGATGGGCCCATAGACTTAACTCTGGACCCATAGACTTAACGCTGGGCCCATAGACTTAACCCTGGACCCACAGACTTAACGCTGGACCCACAGACTTAACTCTGGACCCATAGACTTAACGCTGGACCCACAGACTTAACGCTGGACCCACAGACTTAACGCTGGACCCACAGACTTAACTCTGGACCCACAGACTTAACGATGGACCCACAGACTTAACGATGGACCCACAGACTTACCGCTGGACCCATAGACTTAACTCTGGACCCATAGACTTAACGATGGACCCATAGACTTAACTCTGGACCCATAGACTTAACTCTGGACCCATAGACTTAACGCTGGACCCATAGACTTAACGCTGGACCCACAGACTTAACGCTGGACCCACAGACTTAACGCTGGACCCACAGACTTAACTCTGGACCCACAGACTTAACGATGGACCCACAGACTTAACGATGGACCCACAGACTTACCGCTGGACCCATAGACTTAACTCTGGACCCATAGACTTAACGATGGACCCATAGACTTAACTCTGGACCCATAGACTTAACTCTGGACCCATAGACTTACCGCTGCACCCACAGACTTAACGATGGACCCACAGACTTAACGCTGGACCCATTGACTTAACGCTGGGCCCATAGACTTAACTCTGGACCCACAGACTTAACGATGGACCCATAGACTTAACGATGGACCCACAGACTTAACGATGGACCCATAGACTTAACGCTGGGCCCACAGACTTAACGCTGGACCCATAGACTTAACGCTGGACCCATACACTTAACGCTGGACCCATAGACTTAACTCTGGGCCCATAGACTTAACTCTGGACCCATAGACTTAACGCTGGACCCATAGACTTAACTCTGGGCCCATAGACTTAACGCTGGACCCATAGACTTAACGCTGGACCCACAGACTTAACGATGGACCCATAGACTTAACTCTGGACCCATAGACTTAACGCTGGACCCACAGACTTAACGATGGACCCATAGACTTAACGCTGGACCCACAGACTTAACGCTGGGCCCACAGACTTAACGCTGGGCCCATAGACTTAACGATGGACCCATAGACTTAACGCTGGACCCACAGACTTAACGCTGGGCCCATAGACTTAACGCTGGACTCATAGACTTAACGCTGGACTCATAGACTTAACGCTGGACCCACAGATTTAACGCTGGGCCCATAGACTTAACGATGGACCCACAGACTTAACGATGGACCCATAGACTTAACGCTGGACCCACAGACTCTACACTGCACCCACAGACTTAACTCTGGACCCACAGACTTAACTCTGGACCCATAGACTTACCGCTGCACCCATAGACTTAACGCTGGACCCATAGACTTAACGCTGGACCCACAGACTTAACGCTGGACCCATAGACTTAACGCTGGACCCATAGACTTAATGCTGGACCCACAGACTTAACGATGGACCCACAGACTTAACTCTGAACCCATAGACTTAACGCTGGACCCATAGACTTAACTCTGGACCCATAGACTTAACGCTGGACCCATACACTTAACGCTGGACCCATAGACTTAACTCTGGACCCATAGACTTAACGCTGGACCCATAGACTTAACTCTGGACCCATAGACTTAACGATGGACCCATAGACTTAACTCTGGGCCCACAGACTTAACGCCACACCCATAGACTTAACTCTGAACCCATAGACTTAATGCTGGACCCACAGACTTAACGCTGGACCCATAGACTTAACGCTGGACCCACAGACTTAACGCTGGACCCATAGACTTAACGCTGGACCCATAGACTTAACGCTGGACCCATAGACTTAACGCTGGACCCACAGACTTAACTCTGGACCCATAGACTTAACGCTGGACCCATACACTTAACGCTGGACCCATAGACTTAACTCTGGACCCATAGACTTAACGCTGGACCCATAGACTTAACTCTGGACCCATAGACTTAACGCTGGACCCATAGACTTAACGCTGGACCCACAGACTTAATGCTGGACCCACAGACTTAACGCTGGACCCATAGATTTAACGCTGGACCCACAGACTTAACGCTGGACCCATAGACTTCACGCTGGACCCATATACTTCACGCTGGACCCATAGACTTAACTCTGGACCCATAGACTTCACGCTGGACCCATAGACTTAACTCTGGACCCATAGACTTCACGCTGGACCCATAGACTTAACTCTGGACCCACAGACTTAACGCTGGACCCATAGACTTAACGATGGACCCATAGACTTAAAGATGGACCCATAGACTTAACGCTGCACCCACAGACTTAACTCTGGACCCATAGACTTAACTCTGGACCCACAGACTTAACGCCTGGCCCACAGACTTAACGATGGACCCATAGACTTAAAGATGGACCCATAGACTTAATGCCGCACCCACAGACTTAACACCGGACCCATAGACTTAACGCCGGGCCCATAGACTTAACGCTGGACCCATAGACTCTACACTGCACCCATAGACTCTACACTTGCACCCATAGACTTTACGCTGGACCCATAGACTTAACTCTGGACCCATAGACTTAACTCTGGACCCATAGACTTAATGCCGCACCCACAGACTCTACACTGCACCCATAGACTCTACACTGCACCCATAGACTTTACGTCCACCTAACAGGAGGAACGTCGGCGGTGGTGGCGGTGGTGGCGGTGGTGGTGGTGGTGGTTGTGGCGGCGGTGGTGGTGGCGGTGGTGGCGGTGTCGGCACGCCCGGTGAGGAGATGGAATCGCCCGGCGACCTGCAATCCCTGGCGTGGCTCACGAGCGTCAGCGTTCCACGGCTCCGTCACTTTGGCATCGCCGGAGACCCTGGGGACAGCCGCCAAGGCCGCCGAGGTGACGGTGGTCTGTGGGTGATGGTCTGTGTGTGATGGTGGTCTGTGTGTGATGGTGGTCTGTGTGTGATGGTCTGTGTGTGATGGTCTGTGGGTGATGGACTGTGTGTGATGGATTGTGGGTGATGGTCTGTGTGTGATGGACTGTGGGTGAAGGTGGTCTGTGTGTGATGGTCTGTGGGTGATGGTCTGTGGGTGATGGACTGTGTGTGATGGTCTGTGGGTGATGGACTGTGTGTGATGGACTGTGTGTGATGGTCTGTGGGTGATGGACTGTGTGTGATGGTCTGTGTGTGATGGACTGTGTGTGATGGTCTGTGTGTGATGGTCTGTGGGTGATGGACTGTGTGTGATGGTCTGTGGGTGATGGACTGTGTGTGATGGATTGTGGGTGATGGTCTGTGTGTGATGGATTGTGGGTGATGGTCTGTGTGTGATGGACTGTGTGTGATGGTCTGTGGGTGATAGACTGTGTGTGATGGATTGTGGGTGATGGTCTGTGTGTGATGGATTGTGGGTGATGGTCTGTGTGTGATGGTCTGTGTGTGATGGACTGTG